>NW_004955553.1:1262358-1264717 GCF_000276665.1 Chinchilla lanigera | reverse complement strand
CGGCCCGGCCATCCGCGGGGCTCCATGTTTCATTCAGAAACTAGTCTTGCTGTCTGGGGACGCCTCCCCGGGGCGACGGCTGAGGACAGACCCCGCACGATCTCTCAGAAGCCTGGGCCCTGTGCCCGACACGCTTCCTCTCCCCACCCTGGCACTGGTAGGCCCCTCCCTAGGCCTGAGCGCGGAGATGAGGGGGCTTGGGCACGCTGGCATAACTGGGGACTCTGAGCGCCGGTGAAAGACCCTGGAGCAGGACGGACCCTGCCTGAGTCCCTTTCACCCAAGCAGCCTACTCCCCCTGTCAGGCCATGTTTGGAATGTGACCCCCAAAAGTTCATATGTTGGAAACTTCATCCCCAAAGTCCCACGTTAATGCATTTGCAGGCGCGGCCTCCGGCGGGAGATTAGGATTAGATGAGGTCAGGAGGGCCTGCGCGGCTTTATAACAAGAGGAAGAGACCTGGGCTGGCACAGGGGCAGGTCCCTGGCAATGCCGAGCACATCACACCACATGCTTGACTTCCCAGCCACCAGCAGGAGCGAGCCAGGAGTGCCCTATCTCTGAGCTATACCCCCATTCCCTACCTCTGAGCTATACCCCCATTCCCAGCCATTTCTATTTTATTTTGACTCAGGGTCTGGCTAAATTGCCGAGGCTAGACTTAAACTTCTGATCCTCCTCCCTCCACTTCAGGAATAGCTGAGATCACAGGCATGTGTGCCACACCCAGTAGACCTCTCTACTTGATAAATTGCCTGGTCTCAGGTATTTTGTTACAACAGAAAACAGGCTAAGACAGACCAAAACAAAAGAGGCAAGGATCACTAAGCCTGGAAGTTTGAGGGCAGCCTGGGCAACACAGCGAGATCCTGTCTCTTAAGAAAGAGAGAGAGATGGGTGCATGGTGGTGTCAGCCTGTAAGCCCAGCACTCTGGGAGACAAAGGCAGGAGGATCACAAGTTCGAGCTCAGAGTGAGCAACTCAGCAGCTTAGTGAGACCCTGTCTGAAATAAAAAATAAAAAGGGGGCTGGGGATGTAGTTTAGTGCAAAGGCCCTGGGTTCAATCCCCAGTACTCCAAAAAGAAATGAGAGAAGAACAGGGAGAGAGAGAGAGAACCTCAGAATGAAAAGATGCTCTCACTGTGGAACTGAAAAGACTGCCTTTGACCCTTATCACGATAACCAGGGAGAAGGGAATGGTGGAGGATGTTCCATACAAAGCAACAAAAAGTTACTTTCACCAAAGACTGGATTCACTGCCCAACTAACATTTCAACTTAACCATAGTGCTATGGGCTGAATTATGTCCTCCAAATTCCTGTGCTGAAGATCTAACCGCTAGTACCTCAAAATGCCATTATATTTGGTCATAGCCCTTCAGGTTAAAATGAGGCTCTCTGGGTGGTGCCCATCCAGTCTGACTGGCATCCTTACAAAGTAAGAGTAGGAGGCACCGAGAGACACTGGGGAGGATACAGCGAGCAGCTGGTCATCTGCAAGCCAAGGAGAGAGGGGCCTCAGAAGAAGCCCGAACTGCCAACACTGAGTTCTGGCACTTGGGCCTCCAGAGCCATGAGAAAATACATTTCTGTAGTTTAAGCCAATAGCCCGTGGTATTTTTTATGGCAGCTTTAGAAAATGAATATACAGAAAGTCTAGAAAACAATTTGCCAATCAGCTGCTAAACCAGCAAAGTCATCCACAGGCTTGTAAAGAGTGAGAGACCTTTAACAAGCAGCTGTCCCCAGTGTTAACGAAGAGTTAATGACAAAGTAAGAGCGACTGACAAATCAGGCACCATGCAGCGGGGCCTGTAAGAGAGAACCTTAGGACTTCAAGACAGATTTACATTAGGCAAGATATTTCAGCAGCTGTGTGTGGGGGGAGTGCGGAGGGAGAAGGAGGGAAAGATAGACTGAGACCGTTGTGGTCTCAAAGCCCATTAAGGGTTTAATAATAAAAAAGGATAAAGGAAGCAACAGCAGCAGATTAAAACACATTTAAGTGACTTGCTTAAATGTGATAATGTCTGCATGTGTAAAAGGTCACAAAAACGTTAAAAAGGAAATGTTACCTAATGCATTCTATTTATTTATTTTTGAAATGGGGTCTTACTATGTTGCTCAGACTGGTCTTGAACTCTTGGGCTCAAGCGAGCCTCACATTTCAGCTTCCCAAGTATCTGGGACTGTAGGCACAAGGCACTACATGCAGCAACTAATTTATTATATGAGGAAATGTGTTCTTGGTCCCTCAAATCGGATGAGCCCAGGACTGGTGAGTTGTAAGCAGTGCAAAGCATTCTGAGGGTGCCACGACCCAAGAGCACCCGAGACAAGGAGGGTGGACCAGGAGCC
>NW_004955553.1:1259465-1260893 GCF_000276665.1 Chinchilla lanigera | reverse complement strand
CACCCATTTACCCCCAGCGGGAAGGGAAAGAACTTCCTCCTGGGGGATGGACTTAGAGGGCTCCTAGGAGGCTTGGAGGCTGGGGGGGCGGGTGTCCCTCAGCTAAGTCCTCCCTCAGGTCCTGAGCTGAGAGGCTACTTCCTTTCTCTTCAGTGACAACAACTGCAGCCCTGGAGCCTCTTCTGGGCCCCAGACCTGTACTGGCTCCAGGCAGGGGGTGATGCAAGGTCAGACCGGGATGTTTGAGACCTAGGGAATTATGTCTTCCTGGGATCCCTGAGGCAGCCTGGGGTGGGCGGTCTGTCCTAGGACCACCCCCTCTGGCACACCCTGGGGACTCGGGTCTGCCTAGCACCCCCCTCCCACTGCTAGGCCAAATACACTTGGCTCGTCCAGGCCACAAAAGGCTGGACACTCACAGACAGCTTCCTTTTCAAACCCCAGCACTGTCCCTGGAAGCCAGAGACAATGGTAATTCAGGGACTGAGAGGCAGGCACCAGGAAAGGGGCTGGGCTGAAGATGGTTCATGTCTGTCCGTCATCATTCATCCATTCAACCAACATTAGCACCGATCCTGTGCCGGCCAAATGCCTTTCACAGAACCCCCACAGCAGCGGCTACCACCAACCTGCGCCTGCAGAGCCCTGTCCTTGTCCCAGGCAATGGGAAGTGCAGGGAAGCTAACCAAGAGCTGGCAGAGCTATTCTTCTCTCTACCTGGGAGCCAGCCCTGAAGGAGGAGCCTCTCCCTGGCTCGATTACAAAGCAGGGGGCCCATGATTTGTTGGGCACAATCACAAGGGCTCCAGGACATGTAGCCCTGAGCCCCACAAACTCCCTGGCTGGGCCCTCCTCTACAGTTCTACCCCTCTGGGGAGTCCTAAGGGCTTCAGCAGCACAGGGTCCACCACAGTCCCTTCCAGCCGTGACCTCCAGATGCAGGGCAGGGGCACACCGTGGAGCACCTGTTGGACAGTGGCCCGGAAAGTCTTGCTGACGAAGCAGTAGAGGCCGAAGTTGACCACTGTGTTGAGCATGGCCACCATGTTGGCCACATCCAAGGCCAGGTGCACCCTCCAGTCCCGGTGGACCGGGGCCACGTACAGGTGGTAGAGCATGACAAAGATCCGTGGGGCCCAAAGGAGGGTGAAGAGCGAGGTGACGCCCAGGAGGAGGGCCGTGCTCTTGCCCACCCTCGGCCTCAGCCCGCTCCAGCCCCTCTTTCGCAGTTGGAAGATGATGGCTGAGTTGGTGACCAGGAAGATGCCACAAGGGATGAAGTAGACGATGAGGCAGTGAGCCCACTTGAGGACCTCGTCCAACACGCTGGGCAGGTCCACATCCCTCCACACATCCAGCCACCAGTAGAAAGGGATGCCGGTCAGCAGAGCCGCGCTGAGGACAACAGCAATGGCCTGGCGGGTCTGG
>NW_004955553.1:1216379-1257445 GCF_000276665.1 Chinchilla lanigera | reverse complement strand
CCTGCCTCAAGCCCCATGCTCCTGGGTCCTGAGCCCCAGGTCACCAGTGGCTTTTCCTGGGGGTCTCCACAGCCTCCTCCCGGCATCTCCAGCTGTCCCCCTCACCCGGCTCTCCAAGCAGTTGTTTGCCCCACAATTCTTCCAGCGGCACTGAGCATGTTAGTGCAGAGAGTGGGGGCGGGGAGGAGGGAGGAGGCCCAAGGAGAGGGTGGGGCGAAGGCTCCAGGGAACGAGACTTAGTGGGTCCCACCAGACCAAGGATGGGGAGGAGGTGGGCTGCGGGGGGGCCTTTGATGGAGAACGACGGCTGGGCAGGGCAGAAGGGTCTGTCTGTGCCCGGGCAAAGGGGAGTGAAGAGGCAGGAAGGCAGAATCCAGGCCCAGGGCACCTGCAACCTGGCCTGCTCAGCAGGGGCGGCCGCACCTTGGGGTGAGGAGGATTCAGGGAGCCGACTCTATGGGCATGGCTCTGAAAGGCCCTCGCTGGCGGGAAAGGAGGACACTTCTGCCCAAGAGCTGGCGAGTGGTGCCAGGTGGGAGAGGCGAGGCTGCCACTTTTGGGCAGGCAGGGCTCAGACTCCTTGAGATCTCCTGAGGGGTCGGGTTCAAAGGGGTGGTACCTGCCGAGGCCACATGGGGGGAGATGAGCTGAGGCTACTCCAGGTGACTGCTGACCAGGAAGATGGCAGGAAGCCCTGGTGCAACGGTGGGAACACTGCCCCTCCCACCCAGGAAAGGCCTGGCCAGGCTGCTGGCGGCCCTGGGAAACCAGGACCTCTGGCCCCACAAGCTGTTGTTTTCCTGGCCATGGTGAAATAGAGCATCCCTCAAGAATATCAGCCCCTGGCAAATAAACACCAGCTGGTGCGGGCAGAACTCTGAAGAGGCTGCAGTCTGCACCTAGCAGGGCCCCTCGCCTGGGGGAAGTGTGACCAGTGCAGCCCGCCATGAGCACCAGGACACAGGCACCCGGGGGGCTGTCTGTGGATCAGGGCAGAGGCCCAGCCAGGAGCCACTGCCAAGGCTCACTCCCCGGGAATGTTGGGTGTTTCCTGGCTCCTAAATTAGAACACGTGTCTGGGGATACAGCCGACCCACCTTGACCCCAACCCCCACCTTGGTACTTATAACCAGGGCCTTGCTGCCCCCAGTGGCCACATCCAGATCCTGCAAGCCTCTGAGGTTCCCTCTGGCTTAGGCCAGGTCCCTGGGCAGCACAGTAGGACCAGGGCAGGCACTAGCTCCTCAGGTTAGGGTCCCCAAGGGTGTGTTGGACTCCAACACCAGAAGCACAAGTAGCACAGACAACTCCCCAGGCTGCCGCCTCCCTGCACCCTGAGGCTAGTAGGGGATTTGAGGCGTAGCCCCCTGTAGGAGTGGGAAAGACCACCTGTGTCTGAAGCAGGCGGGGCTCCCCACCCTGTGCCTACACTTTGCTTTGAGGAATGCGCATCTTATTGGAAAGGCTAAGTCCCCTCCAGACAGAGCACATGGCCTTCAGCTAAGGCTCTCCTGACCCATGCAGACTACTGAGGCTTGGCATGCGGCAGCTGGAATTGGAACTCAGCTTCTCCCTCTGCCTCCCCGCAGAGCTGTTCCTGTTCACACCCTCACACAACCTCCTTGGAAGGGAGGGGCTGCCGTAAGCTCAGCTGCACGGAGGGGGCCAGCCATGGGTCAGATGGACAGCGCCCTGAGCCGGAAGGGCGTTCCTGCTGGGGAGCACAGTGACTGAGGGTCTGAGCAGGAAGGTGGATATGGCCCTGTAGGCTTCTGATAGCATGTACTAACCACAAATCTCTCTTCCCCAAAGCAGTGTCCAGGTCACTCACTGGAGCCCCTGCCCAAGACAGGAGACCTCACAGGTCTAAGAAGGCTGCCGAGTCAGGGCAGGGCTGGTCTATCGCCCACCCTTTCTCAGGGCTCCACCTGCCCAGGGTCCCATCACCCCACCCCCCTGTAGGTTCAGAAGCTCCTCCCCCTGCCCCAAGCCTGGAGGAGACTCTGGTTGCTTCCACAGCACTCGAGACACTCTGCTGGACAAGAGATCATTGATCAGGACTGAAGTAGCTTCCCAGAAGAGCCAGCATGGGGTTGTGGGAAGCCCAGCCAAGCAGAACTCGGTGGCACTTGAGCTCTGGCTCTGCAAGCTCCTGTGGCGCTCAGAGAAGGCGCTTAGGTGAGATGCGCTGGTGTCACAGGCCGTCACGCTCCTCTCGGGGAACTGCTCCTCTGTATGAACTCTCCAGACTGACTCTCACGGATTGATGGAGCCTCTGATTTAGGGCAAATAGAACATGGTGTTGTAGATTCATTTACCTCACAGACTGGATGGTGAATGCCCTGCTGCCCCTCTCCTGCCCCAAGACACACACGTGCCACACACACACACACACACACACACACGCACGCACGCACGCACAAGCTCCCAAGCACATGCACCTTTACTTGGAAAGACAGTTTCTACAGCACTGGAAGAGGGTCAGACGTGACAGGGGCTGGAAATAGCGGGAGGGGGGCCTCTCGGAAGTAAGGGTCTGAGGTGAGGATCAGAAGTGACCCTCCTGGGTCTTCCTGGCAACCTGCAGCCTCCCAGTCTCATTCACACCTGCAGTGCCACCCATTTAACTCTAGTAGGTGGTTCTTTTCTGGGGGTGCCTAGGAAATACAGATGCCCAGGCTCACCCCTGAGAATCTGGTTCCCAGGTGGAACAGGGAGATTCCAGAGCAGGAGCACCAGGCTTCCAGAGGGACTGGGGCAGACGCCGGAGGAGGCTGGAGTGAAGCAGCTTGTTATTACAGTTTGGATCTGGGATGTCTCCCAAAGGTCATGTGTGCAGTTTGGTCCCCAGCTGGTGCACTGCTGGGAAGTGGTGGGAACTTTGGGAGGTAGGCCTAGCTGGAGGAAGTAGGGTACGGGGGGTGCTCTAAAGAAAGTATTAGGACCCTGGCTTCTCCTTCTCTTTCTCTTTGCTTTGTGGTTGCTGAGGTGTGCAGTTTCTTTCCGTATTAGTTAACTTTTCGTTGCTGTGACCAAATGCTTGAGGAAGACAATTTAAAGGAGACAAGGTTATTTTGATTTATGGTTTCTGAGATTTCAGTCCCTGGTTGACAGGCTCCAAGCAGAAACATCAGTTGGCAGTTAGGAAGCAAAGAGAGGGAAAAAACCAGAGAAGAAAGGGCAGGAGAAGAAGATATACCCTTCACAGCCATACCCCAGTGACCACCTTACCCAGTTAGGTCCTAATTCCCAATAGGTCCATTAAACTATGAATTAATCATCAATAGATTAATCCACTGAAGTGAAAGCTCTTATGATCCATGCAGTTCTTCAAGTCCTATTAGCTCCTAACAAAGCCCTTAAAATAATGAGGTTTTAGGGGTGCATATTTTGAGACAGGGTCTCACTATGTAGGGCTTTAAACTTACTATGAGCCCAGCCTGGCTTCAAACTCACAATGATCCTCCTGCCTCAGCCTCTCCAGTGATGGGATTACAGGCATGCACTACCATACACAGTTTAGGGGTACATTCTGAGTTCCAACCCTAATTCTCTGCTATGCACTCTTTGCCATGATGTACTGCTTCACCCACTACAGGATCAAAGCTATAGGGTGAAGTAACCGTGGACCAAAACCTCTGAAACCTTGAGTTAAACCTTTCCTCCTTTTGAATTGTTTACCTCAGGCATTTTGTCATAGTGACAGAAAGCTAATATATGTCTACAGAATGGCAGTGTGCTGAGCAGTGGGTTCTCAAATCAGTAAAATTCCCATTGACAAGCATGCATAGACACTAGGAAGCCCCCAGGGGCCCAGGCTGCTCTGTCGAATGGTGGCCCTGACCTACGGGGTTGAGCCAGGAAATGGTACAATCCCTAGGAAGGGCAGGCGGGCAGGCAGTGGGCAGGGGATGGTGGATCTGGATGAGGGGACCAGAAGTGGGTGTCAGGGCAGCTGGGAGGGGTTTCTCCTGAGCTGGACAGCTCTGACTCTGCCAACCCGGATGAGGCTGCTGCCAGACCCAATTTTTGCTCTCTCTGTGGCTCCAGAGAGGGGGTGGAGCTGTTGGGTCTCCGTGCAACAACCAGGGGCAGAAATCAATAGATCGAGCTGGACTCTGGGATCCAGACAGCAAAGGCAGGGAAACTCCAACCCATTCCCAATCCAGGGCTCAGAGCCAAATCTCCTGGGAGCTACCCACTTCAGTTCATCAATCCCAACAGAGTCCTTCCCTTGAGGAGCTGAGGCAGGTGCGGAAGTGAGGCCTGTCCAGCACCTCACACACACCTCTCTCTCTGTGCTCTAGGCTTCACCCTTCTCTCTCTGCATCTTTGTTTTCAGAAAAGCTCTCCTCTACACTATGAAACAGAGACTGTAACCTAGCTCTCTGCCTCTGTTTCCCTACAGGTAGAATGCAGTTCCAGGTTTCCCTGTCTCCTTAGAACTTTAGGAAAGGGCTGGAAATTAGACAGAAGTTGGTAAAGAAACCTTGCCAGCAGTGGAACCTGCAGCCACCAGGAGGAACTAAGTTAAAGGAAGGAAGTAGAAGGGCAGATGGGTATCCAGCCTCAGGCTCAGGCCCACATGCTGGTTGGCTGGGTAGGAAGACAGGCTGCCTACTGGGGTCAGCCTGCTGGAAGGTGGCCAAGCCTGGCCAGGCAGGGTGCTCCCCATGGGTCACGGAAGGCTGCATCTGCTGTGTGCCTAGCTCTGCCAAGGGGGCTCACCTTGACCCTGGGGAGGGGGATGGACACAGGTCCTGTGGAGCTTTCCTAAAGACCCACCACCCTCTGCAGAGCATGCCAGGAACCTTCTTCAACAAGGGCCATGAACATGACCCAGTCCCCTGTGGACCCCTTTTCCAGATCCTTGTCCTCCTCTTGGGAGAGCTGATCCTCCCCAAAACAGGAGCGGGGGAGGGGTGGGAGCCTGAGCTGCCTCTTCCCTCGCCTCTTCCAGGCTCTTTGCAGCTGGCTCACCATGGTGCTCTGGCCACGATGCTGCCAAGTGTGCTCTGTGCCAGGGCGGAGGCTGGGCCTGGGCTTGGGGGAGGGGCTGGGAGCCCTGGTGCTGGTGTCTGACAGTGGCCCTGAAGCTCCTTTCTTGCCCTTTAGTGAGCCTAAAACTTTCTAGGGGAGGACCAGCTAGCCTTGCTGAGTTGTGAGGAGCAGTGGGGGAGGAGGGTGCCGGATCTGTTCCCCTTGGGGGCCCAGGACAGCACAATAGTCCTTGGGGCTGCCACTTTCTGGCTTAAGTGGTTGCCCAGGCAACAGCAGGGGCCAGTTTCCACCAATCCATGGCAGAGGCTGGGTGGGGGGAGGGAGGCCTGGCCGGAAGGGGGATCCGTCCCCTGTGTGAGATCCTATATAAGGAGAAGGGATGTGTTCAGAGTGGTCTGGCTGTCACTGTCCCTCCAGTGGACTTGGAGGTGGAGCACAAAGATGCTTAGGATAGGCCACTGCAAGCCTGGATCCTGGGGCAGCTTCTGGGCCACCCTGGCCCTGGTGGGCCTGGTCACTCGTGCAGGTGAGTGGGCAGTGGGCATGGTGAGGGTGCAGGGCAGGGTGGGAGTACGGGGCCGGGCGGGACCTCTCCGCCCTCATGCTCATGGCCAGTCCAAAAGAGGGTGTGCAGCAGCTTGGGACAGCACCCCACAGCTCCACAGACTCATCTCCCAGAAGGGAGGAGGGCGGCCTGCCCTGGTGGGGAGGAGGGCCTGGGCAGCAGCAAGGGTCTTAGCGACAAGCAGACCCTCCATTATCCATTGTCCCAGGCAGAGGCCGAATGGGGACGCCAGCCATCAGCATTCAGGTCTTTCAAAGTGACAGCTGGGGAGGCGGGGCTGGGAAATTCACCATCCACCTCTTGCCCTCCCTTTCTCCCGGGGTCTCCCTTTCACAGATGCTTGGCTCTTGTGTGAGCCTTCTCCCCACCTGTCCCCCCACCATGGCCTGTGCGTGCCTGTGTGCATGCGCCCATGTGAGCGTGTGGCTGGTGCCCATCTGCCACTGTCAGACACGTCCTTGCTCCCTCTGCAAAGCTCTTCACACTGCTCTCAGCTCAGGAGCCACCAGCAGCAGCACTCCCTGAGTTTTCTGTGACCAACACGCATCCCCGGAAGTATGAGGAGAGCCCTGCCTGGCTACCTGCAGAGGGACATTGTCCTTGACACCTAGTTCCCCCAAGGGTCCCACTCCAGCACTCGCTTGGCCTTGGGACTTTCTGTGGTCCCCAGCTGTCTCACAGATCCACAACCCAGGGCAGGGTGGGCCTGGAAGTCAGTTTCTCTTTCCATCCTGTCACCGGGCCTCCATTTAACTCTCTTCACCCATGCACTGCTCCACACAAACTCTCTTTGCAGGCCCAGTCCTCCTGCCCCTACACAGGATAATTCCCTGGCTGCCTGCTTTAAAACTAGGGTGCTTATTTATGTCCTTATTACCTGGCTGTTATGCTCATTTGTGCTTTCTGCTATGCTCATTTGTGCTTTTATGAGGGTAAAGACTTGGTTTATTTTGTCCACTGCCAAATTCCGGGCTCTTAGGAGAGTGTGTGGGACGTAACAGCAAATATTATTAACAGGAAATATTATTCACTCAATAAATATTTGTTAATGAATGTTCAACTTCTGACAATCCCTCTGAGTGGACAGTTGCTTAGGAAGCAAAAGGGGTAGAGACCAAGAGTGTCCTCAACCCTTGTCTGGCTGGGGCGGGGCTGGGGGTCTGGCTTTATGGACAACCATCCATAGAGACAAGAGCTGGTCAGTGACCTCTCCCTCATCCCTCCCAAGAGACTGCTGTCTTCCCTGCTCTCGAGAACGTCCTCTTGGATCTGCATCGGTATGTTCTGTCTGCCCAGAATGTGCCTGTGGGCACCCTCAGCATCCACACCACGTGGGTACACACAGGTGTGCACAGAGCTCCTTCCTAGGCCCTTCTGCCCTCCCCCCATGCACATATGGCTCTGGCTGGTTCCTCTGCACCCCTAAACCAAGAGGTTCCAGGCCCGGATGACTGTGCTCTGTGTGCTGTCCCTTCTGTTGCAGCGCAGAGAGCTGACATGGGCGGGGAGGCAGCAGGCACCTCCATCAACCACTCCCAGATGCTACTCCACCGCCTGCAGGAGCTGCTGCGGCAGGGCAATGCCAGCGACGTGGTTCTGCGCGTGCAGGCTACAGGCACCGACGAGGTCCGAGTCTTCCACAGCCACCGCCTGCTGCTGGGGCTGCACAGCGAGCTGTTCCGGGAGCTGCTGAACAACCAGAGTGAGGTGGTGCTGCAGGAGCCCCGTGACTGTGCTGCTGTCTTCGATAAGTTCGTCAGGTAGGAAGGGGAAAGGCTAGGGGGGCTGCGCCCCTTCCCCAGGCCCTGGCTCTCTACCTATTAGGTCACAGCAGCCTGGCCTTTAGCATCATTATGTCTGTTCACCCATGTCACTAGGACCACAGCACACCACATCTCCTTCATCCCTTCTCCTGTAGTCCTCTTGCATAGCGAGGCGTGGCTTCCCGCCTTTGGCTGTGTACTCTGGATGGCTTGAGGTCACTTCTGCATGATGGTGGCCCCCTCCAAACTCTTTCAAACCTGGTCAGTGGAGCTTTTAGAAGCCACAGATTCCAGGGCCCCACTCCGGATGATCTATTTCCAGTCTAGGGTTGGGACCAACAATTATTTTTTATTTTAAAGTATCTATGTGGTTTTGATGTCTGTCCAGGTTTGGAACCACAGGGCTGGGGAGGTGAAAGGTTAGCCGGCTCCCCACCCCTCACTATTTACACTCCAGACTAAGAAGGTAAGTCTGATCTAACAGCTTGGACAAGGCAGCTGCAGAGCTTGACACATAAGTTCCAGGCAGCAGGAAGACAGACAAAATAGGAGGAATGCTGTGCACCAGGGGGACTGGCAGGAGGGATGCGGGAGGCTGAGAAGAGAGCAAGCCAATACCTAGCAATGAAAAAGAAAAGACAGGGAGAAAGATGAGACTGCAAACAAGGAAAGGGGCTCTATGCTGACCACTGATTTTGTAGCAAGATTCTTCACTCTGCTCCCATTGTGACAATAACCCCGGTGGGGTGTTACTCTTTCTTAGATGAGCAGCTTAAGGTCATCATAGTTAAACTTGCTCAGTTTCCTGGCAAATACTCGGGAGGACATGGCTTTGAACTCAGACTATAAATTCTACATTAGCAGGAGCTATCTCTTTGCTCTGGCCTACAGCTAGGCACCTAGTAGAATCTCAGTAAATGCATGTGACTTCTACTTCATTACCGGAAACCCAAAGAAGTGGTCAGGAAGTAGGAACACTCTAGAAGAGCCTAAGAGGGAAAGACCAGAAGCCACAGGGCCCACTGTATTCTGTTTTCACCCTTGACTCCTGAAAGCAACCTGAGAGGTGGGATGGGTTTGACCTGAGCCCTCCACACAGCTCTGCCTCTCTCGCAGGTATCTGTACTGCGGCGAGCTGACTGTGATGCTGGCCCAGGCTATCCCGTTGCACCGGCTGGCCATCAAGTACGGCGTGGCCCCCTTACAGCGCGGCGTGGCTGACTACATGCGTGCGCACCTGGCCGGTGGCGCGGGCCCGGCCGTGGGCTGGTATCATTACGCGGTGAGCACCGGGGACGAGGCCCTGCGCGAGAGTTGCCTGCAGTTCCTGGCCTGGAACTTGTCTGCCGTGGCGGGTAGCGCCGAGTGGGGCACTGTGAGCCCTGAGCTGCTGGCACAGCTGCTGCAGCGCTCGGACCTGGTGCTGCAGGATGAACTGGAGCTCTTTCATGCACTGGAGGCGTGGCTGGGCCGCGCTAAGCCGTCACCCGCTGTGGCCGAGCGAGCTCTGCGCGCCATCCGTTACCCCATGATCCCACCCGCACAGCTGTTCCAGCTGCAGGCACGCTCTGCCGCCCTGGCGCGCCATGGCCCCGCGGTGGCCGACCTCTTGCTGCAGGCCTACCAGTTCCACGCCGCCTCACCGCTGCACTACGCCAAGTTCTTCGACGTCAACGGCAGTGCTTTCTTGCCTCGCAACTACCTCGCGCCCGCCTGGGGCGCTCCTTGGATCATCAACAACCCGGCCCGTGATGACCGCAGCACCAGCTTTCAGACGCAGTTGGGCCCGAGCGGTCACGATGCGGGCCGCCGGGTCACGTGGAACGTGCTCTTCTCGCCACGCTGGTTGCCCATCAGCCTGCGGCCGGTCTATGCCGATGCCGCGGGCACGGCGCTGCCCGCCGCACGCCCTGAGGACGGCCGACCGCGCCTAGTGGTTACCCCGGCCAGCAGCGGAGGTGACGCAGCAGGCGTGAGCTTCCAGAAGACAGTGCTGGTGGGAGCCCGCCAGCAAGGCCGGCTCTTGGTCCGCCACGCCTACAGCTTCCATCAGAGCAGTGAGGAAGTTGGCGACTTCCTGGCGCATGCAGACCTGCACAGGCGCAACTCCGAATACCTAGTGGAGAACGCGCTGCATCTGCACCTCATCGTCAAGCCTGTCTACCACACCCTCATCCGGACCCCCAAGTAGATTGGGAAATAAACGACCTGGCCTAGGTGGTACCAGGGCCTGGGAAGGATGAGGCACGTGCGGAGCGGACTGTTAGCCTGGCCCCTGGGTGGCCAGGTACTAGCTGGTTGGGGCTGGGGTGGGTACCAGGTGAGTGGCGGTAGACCAGATGCCTGGATTCTGGAGCTCACTCCATAACCAACTTGAAGGCAACATTCTTGATCCTGAATAAACAGATACTCAGAGAGGTGAAGGGGTGAATGAACCACCAGCCCACTGGGAAGAGGACCCAGGGAGATCCCACAAGTCTGGGGGCTGTCTAACTTTCACTGAGTTTTTCCCTGACAGCCCCCACCCCACCTGGAACAGGACAGGTAAAAACAAATGGTCAGTGGGCCACCAACCGGGACACCAGGGTACCTACCCCCGGCAGGAGTTTTCTCACCTGGCAGTTGAAGACTTAGTTGGTCAGATTTTGAGCCCAGATCTCCAGGGCCCAGCTCCTTCCTCTACATTGGGAGGTTTTCTGTGGGTGTCACCCCAAGGCCCTGGCCTTTCTTCTAGGAGGGGACTTTGGAAAATGTGACAGTTGCTGGGATAAGAGCATAAACTGGACCTTGTTCTAGCCCTGACTTTCCCGGGGAGGGGCCTTGGATCTGGGAGAGAACTCCTTTCCCTAGCCAGCGGGAGAGCAGGGTGTTTTGGGGAGGAGGAAGGGAGATGCTTGAATCTTAGTCATGGCTGTTGTCCCACATTTAGATGAGGTCTGGTTTCCAACACAACCATGAAAACACAAATGAGATTTTATTATTAAAAAGGAAGGAGGAAAAGCCATTGCAAAGTAGCAAACCCAGATTCCCTCCCCACGCCACCTCATCCTGTGTGAAGGCCCCTCAGCCCTTTCTCCGGTGACCCACCATTCCCTTGGCCCAGGTGTGGGCCCAGGAGCTCGGTCTGCTTACAGCTCCCTGCCCCACTGCCAGGGCTGAGACTGGCCGCAGGTCTGTGCAGGGTTTTGGCAATAGTACTGCGTCCAGGGTGAAGGCTGTGCCTCTTGGGCTTACCGCCTTCTCCCTGACAGTGAAAGCATGGAGGGGCTGGGCAGACACCCCCACAGTTTCTGGGTTTCAGGAGCCCTGGCTTTTTGAGCTTCTGAGTTCCTGTTCCCATGTGATCCCCATCTGCCCACCTTCCATTTCCCGTTCCCAGCTACACCCCATTCAGTCTCGGGAGCAGAATAGCTGGTTCCAGGCAGAGCTCCTCAATTATGTCGGAAGGGCCCCTCTTTGCAGTGGGTGCTCGAGCCATGGGGTAGGCGAGGCCCATGAGTAGGTCGTCGGGAAATGCCAGCTGTGTTGGAGGTAACAATAAGGGGTAAGGTGTCCCCAGAGCCTGCAACAGGGAAAGAGCCGGGATCAGTGGCTTGAACTCCCTAGGGGCACAACCTCTTGAATACTGAGACTCAAGCTTCCATCACTGGGCAGGTACAGGGGCAGGAGCTTGATGGTCTCCTCCCTGGGCTGGCTAAGGCTTCCCCTTCCCTCCCTTGCTTGTACTGACCGGTGCCCTCGCTTGGAGGAAGTCTGATTTTGGCCAAAGGCAGCACAACCTTTCCCAGGTGCTGGTTATTGGGTGCTGGGTGCCTGCATGCTGGCACCTTGTGGTCCGATGTGCTCTCCGGGGGATGGTGGACGTGTGTCTTGGGGCGGGACAGCTGCGTTGGTTGGAGAACAGTGAGTGAGGTGACGCCATGAGCTGTGTAGGCCTCTGTCCCAGCTACAGTGACAGCCTGGGGATGTAGGCGTTGTTGAGGATGCTGCCTCCGGGGGCGGTGCAGGGCTGGAGATACCCTGGGGCTTCCAGAGGAACTCAGCCCTCAGGACCCCACCCACTTCGCCCCTGTCCTTTGCCTCACCCCTTGCCCTGCGACCTCAAGGGACCTTCGCTTCCTCTTCTTTGCCTCCAGTGACTCCTCTCTCTTCTTGTCTGTGCTTTTCTTCTGGCCACGCAGCCAGGGCCCAGGGCCGTCACCTTGCTGCCTGATCGCCTGGGAGGGGGCCTCGCTCGTGCTGCTGGACAGGTTGTCCTCGCTGGCTGCGCGGTGCAGCGTGAGGCTGGGCGGCCCTGCATCATCAGCCTCGCTCAGTGAGTTTAGGGACAGGCTGCTGCGCTCTGTGGCAGGGGCCAGCAGATGGCGCCCCTCTCTGGCCAGGGCCCGTGAGCGCCGCCGGGCAGCCTTCACTGAAATGGACTTGGTGCCGGTCAGGATCTCCTTTCCCTCTGCAAAGGACACAGCAATCCCAACCCAGGATCAAGGGCCACCTCCCAACACCCTTCCTCTGCCACGGCAGAAGTGAGCAGGAGCCAGGGTGCCTTTGCCCCCAGCACCCAAATTACTTGTTTTTTAAGAAACCTGGGACACATTCAGCTTTACTTCCCTCTGGGAACCAGGGATGGCAAGACTAACCCAGTAGGTTACTAAGACAATGGGCTTAACCTACTTTATCCGGGGGACAGAGATTCAGTTGGTGCTATTACAACTGTTATTGAGTGGAGGGGGTGTGATCTTAGGTGTCAGGTGTCCCCATTCTGCTTTCTGATTGTGTTCCCATCTCTCTGTGTCCTTAAGCAGGGAGCTAACACCCCAGGGGGCACTGGTGACTACAGAATAGGCAGCACCCAATGCACGGTGTATTCTGCAGGTCAAAAGGGAAGACCGGGCTTTGGGCTGGGTGATCTGAACAGCTAGATGATGCCAGGCAGGGGGCACACGTACCTTTCTGGGACAAGGGGATCTCAGACAGATTCTCACTGCTGGCGGGGGAAGAGTGGATCTGGCAGCCCAGGCTGTCTGAGGGTGGGGCCTGGAGTGAAGTGGTTGGGAAGAGGAAAGAAAGTTTTGAACACGGCAGGGACCCTGTGTTGGCAGAGACAGCAGACCTCAGGGTTGGGTGGCTGTTTTGGAAAGACTGCACTGCAGCTGTAGGTTATCTACCCTTGTGTACCCACCCCCAGCAGCAGCTCCAGTGGGTGCCTGGAGCTCACCTCCTGGGTCACCAGGCTGCCAACGGGGATGGGAGGTGGGATGGGCACAGAGGAGCTCTTTGCTGGCCAAGCCCGGGGTCTGGTCTTGGAGGCAAGGGGCGCTTTACTGATGATGGCAGATGAGGATGGGTGGCTGTTGACCAGGCTGGTGGCACTGAGGTCGGCCCTCCCAGGAGAGAGGCTGTTGGTGTAAAGGGAAAAAGAACCTGGGACTCTTGGCTCCAGACCTCCCGTTTATTCAGTCTGCATCTTCCCTGTTGACCCCTTGATCTGGTTTCACTGCCCCCTGCCCCTGACAGGGTACAAAAGGTAACTGAAGGAAGCGGCCTCACCTCTCCATAGTGATGGGGGGTAGGGTGGTGTTCTGCAGGTGCTGGGCTTCAGAATGCAATGTGTTCACGCTCTCTGGGTCAGAGTCTGAGGTCAGTGTGACTTCCACTGGGATAATTTGGGGCAAGAAACTGTCCTAGGGAGGGCAGCACAGGAGTGAACAATCAGAAGACTTGGTCCTGGACCACGTGACAGCAGAGGGTGACAAAGGCACACGGAGCAGTAAGGGCTATCACATGGGCTAGAAGCCCTGGAAGGGCAATGGGCTTGGGTCCTAGATCCCCAGGAGGAAGCTGCAGTTTGCTAGGAAGCCTCAGTGGCACCACCTAATGCCCTGGCCTGCTGAGAGGTCATCTGGGGCCATTTGTGAGATCTCAGATGGCCAATCCTGACCCTCAGATCCTGGGTGGGGACAAATGCCAGTAAGGAATGCCTAGGGATAAGGACCTTATTTGGGCTTGCTAGGCATGCAGTAAGAAGGAAAGGACACTAACTCTCTGGGGTTCCAGCCAGCTAGTATCCCACTGTGGGTGGTAGCCCCTCCCTGGCATATGTGCATACATGCACGGCTGCCCCCTTGCCCACCTTCAGGGCCCTGGAGGCCACTCGGCCCATGACGGTGGCCTGCTCCAGGCCACCCTCCTCCTGCTCTTGCAGGTACACTTCGCAGAGGTTCTCTAGGTGCTGGGGGACTGGCAGGTTGTAATCTGTGGGGGAAGGGGCGGGGCTCAGCATAGGCCCGCTGGCCCTCCTAAGCAGCTTGGTCAAGTGGGAACAGGCCTTACCATCGATGAGCTGCCTCTGGGCCTGGATGATCTTGTCGCAGACGCGAAGCAGCCCCTGTGACTGCATCTCGGTGTTCTCCATCTCGAGTTCATGTACCCAGCACAGCAAACTGAGCACCTCACGCTGCTTCTCGGAGCCAATGAGCCGCAGCAGCGTCTCCTCCAGGCACCGGCACCGTGTGCGCAGCTCCTGCCGGCAGCGCTGCTGCAACACCAACTGGGGAGGATGCCGGGTCAGCACCAGGCAGTGCCCACCTGCCCTTCCTGCCCTCGCCCTTCCAGCCCCCGGACTCTCTAGCTCCTTGCCAATCCTCAGAGCTGTGTCTTGGACCTTGTAACCAGGGGCTCTTCCAAAGTGGTTTCTCCTTGCCCACTTTCTCGCTGCCCTACCACTCATCCTCTGCTGGAGCCAGCTCTGTGGACATCTGCTCAACCCCAGCCCCGTGACACCTTCAGGGCTGATAATACCCTGCAGCCCCTCTGGCTTGAGTGTGCCTTTTCTTATGCTTTCCACAACAGAAAGGAAAGATCTGTTATCCCGAAAGCCCTATCATGTTAGCTACCATGTTTGGAACCTGGGCATGTGCCAGGCTTTAATTTAATCACTTCAAAGACCCTATGAGGGCTGCACCATGACCACTTGCATTGTATAGATGAGAAATGTGAGGCACACAGAGGTTAAAGAACCTGGCAAGGTCACCCAGGGTTTGTAGCCTGAGCTCCCATTCCTCCTCCTCCTCCTCTGGCCCCCAATTGCTCTGCCGCTCCTCATCCCCCATGCCCTCCAAGCCCTGGACACCTTCTCCTTGTGCAGCTTCCTCTGCTCGTCCACCAGGGCAGTGAGGCTTTCCCGGGCTGAGGCCACTTCAGGTGGCTCTACGTCATCTGGTGCGTCACTGCCTGTGTCTGAGTCTTTCTCACTGTCATCCTTGGTGTAGGACTCCTTCCTCAGCTCCTTGCACCATTTGAGGGCTCCACGCCTTTTCTTACGCTTCCAACTGCTCCATCCCAGGGAGATACGAGATTGAGGCCATAAGACAGTGTGCACCCACATCTCCCAGCTCTGGTGTCCTGGGCCCATGTGGGGCTTGGAGGGAAGGAGGGGTGTGTACCCAGCAATGGTGAGCAAGTGGCAAGAGGTCTCCATCTCGATCTCGATCTCCCCGGCCCGCTTCTCCAGCTCTAGCAGGCGCCTGCGCACATCCGTCTGCTCCTGGAAAGCTCTAGTGAGCTGTGCATGCAGTACCCTCATTTCTGCTTGCTCACCCTGCTGCTGCACTTCGGCTGCAAGGGGTGGGGGTGTGGTAAGGGGTGAGGGGGATGGGGGTGGGAAGGGAGGTCAGTCAAGGGGCAGGCTCAGGCTAAGGATTCTAGGCCCATCTGGGCCTTCCCCATCTTTCTTCCTTTTTTTTTTTTTTTGTGCCAGGAATCGAACTCAGGACCTTGTGCTTGCCAGGCAGGTGCTTATGCCACTGAGCTATATCCCTGGCCCCCATCTTTCTTGCTAAATCACTGCACCCACTTCCTGTCCAAGAACTTCCTCCAGAAAGACCTCCTCCTACTCCCACCCCCAAAGGCTGTCATAAGGCTGTACCCCAAAGGTATTACCAATTCCTCCATAGGACCCAGATTCCCCTCACCTTTACAGCAGCACTTTATATTAACTGTAAAAAGGTGGTGGCCCCAGTGTTCCACCAGGCAGCCCCCCAGTGTGAAATCTTGCACAGCTAAATGCGTAGTACAGTATGTGATCCCACCTGATTGACAGCTCCCCATGGCAGAGATCAGGATCCCATTTTCCAAGGGTAGGTTGGAAGGCTCAGAGCAGTTGAGTGCCAACCAAGGCTACCCAGCCCAAGAGAGCCTGGGTCAGCACTACCTGTCCCCACTCACACACCTTGGATGTGTCGGATGTCACCCCGCTCCAGCGGGCCTGGGGCTGGGCCCCACCCAGCCTGTTGTTTGATCTTGCCCTTGAGCCTCTGGATCTCACCCCGCAGGTCCTCAATGATACTAGTGTACTGCGCGATGTGATAGGAAACGTTAAGTAAATTCTGCTTCACCTGCAGGGAGAACACCAGGCTTACCTCCATATACTTCCTGGACCTTCCTGAGGGGCCTTCCTTTGTTCTTCCTTTCTTTCTGTCCCGGTCCTTCTGGTGACAGTAATGGCCTCATTGCCTCCAACTCCACCTCTTCCTATCACATCTAACATGTCTCTGCTAGCTCTGTAGTCCTAAAGCACTGCTTCTGCCCATCAACTTTCAGTGGCTCCCAACTCCCTGGATGGAATGCCCTACTTCCTTTACCTGGTGTTGACGGTTCACCAGGCTCTGGTTTATTCTGAGTTACTGCTTCCGAACAATTATTCTGCTCTCTAGTCAAGAAACGCTCCTGTTGGTCCTCCATATCCACCACAGATTCTAACTCCTTCTCACCTTTGCAACTTTACCACTTTCCACCTTCTGGAATATTCTCCCCATACTTCACAGTACTACTCAGTCTCCCCTACCCGCACCCCTACTGGCACCATCTACCTAACAACTGTCTCAACTACCAATAAACTAGTCAACACTATGTCTCCCCCATGAACTTCCTGAAGAGTCAGAATACAGCTTGAAGCATTCAATCTTACAGAGACTTCATACTAGATGTCAGGGTCCCACCATGTTCACCAGAGAAGTAGGAACATGAACTTGAGAACCAGGCAGACCTACTTCTAGTCTCTAAGACATCACTGACCAGCTGGGAAATCATTTACCATTCTTAAGCCTCACTGTCTAAACTGTATCATGGGGAAGCAGTAACACTTGCTTGGTTTTGAAATCAGATGAGATAATATGTCAAAGAGCTCAGAGCAGGCACTCAGTAAGGGCCACCTCTTATTATGACTGCTATGAGGAGGAGCTTTGAAATGCAGAGGTCTGAATGGACCTCTGGAGAGGAAGGGGAGATGCAGGGGCTGGGCTGCAATGAGAGGCAGGTGAGGGTTTTAGGGTCAACATGCAGGGGGTGGAGGTGCAGGGCAAGTGCTTAGGGGTGACGTTCGATTGGGGAATGAGGCCAGTGCCATGGTGGCTGGGTCTGGAGAGAATGGGGTGGGTAGAAGGGATCAGTCCAGGAGCTCGATTCTGGACCCAGGAAAGTGTGCCCAGAGGGACAGCCCATGTTGCCTCACCCTTGTCTTAATGTTCTTGGCCCGGCCGGCATAGGTCAGGGTGTTCCGGGACTCCTCAAAGGCTGTGCTTGCTGGGCTGATGTGGGCGATCATCACAGTGCGGCTGTTCCCCCCCAGTGAGTCCTGGACAGAGAGAGACAAGGAATGTGGTCAGCTGAGAGGGCCTCCTGACCCTGTCCTGGTATGTGCTCACTTTTTCCCTACATTCCTTCCTTTTCACACAGACGCTCACACACACACACACACACACACACACACTGCACATTGCAAACAACATGGGAGGAAGAAAGCCAGCTAGGAGACCCAGAAGCTACTTTGGAATATGGCCATCATTCCCCCTGCCTGCAACTCTCTGCCTTGTGGATATAGCCACAATGGCAGACTGACTCAGATCATGTAAGTTGTTGCTATGACATTCGACCAAAGAGACCTCAGTGGTGATCCTATTTCTAGCATTACTAGCTTGAGCCCTCAGAAAAACTCCTTAGCCCCCTTGTGCAAATTTCTCATCTGCAAATGGAACTCTCCTAACTCACAGAATCACTGACAAGATAAAGGACTAGGGGAAAATGGCAGAGTGGCAAGCAACGACAACTCAGCCTTTCCAAGATCTGGAATCCAAACATTGGAAAATAGTAACTCGGGGAAGAAAGAAAGATAACTAGATCACTGGGAACCTGGAAGGATCTGACAAGAAACCTAAAAGCTACAGAGAAATTGAAGAGACAGAACACAGTGCAGGGGGGCGGGGCAATCTGTACTTTCTCCCCAGCTCCCAGAGATCATGGCTTGCAGGAAAGGGAGACCAAATCTACACAGACAAAGTAGAAGCCAGAGATTCCAGAGTGCTTCAGAGAGAAACACGAAGGTGGGACAGAGCAGTGGGTGCTGTGAGCTGTAGGGAGAGCATGGGATTCTGCTCCCACAGGAGTCCTTTGACCAGCAACAGCTGATGAATGACTCCAGTCCAAGCACTTGCCTTAAACCTGGAGAGGGTGCTTGGTTGGATGCCATTCCAGGGAAAGGTTGATTGTTTTAACCCAGGACTCAGTAGGTGTGGACAGTCTCACTTCAGGGCTCCCAGTGTTACATTCCCACAGTGACTGGGTGAAAGACAGCTATCCCTGGGGAGCAGGCTGGAAAGAAACTCTTTGAAGAGTTTGAGGTAAAGGACATAGGCCTTGTTCCCATGACCAGAGAGGCCAGGATTAGCTACATTACTCTGGATTTGAAAATCACCACATTGGCCCCCTCACCATAATCCTACTTACTGTCTGCTGGTACCTGCATCCAGCACAGACTTGGAGTCTAGCTATCTCCTTTACCTATGTGTGGTCAGGGCCACATCTTGAACCAGACACACCCCAAAATGGTAGATCCCAGAAGAAAACCACACATTCAAAATCACAAAGAATTTTTTAATGTGCATTGTTTTTTGTTTTTCTTCTCTTTTTTCTTGAGATTTAGGGTATTTTCCTTTCTTCTAATCTTGTTTTCTTTATTTTTTCCTCTTCTCTTTTAATTTTTCTGCCTTTAATTTTTTTCTGATATTTCTACTCCCCATATAATTTCCTCTTTCCTCCATCTTTGTCTTTTGTCTTCTGTTTCTTGTCAGTTTTTTCTTTTATCTTTACCTAATCCTATAAACATCCTTCTACTCCCCAATAGGATCCCTTGTACCATTTTTCTCTCTTCCTTATATCATATAGTTTAAGGTTTCAAATTTTTCTTCTTGCATTTCCCAGTTCCCAACCCCTAATGTCTTTAATAGTATAACCGTAAATCTTTATTAACCTTTAGATAGTTAACTATAAAATGACTGTTGAATTCTTTTCTGCCCTTAGCAGAGCTATAGCTGTCGCATTTAGTACATAGAAGCTGAAATTCAATGCCTGGGCTGTCTCAATGCTTATATCTTAATTGTGGATTTCTTCTCTAGGGTTAAGTGTGGTACATAATTGGTTCTTATGGTATGTATGCCCATTTGTCTTGGGCAGTGCCACTGTAGCTGATTTGTTTGATATCACCAAGCTGGCATAACTGTTGCTATTAATGGGTTTTCTTTGTAAGCTAACACTCAAATTACCTTCGTGACATAAACAATAGAAGACAATATCCCTAGACAATTCAGTGTTGGGCCAATGATACTGCATCCTCCCCCACCAAAGTAACCAAGGTGGGTGGATCTTGGGGCTGAGGCAAAGGACTATAATGAGCTACACCTAAACACATCACTGAAAAGAGGCTAAAGAGATCTCTATATACTAACTCTATACTAACAAGAAAGTCTTTACACTATAAGCATCCACAGACCTTAGCACAAAATAAAACATACAAACCGACAACCCTAATAGAAATATAAGAAGAAAAGGCAACAAAATGCTTCCCAAAACTCCCCACTCCCCTAAAGCCAATTCAGGAACATTCAAGGAGGAGAACAGTGTAAATGATACACCCAAATTACTCAAAAGGATAACAGAGGAGGTTAAAAAATAGATCAAAGAGGTACTCAGTAAGATCATCAAAGTTATAGCTAAACAAATCATTAAAGTAGTAATCAAAATGATCTAAGAGCTTTCAGAAGACACTACTTAAAAGCTAGCTGACCTAAACAAAACTATACAAATGTGAATGACCAATTTAGCAAAGAATTAGAACCCTGAAAAGATTTCAATCAAAAACCCAGGAGATTAAAAATTATATCGAAAGTATGGGCAGCAGAAGAGACCATGTGAAGACAGGATTTCAGATCTCGAAGACAATGACACCTTCAAAGACCAACTACTCAGACACCTTAGACCGAGGATGTGAAAAACAGATCCAGCAGCTGCTAAATGATGCAAAGAAGACTAACCTCAGAGTAATTAGCATAAGTGAAAAATCAGAAGACAACACAAATGGCATAAAAAACCTGTCCACAAAAAGCACAGAAAACTTCCCAAATCTACAAAAAGAAATAAGCATACAGATAAGGAGGTGTACAGAATCCCAAATAACCCTGACCAAAAGAGAACCTCTCCACACCGCACTATACTCAAGGTACCAAAAGTCCATTAGATGGACAAAATCTAAGCTGTCGGATAAAGGCACATAATCATATAAAAAAGTAAACCCACTAGAATACAGGAGACTTCTCAACACAAAGCCCGGGAGGGCTTGGAGTGAAGTATTTCAAGCCCTAAAAAAACAACAACTTCTAACACTAGCTTATGTTCCCTGCAAAACTTTCCTTTAAAATTGACAGAGAAAAAAGGTATTTCCATAACAAGGAGCACCTCAAAAAATTCATGACCACCAACCAAGATTATAAAAAAGTATCAAGGATATCCTAGAAAGTGACAAGCCAACAATGCCAATAAGTCAAAAAGAATGATGATGCTTGGCAATGTGAGCAGCTAAGCAAAAAGGGAAATAAAAACAAATCACCAACAGGAAAATAATGCAACGATAGGAATAAATCAATACTTCTCAGTAATAATTCTCAACATGAATGGTCTCAAAACCAAACAAAAGATAAAGATTGGCAGAATGGGTCAAGCAACAAAATCCAATGATATGCAGTATATAAGAAACACATTTAATTCAAAAAGAAATTCACAGATTAAAAATCAAAGGTTGGAAAACAATCCTTCATGCAACAGGAACCCAGAAAAAAGCAGGAGTAGCTATCCTAATTTCAGAGAAAGTGAATTTCAATCCAAAACTGATCAGAAGAGACAAAGAAGTTCACTACATATTGGCTAAGGGAATAATTCAACAAGAAAGGATAACAATTATAAATATACTGGTGCACCCAACTTCATAAAATAAACTGTGATGGACATGAAAAATCAGATAAACACCAATACCATTGTCATGGGGACCTCAATACCTCTCTGTCAGAAATGGACAGATCAATTAGGCAAAAAAATTAACAAGGAATTATCAGAGTTGAACCAAACCTTCAAACAAATGGATTTAGTACAGTAATTTCCTGATTTACGAACATTTGAGTGGAGAACTTTCACAGATATGAACAGACCTTGGATTACGAGTATTTGTAGATGTGAGCAAATTGCAAAAATAACTCATGTGTTTGCCGGACACTGTCATAGTTGTAATGCTGTGTACTTACTATACAGTGTCATAGTGTACAGTAGGACAGTGCTCGGTCAGAGCCCAGGATGTCCGGAAGCAGAAGGACAAGCAGTGGTGATATGGAGGGGACTGCTAGGAAGCACAAAGCAATACACTATTTACAGTTGTTGTTTGTACTACCACTTTAAGAAAACTATAAAAGTAAAAGTAACTTATTTACAGTATTTTTGTGTGTTTGATTCTTTTATGCTTTACATTGTATGTTTGTGTCAAAGTGTTTAATAAGACTCACTTTGTTGGACTTACGAATGAATCTGACTTATGAACGTTGTCCTAGAATGGAATTTGTTCATAAGTTGGGGACTTACTATAGATATCTACACAGCGTTCTACCCCAACAACAACAAAGTATGCATTCTTTTCCACAGCACATGGAACTTTCTCCAAAATAGACCACATGCTCGCCCATAACACATGCTCAGTAAATGCAAATAATTGAAATTAGCCCATGCATGCTATCAGATGATAGTGCAATGAAACTCGAAATCAATGGCAAAAGAAACCACAGAAACTAGGCAAATATACATCAATTAAACAGTACCATCTTGAATAATCAATGGGTCACAGATAAAATTAGGAAAGAAATTAGACAGTTTTTACAATCAAATGACAATGCTAGTATGACAAACTGGAACCTATGGGACACAATGAAAGCAATCCTAAGAGGAAGGTTTATAGCAGTGAATTGCCATATCAGAAAAACAGAGTGAGCTCAAATAAATAACATCATGTGCACCTCAAGGTCCTAGAGAAACAAGAGCAAACCCAAAGCTAGTACAAGGCAAGATATTATAAAGATCAGAGCAGAAATTAATGAAACTGAGACTAAGCAAACAATATAAAGAAACAATGCATTAAAGAGTTGGTTCTTTGAAGGAATAAACAAAATACAAAAACTCCTAACCTATCTTACCCAAATCCATGTTACTAGAAAGGAAAATGGCAAAATCATAACAGATTCTGCCTAAATCTGGATCAATGGTAGCTACTTTGAGAACCTGAACTCTAACCAAATGGAAAATTCAGAAGAAATGGATAGATTCCTAGATACATATGAATTACCAAAGCTGAACCAAGAGGATAGATATAAGAATACTGAATAATCCATTATCAGTCAAAGAAACTGAAAAAGTAATAAGAAAAACTCAGGTCCTCACAGATTCATTTCAAATTCTATAACAACTTTAGAGAATACCTAACACCAATACTCCTCAAACTCTAATGAAATCAAAAGGGAAGCTGTACTTCCAAAGTCATTTCCGGAAGTAAGCATTACCCTGATTCCAAAACCAGAGAAGAACCCAAGCAAAAAAGAGAACTACAGGCCAATCTCTTTAATGAACATAGATGAAAATATCCTCAATAAAATACGGGAAACAGAATGCAGCAATTCATCAAAAAGATCATACATCAGGATTCATTCAAGGACTGCAGAAATGGTTCAACACATGCAGATCAATAGACATAATACACCACGTAAACAGAAGCAAGGACAAAAATCACAGGATCATCTCATAGATGCAGAAAAAGGATTCAGCTAGGTATCTTGCATTTTTATTGCACACCTGGCAGCCTGACCATTCGTGCCCAGTGCCTGGGCCCAGCCGTGTGGTACCTTGAGGAGCCTGGTGAGCTTGCTGTCCCGGTAGTTGACATATTTGTTGCTGCCCTTGTCACTCAGTGCATTGATGCAGTTGCCCAGGGCCAGCAGGGAGCGGTTGATGTGGGCCCCCTCCTTCATGCGCTGCCCACGGTTCTGTGTCTGGGAGCAGCAGAGGACATAACTGTGACCTTCTGGGGCAGGGGATGGAGCTCCACCTCCGCCCCCCTCAAAATGCCCAGGGGATCCTGGTGATAAATCCCACTTTCTCCCTTGGGGCCCCAGGATGTATCACTGATGTGACACTTAAGCTTTGTCCCGCCCTCCTGTCAGGGGCCTGGAAGACTTTTGAGAAGGTAAGAGGACAGCAGAGTCTCTAAACAAGAGTTGTGGGCTTCAGGCTTCTGAGCAGGGCTGAGCAGCTGCTTCTTAGTCTCTGCAGAGGAGGTGCTGCCAGAAGGTGTGGTCCACCAAGTGGCTTCCCTTGGGCTGCCTCCACCACTGGAGTTGGCTCCAGAGAGTGTCACAGGCTTCAGGGAGCAAAGAGAGATGTGTGATGTATGTGTGAGGGAATGTGGAGGGTGTGCATGTGTGTGCCTGAGAGACGGAAAGTGCAGAGATCAGGGTTTTCCGCTCTTGGCCTGCAGGGGGCGTTAAGGCAGCAGGGCCTCTGTCACCAGTCGGAAACCACCTCAGCCCTCCTGGAGAAGCTGGGACCAGCTGGTTCTGGCACTGCACACCCTGTCCTCCCAGGCTCCCCGTCCCTTCAGGAAGGCCTCCAGGCCTTACTCGTGGGGAGGGATGAGTTTGTTGAACCTCACCCTGTTCTAACCCAACTGCACAGGAAACCTTGCTCATTCTCCCATGAGGTTCTTCAGCCCGCACTTCTCCAGCGCTAACAGTGACATCACTCGACTTCCTCTGTCTGATGACTGTGAACCCCAAGTTCTGTGTGATGATGTGGCCACCCAGGGTCACTGAATCAGGCAAGCAGGGGTTCGTGGTGGAGAACAAGAATACTTGGAGAAGCGGTGACAAGGCCACCATATGACTGGGGGACCCCTCTCCCAAGCTCGGCCCAAGTCCCTCAGTCAGGGGCTTTTCTCCCCACTACCAAACGCCTCGGCTGGCCCAGTCATTGTTTTCCTGACCCCCCTCCCTCCTGTCCCCCAAGCAGGATACCCCAGCCCATCCTTACCCTCCTGGGCCTCGAGGACACTCCTTTGGCCCTCACCCTGGGGCTCCCACTCATCCTTCTGCCGGATGTTCTCCGCTCCCAACCTCTGGGGCGCTGTCCCCCCACAGCAGCCTCTCCCCCAGCCCTGGAGAGCCAGCCTCACTTCGGGGAGCACTTTCCCTGGTCCTTCTTTCCTCTGGGACAGATGTCTTTGCCCTGTCCCGAGAGCCAGCCTCACCTGGGAGGCACGCTCAGAGCCGGCCAGGTCGATCATGAACAGGCGGCCCTGCCGCACCTCCTGCATGATGCTCTTGATCCGGCTGCGCTGGCGCACGGCCACCTGCAGCACAGCATGGGAGCGCGAGGATGTCTGGTTGGCAGCTGTGGGCTCTTGGGTCCTCTGCTGGTTCCCCTTCATCAGCAGCTGCATGACCTAGGAGGGTAGGAGGAAGGGAACGATGGAGGTCTTGGGGACCAGTGGAGATGTCCCGCAGCAGGGAGGAGCCCAGGCCAGGGGAAGGGGCTCCTGCATCTAAGAGGTTGGAAAAGGGCAGCTGGGGTGACCTAGCCTCTGTGTCTGAGGGGCCATGGTGGGCGCCTCAGCTCCCCAGTAGGCGGGCTTCTGTGGGACTAGGGGAGGACGCGCAGCCGGGTCACCCCCTCAGGGTCAGCGAGGTTGGGGCTTGATGGCAGGCGTGAGTTTCCCTCTCAATACCACTTAGGATTCTCGTGTGGCCCAGCCCCCACTGAGCCAGTGGCTTCCTGGCCCCAGTCCCTCACTTCCTGTCGCCTCTCACTGAGTGTCCCTCTCACAACCCCTGACTGGCCACACAAGACTCGCCTCGTTGGCATTGATGGTGGAGACCTCGGTGATTCCGGCAACCTGGATGGCTCCTTTGGAGTCCTCCCTCAGCTCCAGGTACCCCAGGGTGGGGTTGAGGAGGTCCCGGATCATCTCATTGTAGATCTGATGGGACCAGTCAGGGGGAGAGTGGAGAAGGGAGACCAAGGTCAGGAGGTCCATGTAAGGAAAAGTACCCCCACCACCACTCTCCCCCGACCCCCGCCAGCAGGAAGGGGCCAGGTGTCCAGGCTTTGTGGGCCCCAGGCTCCAAAGCTGACATTCCTGGAGGCTCTAGAACCTAGTGGACTTCTCAGGCCGGGTGCTCGACCGATGAAGAGACCTGACCAAAGGCTGGAACAGGTCGAGAAGCCTTGCTCATTGCTAGGCAACCTTAGGCTGCTTCCGGGTGGCCCCACACATGGCAAAGGGAGTCTTGCTGGCTCAGTCAACGCCAGCTGGCAGCCCTATCTCGCTGCTCCTCCCGGGCTGTCATCCGGGAGATTATCGGCTCTCGGAGGAGCCAGATGGAGCCCAGCTTGCTGGCCAGGTCTCCTGCCTCTTCCACACTCAATGTGGACAGGTGTGCTCCAGGGGTGGGCCCAGGAGCATGGTAAGGAGGGCTGGATGGGAGGGCTGCAAAGCAAAGGCCACTCTGGAGTGTGGGACAAGAGGTCACGCTTGGCTTTAAAGCCACCAGGTCCTGAGTCTGAATCCCTGCTCTCTCACTTGCTGTGTGTCATGGATCTACTTGCCTATCCTCTCTGAGCCTCCTTTCGTGGAAGGTGGAGCTAACATGCTCGTGGGAGAGTAGTCATGATGGCCATCCAGGAAACCGCCCAGTAACAAGCTCCAGGGAGGTGGACCCGTCCTGTGCACCCTTAACCCAGGCCTGGGTGGGGGCTCACCTCCAGGTAAGACATGGACACCTCATATTCCATGTCACTGCTGGTCTCCTCGATTGCACGGAAGAGGTCATTGAGGGTCCGAACATAGATGCCCGGCTCATGGTCAGTACCCAGCATGGTGTAAGTTTTCCCACAGCCTGGGGCAGAGCAGGGTTATGGGTGAACAGAATGGAGACCAGGGGGAGGCCTTGCTGGGCAGATGCTCCTGGCAACCCTGGGCCTGTCCCCAAGTCTGGGTCCCCAGATGGCCAGGTGGTAGTGAGGGGCAGAAGGATGAGGACACTGGAGGGGATGGGGTTTTGGAGCTGGAGGGTCCTGGGTGAGGTTTGGATCAGCCATAGCCTTGATCCCTGCCCAGATGAGACCAGGCAGGGGGCTTGGTTCCTAAGGGTGGGATGACGGGGATGTTCCGGTCTGGGCTTCTGCCTCACCTGTAGGACCATAGGCAAAGACAGTGGCATTATAGCCTGAGATGACGCCTTCTATGAGGCCCTTGGTGGTAGCCTGGTACACCATCTCCTGCAGGGAACAGGAGATAGGTCGAGGGCCCGGCACACAGATGGGGCAGAGCACAGATGCCCACAGGCAATGCTGGCCCTGGAGGGTTTCCTGTCCGCAGAGCCCCAGGCTGGGGAGAAGGGTAAGGCAACTCTAGGAGAGGATGTCTCCACTTACACCCTTTGGGGAATACCACGGTGCATGAGAGCTCAGGACACCTGAGACACTTCCCCCTGCAACGGGCTCCTGGCCCCCAGCCCTGAGGACACATTGCATCTGCTCCTGGGAGCATCCCAAAGATGGGCAAGATGGGATTCCCTGGGAGAGTGTCAGCTTCCCGACACTCCTCTGCCTGCCATATGTGCTTCAAGCTCCTGCCCCCGGCTTGGATATGGGCCAGCCATGGAGTGTTGCACCTAGGCAGTTGTGTGTGTGTGTGTGTGTGTGTGTGTGTGTGTGCTAACCCAAGCATGTCTAGGCAGGAGGCCAGGTGTGCCTACCACACCGGTGTACAGGTGTAGGTACCATGCAAACACATGCAGACCAGGGCTGGGGATATAGCTCAGTGGCACGGCACCTGCCTGTTAGTTGTAGGTTCTTGGTTTTGTTTCTTGTTTCCAAAAACCAAAACGCATGTAGACCTCCCCAAATGGAAAAGCTCTAGAACTCTAATCCTGGAGCACATGATGGAAGGAAGTGAGGGTCAGTGGCAGAGTCCCTGAGTGCTCCTGCCAGGTGGGGCAAAGGGTGCCAAGGGGCTCTTTCATGTCTCAGGCCCAGACCCAGGCTCTCTCTGACCTGGGTGGCAGTGAAGTCAAAGGCCACATCAAAGAGGTAGGACTTCTCCCGGGAGCGGTGTGCCCGCAGAATGTCGTCAGGGTCCTCCATTGGGTCCATGAGAACCACCATCTGCAAAGATCCCCAAGGGAAGGCCACAGTCACCAAGGGTCCCCAGAGCCCTGGGCTCGTTTCTGCTCCCATCTGATCTCCAGGTGTCAGGTCTAGATGCTTGGCTTTGGGTGCGGCCCCTACAAGGCTGGTATAGTCCCAAGGGAGCCGAGAGCTCTGAGGGGCTGCCCCAAACACAGCAGGTCTGAGATCCAGGTCCCATCCCTTAATTGCAAAGCTCTTCCCCACAAGAAAAGCATCAGCAGTGCTGTACTGCCTGAAGCAATTGTTTTTCCTTACTGCACAGCGGAGGAATTTAGGGTCCGGAGTCCAGGTCATACTAGTGAGGGGAGGACCTGGGGCTCAAAAGCTGGGACCTGGGTTCAAAGCCTGCAGACCCATTGTCTAGAACAATCTCCTAGGCCACCCCACTCTGCCCGTGTCCTCAGTGTTCCAAGCTTTGTTCTGGGCTCCATGTGGAAATGGAGGGGCAGGATCTTCATCAGGGGTCCCAGCTAGGAATAGGTGGGGAAGTCAGTGCTCCCAGAAATGACAGCAGACACTCAAAGACTCACGGAAGGGCTTGAGCTTGGGGATATAGGGAGGAGGAAAACAGGGCCCAAAGAGCACAGCGAGGGCAGACTGAATTCCAGCCCTGCCTCTCGATAGCAGAGTAGCCTTCCACAAGCACTGCCTGAGTCTGGATCTCCTCCTCTTTCAGATGGGACAGCACTACTGTGTCCTGCAGGGCTGTGCATTTCCCACGAGACGTGTGTGACACCTGCTAAGTGCTCAGAGGTTCAGGAATCCAAGCCTTTGCACTGACCTACATCTCTTCCCTACCCTTGTTATTATTTTGAGACTGAACCTTTGTAGGTCACTAAGTGGCCTAGGTTGAGTTCAAAATTGAGATCCTCCTGGCTGAGCTTCCCAGCTTAGGGACTGTTAAGAGGGACAGAGGAAGGGGCTGGGGATTTAGCTCAGCGGCACAGCGCCTGCCTGGCAAGCGCAAGGTCGTGAGTTCGGTTCCTGATACGGGAAGAAACACACACACACACACACACAAAAGAGGGACAGAGGAGGTAGAGTTGGGGATGGGAAGATCACCAATTCCCTGTGCCCGAGACTCTGCCATCATGTCTAGAGTGGTAAAAATAAAAGAGCAGCACAAGAAGCTACAATTAAAAACCAAAACAGGACACAAAAGACAAGTTGAGAGAGTGTTGATCCCATCCTCACTATGGAGAAGGTCATCAGTTCTCCGTGCCCCTGGCCTGCTATACCACATAGGCCCCACCGAGGGTAGCAGGCACCTCTCAGTGACGCTCTGTGCTGGAGTCCCAGGGCTCCTTGGGGTCCCAGCCCACTAGATGGCCCGAGTAAATACACCACTGCACACTGCCCTGCAGATAAGGCGAGGCCTGCTCCCAGGGCCAGGGTGCTGGTCCGAGCCCCCAACGGCCTCTCCTTTACTGGGGAAGGGAGGCAGCCTTTACTCCCAGTTACACTAACAACAGCTGATCTTTCCTAAGCCCAGCATGTGAATTCATGGTTATTCTTAGGTGGGGAAATTGAGGCACAAAGCTGCAGGGTCAAGACCTGGCAGGTTGGGCTGGCCCTCGTGCATCATCTGAATGTCCTTTCAGCCCTCCCTGCTCCCTCAGGGACCCCTTGGGCTGGGGTCCATCAGCAGTCAGCATCATCCAGAGAGCCCCGCATACTCTGTGCACCTTAGCCCTGGCTGTCCACAGGCCCTGGACGATAAGAAGCTGTGCAAGGCGGTAAACTGAGTCCTAACAGGGCCAAGAACTGAGCCAGGTCCCCAAGGGGCAGAGATAGCAGCTGTGCTCTCTGTCTGGGTCAGTGGGAGAGGTAGAGCTTGAGAACAGACGAGGCATGGGGAGGAGCCAGTCAGAGGGGACACACAAGGATGGCGCTGAAGCTGACGGTGAGGTGACAAGAGGCCAACCTGGGACTGCAGCTGACCGCATGGGCCTAGGGTGTCCTCCGTGGATCCTTCTGGCTCTACCTGCCAAGTTCGGGACTTCAGGAGGCCTGGTCACAGGAGGAAATGACCTGGGGACTCCCAGCACGCTCCCCCCTGTGCATTCTGTGTCTGTCCTGCACCAGCCTCCACTTGCACTCCACGCACTCCTGGAGCAGGCACGCCTGTGCCCATTGCTGGCCCTCACCCCCCCAGGAGCTGGTGAGCCTCTTCTGTGACTCTCCAGCTGAGGTGAATCCTCAGTCTTAACCAGTCAGCTGGGATTGCAGGTGAGCCAGTTAGAGGGGAGGGCACCGGACAGGCTGGGAAAGAAGGCCACCAAGTTGGGCTCCCTCCCAGCTGCCCAAGGGCTGGAGGTCACAGTGAGGTAAATACAAGGCAAGAATCCACCTGTCCCCATTCACTGGCTACCTCCTCAGGGCCTCAGCCTCAGTGGCCTCTAAGCTTCTCCTGGGAGCTGGTCCCTGTCCCAGACTGCAGCCGCATGATCCCTGCTCAAGTTTCAGACCGGATGGAAGAGAGAAACTGGCTTTAAGTCCCCTGACATAGCTCCCTTGGGATGCACCAGGAGCCTGGCCAGCCATACCAGCTCTCATCCAGGTGCCAGAGCTCCTGTGGACACAGCAGGACCCTCAAGGAGCTGTGAGTGCTGCAGAGGGTGAGCAGCACATATGTACTGATGCCCAGCCTCAACAGTGACCGTCACACGACCTCCAGGCACTGCCAAGTTCATGGGCACCCTGGGCATCTTGTTCACTGACCTATGAAAGCTCCTACATCAATGCATTGTCAGCGCAGCTGCCACCATCCCACTGAAAGAGGGCTTTGTTTGGGTCCCATCTGTCTGAGCCCCCGCTCCCACTCCACCCTCCAGAGCATCACCCCGTACCTGTCCACTCTGGGACACAATGGGGCCCTTGTGCCCCTGACCAGGTGAACCAGAGCTGAGCTGCAGAGGGATGAGGAGGGGTGCCTGGGCTGCCGAGGAGAGCAGGCTAAGGTGCCAGCCCCGAGGGTCACTCATAACCAGGGGAGCACAGGTGCATAGGAGGAGACACCTAATCCAGCCACACCAGGTGAGATGGGAGGGACGTGGCACCAACACTGAGCCTTAAAGAATAAACAGGAGGTGTCCGAGAGAGCTGAGAGTGGAGAATATTCTAGAGAAGGCAATAAGCAAGGTAAAGAGGTGAGAGGCAGGCCTGGGCAGTGACTCTCAGCTTGGATGTGTGCAGCTGCAGAATGCTGAGCCTCACCTTCTGTCCTCCCTGCAGGAACTCGAGAGCTTGGGCCAGGAACTCATGCATGTGTCTGCAGAAGCTGCGCCATCCCCCCTCCCCAGAGAGCCCCTGGAGCACACGACAGCCTTCACTCCGGCAGCCTCCTCTACCTCCTCCAGGGCTCCCTCCAAATGTCACCCTGGCTGGCACATAGCATAGGCTCAAGGGACATTTACCAAATAAAGCTCCCTCTTATGAGGAGCTTTGAGTACGCCAGGCACCACGCAAAGGGCTTGGCATGCATTTTCTGACAACTTACGGGTGGGCAATTTTTTGCCCAACATTGGGAATTGAACCCAGGGCTTTTGCAGTGAGCTATATCCCCAGCCCTTTTATACCTCCCTTTTTTAATTTCAAGATCTTGCCAAGTTGTTAAATTGTCCAGGTTGGGCTCAAACTTTTGATCTTCCTGCCCCAGCATCCCAGAGTGTTGGGATTATAAACATCCACCGCCATGCCTGGTTTAGGCATTATTATTATTACAATTGGACAGTACGTGAGGACTCAGGCCACGTAAATAACACACCGAAAGCTGCACTGTGAAGTAGAGATTTGGTTAGATTCAAAGATGTTTGGCTCTAGGACCCAGGCTCCTCGCCACCCACCCACCCTCTCCTGCTTCTCCAAGTGAACAAGAGAGGGACAAAGGCTGCCTGGCTGGGTGGAAACCCACCTGGGAGAGGGTGAACTGTGTTTCCCCTTCTGCCCCAAGTGTGCATGTGGAGGCCGTAAGTCTAGCGCTTTAGTCAGTGACCTTATTTGGAAGTACAGTAGGTGCAGGGGTAATCAGTGAGGATGAAGATGAGGATGAGGTCATACCAGAGTAAGGTCAGCCCTTAATCTAAGATGACTGGTGCCGTACAGAGAGGGAAAGCTGGACACAGAGAGGCACAGAGGGAAGGTGCCCCTACTCCCACTGGAATGTGGAAAGACAAGAAGAGGGCAGCCATCTGCAAGTCAAGAAGAGGAGCCTGGCCCACACCCTTCCTGCCACCACCAGAGCTGAGATTACAAACTTCTGTGTTGAAGCCATCTGGCCTGTGGTGCTTTGTTATAGCTGCCTTGCAAAACTAATCCACCCACCAAGGCAGGTTCCCTGCCATGTAAAGGTCGGATAGCCACACCCCAAGGGGAGCAGGCACCATGTCAAGACATCCTGGGCTCCATCAGCCTTTGGGCTGGTAAAGGAGCCCAGAATAGAACCTACTGAGCTCATAGAGCCAAGGCCAGCCAGCTGCTCAGGACAGAGCCATACCTGGCTGATGTCCCAGTCAGGTAACTACTGGCTATAAGACACTGAGGAGCGTGAGGCTCACAGTGACAGGAAGGATGACCTATAAGATAGTCTAGGCATGGTGGTGTGCACCTGTTAATCCCAGCACTCAGGAGGGAAACTGAGGCAGGAGGCTTGACACAAGTTTAAGGCCAGACTGGGCTACATACCAAGACCCTGTCTCCAAAACAGAAAAAAGAAAATGACCAGAGGAGGATGCAAGGAACTTTTACCTTACTCCCTTAGCCGTCTCTCCATCTTTTGCACCCCTTCCCAGCTCCAGGCAAACCTACTTTCCATCTGCCTATGCTCCATTGTGGACATTTAATGTAATTAGATCACATAGAATGGGTCCTTCATGTCCGGCTTCTTTCCCTTAGTGTCATGTCTTTGCGCTTCCCCCACATTATAGCTTGTATCAGAACTTCTTAGCTTTTCATGGCTGAATAATTCTCCATGGTGTGGATGTACCACAGGTTCTTTATCCATTCATCCATTGAAGGGGGTTTGGTTCTTTCCACTTTGAGCTACTGTGCACAGTACTTCGAGGATACAAGGATCCTTACCCCTAACTTATAGCTGCATGGCTGTAAGAAGAAGGTGCCGATTTGTGAAAAATACAGATTTGTGGGTCCACGTTTCCAGACAGTCTGATTGTGTGAAGCTGGATGGTGCCTGGTATTCTGCATTTTACAAGCACTGCTTCCTGGAGACTCTGATAAAGCATCTGAAACCCCCTCCAGAGACAAGCCCTGGAGCAGTGGTGGCGAACCTGTGGCATGCATGCTTCAGTGGGCTGTTTGCATCACTGAAAGCTCTAAAAGGTCCGCCATCACCCCAAGAGGGGTGGTGTGCAGACAGCCCCGCCCCACCCGCCCCAGGCAAGCCAGTGGACTAAAGCAGCTCCCCCCACAGCACTCCCTGCCTATGGCATTCAGCATCTGTCACCTGATCCTTTATTTATCTTTCACAAGAGCCTCACATTTGCGGGGACACAGTCCCCTTACATCATCTCCTTTAATCCTCTCCACAGTTTTTGGCGTGCCTGGAGCAGGCGCTTAGTCTCCCATCTTCTGACGAGGAAGTAGAGACCCACACAGGGTCTCCAGCTTGTGTGTGGGCACCCAGCCAGGACCCGCAAGGTAGGGTCCTTGGGCCTCTGGCCTGAGGTGCGGAGTCTTTGTTCTGCTAGGAGCCAGAGCTCTCTCCCTCTGCCCTCTCCTTTCTGCTGCCCACACCACAGCTGCCAGCTCCTCTTTCCCCACCTGTGCTCGACCCGCCCTGCAGACCTGGGCCCCTACCAGCCTTTCTGAAAGGCCTTCGCGGGGCTCCACAGGACCCCAGGAGCAGGGCGCTGGCAGTTAGGCTGTCAGCAGAGAAATGCTAATTACGGGATTATACACATTGTTCGTTGATTTAAATCCTGCAGACAAACACGACCTGGAAAGCCAGGAGGGGGGTCAGCAGGCCTGGCTTTGTGGGCAAGTCGGGGGTTTGTTTTGGAGCTCCTTCTCCAGCCTGGAAACCCCCAGCCCCAGGGGCCTTCCTCCCGCTCAGCCTCCCCAGGAGTCTGGCTTCCAGGTTCACTCCCACCCAAATGCTGTTAAGCAGGGAGCTCCTAGCAGTCTTCCAGGAGACAGTCCTCAGGGAGATGGCTGTGTGGGACCGTACCAAGAGCCGTGATGAAGGAAGAGAGATGCTGGGTTTCACCCAACTCTGAAACCATCCTGTGTTTCAGCACTAGAGATTAACGCGCACTCTCCAGTGCACAGGTAGTGTAAAGCGCTGCACACCCATGAACCCTTACCGCAGGACCTTCTAACTAAGGCATCCTCATTACCGTACCAAATTGAACTGGGGCCCTGGGACCTCAGTCCCACAAGACACCTGACCAGCCCCTTTACAAATCCAAACCCCAGCTCCAGCTTCCCTAGAATCAAGGCACACTGGCCTCATTTTGCTAGAGGAGTACCCACCTTGGCCCAGTTCCAGATGCCCCCAGGAGAACAATTCCTCATCCTAAAGAAGGCTGCCATAGGACCCCTCACCCTGGTCCAAGCCACAGGGTGACTGAGTCCTCCTCTCAAAACCCATGGATAAGTGGGCTGAGGCAATGCCCACTCCCTACTGACCACCAAGAGGCCAGTTCCTCGGTAGTGCATTCCAGGGTGCATCGTTCAAGGCTTCCCTTGGGCCTAAGACGACACCAGCAAGGAAAAGTGGCTCCCTTATCACCCAGCGGAGGCAGGAAGCCGGCTGGGGGAGCCCCCAGCCCTGGCCCACGGGCCATGACAGCCATAACCAAGGGAACAAGCAGGTTGATAGCCCAAGCCATCGTCTTAGAGGAGGCAGAACCCTGTGCAGGCCGCCTGGGCCCAGCCACACCCTGGCTGGACAGATACACCACAGCCATGTTGTCCTGGGCAAGCTCTCAATACCCCACTGACTGCTGGACCTCAGGTCTTAGGAGGAAGGAGGAGAGACTCCACCGGCAGGCTGGGCCCTCAGTGCAATTGACCAGGCCTGGAGCCTGAGGATCCCTCAGGGCCAGGGCTGTAGGCGAATGTGGGGTCACTGGGGAGGGCTGATCAGAATGGGGGGCAAGGAAAATAGATTGCCCATCTTGGTTCTTGGATTGGTGTGTCTTAACCTCCTCGTTGCCATGGTCTTCTTGTCAGGGGGACAGCTTGCTTTTCAAGCACCTCAGCCTGGCATGTACTGTAGCCACTCTCAAACTGCAGGCCTGGGTCAGGAGGGCTGGGCCGGGCCCTAGGGCACATCCATCTTTGAGCCCACTGGGGACCAAAAGAGCTCAGGTCAGAAGGCGCCACTCTACGCCTCTCCACTGACACAGGAGCAGCCCTGACAACACGGCTCAGTTCGTGCCCAGCTGGAGGAGTAGCTCAAGGATCAGGCCAGATGCAGCGCAGGAGCCCCTCCTCCGCCCGCGGGGACAGAATGGAGCCAGTGTCTGCCGGGTGTGGGCACACAATGGGCCGTCCCCTAGACAGGGAGTAGTGTTCCCAACAGTTAATATCTATCAGCCCCCATGCCGGCTGGGAGCCAGGAGCAGTGAGAAAGGGAGATCATTGTCCCAACCCGAGGACCTGATACCCTTCCTAGGGGATAAAGCGGATGGAGGTTTCTTCTCCGGGCTGTGCGGCTCTGCCAGCTCGTCCCGGGGCCCAGCACTGGGTGAGCACATGTGTAGGTCAACCCCCAGAGGCCCTTTAAAGAAAGCATGACGACTGCTGTCCCCACTTGCAGAGGAGGCAGCTGAACAGCAAGAAACTCTCTTCCAAGTCTGCATCACTGAAAATGCAGAAGCCACTTTGTGCTGCTGTTTATGACCCTTTGTCCACACTGCAAGGCGCTATCCTGACTTCTCTGTCTCACAAGCATATCCCATCACCCCATGAACCCTGGCACTCTGGAGAAGTCCTGGCACCCAGCAGCCATGAAGCAGAAGCCAGAGCCCCTCACTGTCAGGCTGTCACATCACTGTACCAGCATGTTCCCCGAGGGCACCAATCTGTCTCTGATGCCCCTACTTTGGTACCTCAGTCCTCCACCACCTACCCAAAGAAACACCTTGGCTGTGCCTACAGAGAGTGTGGTTTGACCCTTGCCTGGGTCTCTAGCTCATCCCACAACTCTTGCCCCTGGTTGGAGCCACACTGCCCTTCTCTCCCTCACCCAATTGCCTCACCATCCTTCCCACCACAGGGCCTTTGCACATACAACTCTCTTTTGAATATCTCTCCTTGCACACACTCCCAATTACCTATTCTTTACCCGTTATTTCAACTCAAGCACCAACTCTTGAAGGATCCCCCCCTGACCTCCAGGACTAGGTCAAGGCCCCCCTTACTCTCCTGGCAATCCTTTGCACTTCTTGTCAGCCCTCGTTAGTTATAAACTCTTTTATTCACTTCTTGATTGTATTACATTTTCTCACGCTGGACTCCAGGTAGTGGAGGAAGACAAGGTTGTTTTTTCCTTTTCCTGTTTACTGTGATTTCTTAGCTCTTCTCATGGTCCCCAACATGTCATGGGTACTTGATAAATATTTACTGCCTTGTCCTTTAATCATAGTGACACAAGGGCTGAGAGAACCGACAGCCAAGGACTTCGCCAAACATGAACACGCTGGAGATGAGCTCTAGCTCTGACCATATAAGTACCTGCTCTTTGGGCAGCAGACATAGTAAGGTGGGGAAGCCATGGGAGATACGTGATCAGGAGCCACCCAGGCCATGAAAGCTCTCAGCTTTCCTTGGACCAATCGAGGAAAGCTTTCTGGAAGAAGAGTCCCTGGCTTTGATGTTGGCAGTCAAGAGTGCAGGGAGGAGGGGAGGATGAGGCTGTGACAGCTCGGCCTGCCCACCGGCCGCCTAAGCAACCGGAGCAGGTCCCCGTCCTGCAGCTCCTGCCTGCAAACCCACATACCTGCTCATCCACCTTGTGGGCAATGAGGGTGGCTCCTTCCTCCAGCTCTGCCACACTGATGGGCCGGACCCTGAGCGCCACCTGGGAGGGAAGATCAGACCCCCGGAGTGAGGAGGGGAAGGCCATGCTAGGCTCAGGGAGGATGAGAGGGTCTCAGGATTCTGCCTCCACGCACACCCTCAGCTCCCCAGTGTCCAGCCACGCCAGCGCCTTGGTCTTAAGGAGTCACACTCACTGGCTAGGTCGGAAGGCAGCAAGTCCACAGGGTGTCAGGCTCTGTCTGAGTCTATGAATCTCCCCAGGAGCCCATGCCTCCGGGACAGCCCCAGGGGACAGAACTGTCTGCCTCACTCACACACCCAAATTAAACACTTGCAGCTCCCTTGGGCTTGAACTTGAAGCTACGGGGGTGCGGGTGCTGTCAGCGCCTTTGTGAATGAGGCACTTCAGCTGAAGACACTGCACAGGGCTGGGGGCTGTGATGTGGGGTCTGCAGCAAGCACAGACGTGCAGGTATCTTCCCTTCATCATCCTAGCAGCCTGTGACCACATGCCTGACCCGGAAAGTGTCACCCAGAGCTGCCTCCTCTGTCTATTCCTTAGCCAGAGAAACAGTGGGTCTTCCTCCTGAGCTCAGGCTCCCCAAGACTGGAGTAAAGGAGGCAGAGGATTTTTTAGGCTGATCAAAAGGACATATGCTGGGCATATGGGTAGCACTAAGGGGCTTGCCCTTTACTTTCAGAGGCAGCTGCATTCCGTGTCTGTCACATCACCTTTGTCTGACCCCATACAGGAGGGCAGGGCCCTTGGGTTGGCCCGGCATCAAGCCGTGCATGTGCACCCCACTTATTTGGAGTAAATCATTTTCTCTTTTCCTTTTTGACAGTACTAGGGCTTGAACCCAAGGGTACTCTATCACTGAGCCAAACAGCCAGCATTTTTTATTTCTTATTTTGAGATAGGGTCTTGCTAAGTTGCCCAAACTGGCCTCAAACTTGTGATCTTCCTGTCTCAACATCCCGAGTAGCTGGGATTACGGGTGTGCACCCCCACGCCTTGGCAAAATGTTTGCGAAGAAGCCACTTCCACTGTCAGAGAGCATGTTCCAGAGCCTGGGGACTGGGTCCAAGGCTGCCCATTGGAGAAGCAAGGGCACCCTACAGAGGTGGAGAATGCGCATAGTAATGCTCTAGTCACGACACCGCCACTTGCAACAGCCAAAGGCCCATTCCCAGGTCTCAGAAGTCAGCGGTGGGGCAAGAAAGACCCTCACCCACCTACCCAGGCCTAGCAGAGGCCTTGGGGTCACTGAGTCTCCCCCCTCACTATTCCAGCGTGGCTCCACTGATGACCAGGAATCTCCACCTTCAGCCTCTACCTGTCCCTGCCCTTCCTCCGACTTCCTCCTCTGTTCCAGGCCCCAGGGCTCCAGCAGTCCTGAGTTGGCTTCCCACACTTCTCTAAAGTACTGAGTCCTGACTTGGACAGTAGCAGTGTGGCAGCCCATGAACCATCCACCTCCAAGGCCATGCCGGCCCCCCTGGCGCCAGGGGCTCCTGTCTTCCTGGGGTTGCCCTCGGCGCCTTCCAAGCTCCAGATGGGCCAGGTGGGGTCCCCTCTGGTTCACCTCAGGGCAGGGGTCAGACCTCCCAGGATCAGACAGCAAGCTCCAAGCAGACACTCCTTGGGCTTTGGAGTGAGGTCCCCTGGGGTGTGGGGCTGAAGTCAGGCTAACTTTCGAGACTAAAAAGAAGGCCAAGTACTTTCCAGACACCTGTTCCCCAGCACTTGGGCAAAGGTGCTCCGGACTGTCTCAGCCCCTGCCCCTTGCTGTCCTCTTAGTGGACACTGCTGGAGGCTGACTGAGGTCGTCGGGTTTCAGGGGTCGTGGAGGGGCAAGGAAGAGCTCCAAGGAGACTTACCATGAGTTGCTGGTCCTTGGAGTCCCCGCTGTCCTTCATGCTTGCAGCGGGTGGAAGGGCTCAAGCACAGCCGAGCGCACCTCCACTGGGTCTCCTTGGGTGGTTGCTGTCTCCTTGGGCCGCTGCCGTCGCTTTGCTGCTGCTGCTGCCGCTGCCGCCGCTCCTGCTGCCTGACAACCTGAAACCAACAACGCGCCCGCCACCAGGCGCTGACCAGGAGGCGAGGCCTGGAGGGCGGGGCCTGACCCTCCCCGCCCCTTGCATCGCCCGCCCGCGCTGCCGGGAGCTGGCCATCTCCACCAGGGGCCGGCAGTCTCTGACAGCTCTGGGGCGGCTGCCCGCACCTCCCGGCTTGCACCGGCGAGACCCCAGTCCCCAGGGTGCACCTGCCGGCCCCATCGCTGGCCGGCAGCAGCTGTCCCTCCAGCCACCACTTCCTACACCTGCAGTCTCCTCTCCAGGGCAGCAGCTGGCAGCCCTGGGGTTCCATGCGCGCTGCAGGCATCGTGGCTGTGGCCATTGCCTCTGGGGTGGGTGCAGACACCCAGTGCCCAGTGGCAGAGGGCTTGGGAGGGTAAGGAGTTGTCCTGGCTGCCCACCCTGATGTTGTCCTTTGCCCTGACTGCCTCCTCAAGTGTCGCGGGGGAGTGTCTGGATTAGCTGGAATGTGTGACAGAAGAGGCCACATCAGGGTTCCCTACTAACAAAGGAAGCCCTGCCCCTAAATCCAGAAAGTAGCTCAGGGTGCCCTAGCCTAGCTACCCGCAGAGCCTATGTTGTTCAAGGAGGTGTAAGTCAGAAGCTGCAGTCTGGCTGCCTGGAGTGATGGTGCATAATTATCATCCCAGCAGTAAAATGTTCAAGCCCAGCCTGGGCAATTTAGTGACTTAATGAGATACTGTCTCAAAATTTTTAAAAAAATAAAAAATTTTTAAAAAGTGCTGGGGATGTAGGTCATTGCAAAGGCCCTGGGTTCCATCTCTAGTATCACATTAAAAAAAAAAAAAAAGAAAGCAGCTGCAGCCTCCATTCTTTATTACAATGGCGACAATTACTCGATGATGCACTGGAGAGCACAGTGATGGAAAGATTCCTGGTCCCCGGAGGCCCCAAGAAAACAGGATTCTGGTCCCAGCTCTGCCTCTAACTTGCCAACCACCTGGAGCAGGGTTTCCCTGTGCCCTGGGCCTTCGTTTCCTGAATGGTGTTAGAGTACTCCCTGATTCTCGGGGTCCATCTTTTGTGTCCTCTGCTCCCACTGGAGCTGACCCCAGGACTCCTGCAGTGTCCTGGGGAGAGAGGCTTAGTGGGGCTCATCTCCCACGGAAGGAGCTAGGAAAGGTTGTGCTGACGTCCCATGGGACTGTCCCAGACGCCTGGCACGCACCCAGAGGCAGACAGTGATGCCAGCTGGAGCCCTGGGACTGGCATCCCAAGCTGCCCTAAGAGCTTGTGTTGGAGATAGTTATTAATACACAGCACAGGAAGCAGCTTGATAAATACATAAACCCAGGAAAGCTTGACGGTAACCACACTTTCCTGCAGAAGTCCCAGGTTTTGTCCCATCCTCTGCCCGGGCTGCCCCAAGGCTGATGGGTTGGTGCTGCAGTGAGATCAGGTACATCTTTTTTTTTTTTTTTTTTTTCTGGTACCAGGAATCAAACTCACGACCTCGGGCTTGCCAGGCAGGTGCTGTGCCACTGAGCTAAATCCCCAGCCCCTAATAATAAGCAGTTCCCAAGGTTTTTTTTTTTTTCTTTCCCGTACCAGGAATCAAACTCACAACCTTAGGCTTGCCAGGCAGGCGCTGTGCTGCTAAGCTAAATCTCCAGCCCCTGAGATCAGGTATATCTTGAGGATGTGTGGAGCTTGTGTTTTAGAGCCAGAATCCAGGTGGATGAGCCACGGAGGCCTCTGGTCACTTGGGCTGTGGCTGTTTCTCTTTTTCTTTTTTATTCTTCTACATGGATAAGCCCCACCCAGAAGGGCCCATTGTGATTGATGGGAACAATAAGAAGCTTCTAGAGCAGCTCTCAGCCCATTTACATGGACATTTATCATAAAAGTCGTCTCTACTCTCAAATAGGTTCCTCTTGACTTATGATTTTAGCCAGTGAAACCACCATTTCCCCTATATCTACATCTTAGTCATTTTTGCTTCCTCTTCTCCCCCATCCTCTACATTCTTCTGCCACATTTCTCTTCAGACTCCATATCAGACTCTCCTCCTCTTGTTCACAAACCTCTCAAGTCCTGACAGCCATGGTGAGCTCCAGGAGGAAGGGACCTGCTGGGCTTGTGCATGCCGACTGCATGCTCTTGGCGCTGGAGTTCTGTTCTGGAAGCTGATTCTGTCCCATTGTTCCTGTCCCTCCTGTCTGTCCCTACTGCCACTGCCCACAGGCTTGGACTGTACCGTCTCTCATCCAGATACAGTGTGCCTGGCTCTTTCTCTCCTGTTTTACCCTTTTCCCGTCCACTTTCCACATCATCACCCTTCTGAGACAGAGTGCTGTCATTACCTTACTTGAAACCCTGCCATGCCTCCCCACTGCTTCCTAATGGAGTCAGCCTTTAGTCTGTGGCCCTTCCTGCTTCTTCTTGGCTCACCCTCTCCTGCCACCCCTGCTGGGACAGGCCAACCACGTGCAAGTCCTCTGGATGAGCAACTCCTGTGTCTCACTCTTGGGCTTTGCCCCTGCTGCTCTGTCCTGGAGCGTCCCCTCTCTGGGCTTGTCTGGCATCTCCTTCAAAACTTATCTCACGTGTCATTTCCTCTTTCCTTTAGAGAACTGCCTGTCCTCTAGGTCATGTCAGTCCTCTAGTCCATGCAATTCTGGTGGAGCTCATCAGAGCATCCGTCTCACCCCAGCCATGGCAGGGGGCCTGTAACACAGGCATGGCCTTGGTCACAGTGATCAGCCCCAGAAGATGGATATGGTCAAGACTGGCCAATCAGAGCCTTTTCCTGGGATGCAGCTGCACTGGGAAGGAGGACCTCTGTTGCACCTTTAGTATTACTGCTGAGATGATTGAAGGTTGAGGCCTGGGACCATGTCTAATCCTTCCCCCATCCAATTGAAGGAGCTGCACCGTCACAAAAGCATGAGATCAACTCAAGCAAAGAAGCTGTACAGAGGGAGAAATAGATGACATCACATGAGTTCCTGGATCCAGTCACACCTGAGACCAGCTATGCTTCAATCTTCTGAGTGTCCTGACCCCTCCAAAAATATTTATACATATATATA
>NW_004955553.1:1182074-1215944 GCF_000276665.1 Chinchilla lanigera | reverse complement strand
AGCCGCATGGGACTAGGTAGGTCATCTTCCTCTGTGCTTTCTCTTAAGGACACTCGCTGCTGGAGATCAGCATCATCTGCCCATTTGTCCTGGTCCCAGGGAGGGGTGTTAGGTTGGTATTTCGATTATAATGCCTGGCGAGGATTCCGTTGGTGAATGAGTCAGCAGTCGACAGGGCAAAGCCAGCCAGGCCACAGTGGTTTTACCTGAGACCCCCAGGCAGACATTTAAGATTTCTGTAAACAGCCAGCACCTCCAAAGTCACAGGACTTACAGGCTCTGGTGTCATCTGCAAGGTTCTTCATTAGCTCCAGAGACTAAGGTCCAGTGAGCACCTGCCATCTGCCAGAGGCCATGAGGGGTGCTGAACCTGCAGCGTCACACCTGAGCTTCACAAGGGTCTCGTTTCACTTGGGGTCCTTTGACTCAGGGAAGTCAAGGATCTCTCTGCAGGTGGTAGTCAAACTGCTTATGTCAAAGGTCATGAAAAACCTACTTGGGCTCGTTGTCTGAGCTCACTGAAATTTTCATTTACCTTCCAAGCCTCCTTTTCCATTGAAAAAGCCACTCTATCACCTACAAACCTACCTTCGTTTGAGGCTAGACTCCAACATATGACTCCTATCTCAGCCTCCCCAAGTGCCGGGATTACAAGTGTGTACCATCACTCCCCGCTATAGACTTTAACTAGTTTGAGTATCTTTCTAAATATTTAATAACAACAACAAAAACAACAAAACCAGGGATGTGGGCAGCTCTGCAAACCACCAGCTTGCATGAGCCCTGAGCACTTTCTGAAGCCCTCTGACCCTCTAGGACTCCAGAGACCAAAGTCTCATTGCTTGAGAACAGGGCCTGGCTACAAAAAAGGCTTGACTCTTCCACTTTAGAGCTTGGGAGGTGAGATGGAAGAGAATTATTGAGAAAAAAAGCACTTACTGAGATTTTTCTATGGAGAAGTCCCAGCATCCTCTTTAATTGGTTTGGGGTTCTGATAGTGAAGGACCTCTGGGAAACAGATCATCGAGTGGCTCCTTGTACTGACTGGGACTTGCCTTCAGGGGTGGGGGCTGTGTTGGGGGCTATCTGATGCTTCTTAGGGAGCGAGGTGGCAGACGTTTATTGAGCATTGACTTTGAGCCCAGTGGCTATGTGTTTGCTTTCCTTAGTAATCCAGGTAACAGAGGTACAGAGAGGTAAGCACTTCTGTGGCTATCACTCCACTCCACTCCAAGCTGCCATTTCTGTCCTCTGACACCATGCTGTCCTCTCACCTGGCCCCAGCTGCTTCCCTGCAGTCCAGGTGTGTTTTTCTAGCTTCTCCTTGCTTCTCTGTGGTCCCGGGAGAAAGGTCAAAGTCCCTAAGGTCAGGCCCTGTCCCACCAATGCCCCCTCTACCCCTGAGGCACGTTGTGTGTTGCTTCCTCTGCCTGCAGGGGCTTCTCCAGACAGACAACCCCATAATCCCACACGCGCAGGTGGACTTGCATGTCCCGCAGAGGCATACGCACCACCTCCAGTTTCACGCTCGGGCTCAGTCTCTGCTTCATTGTCACCTTCTCACTGAGGCCCCTGGACAGCTCCACACCCCCACAATCTTAGCTGGTTCCTCCGCTTACACCTCTAGTGGTGCCCTGTAGTACCTCTTAAACTGTCGCCATGCGCAACTGTCATTCTGCAGCTATCTGCATGTGTGTGATAGCCTCCCGTGTCTCCCGTCAGCACTCAGGCTCCTGGAGGGCAGCCTGAATTTGCTTTCTATGCCGTTCCATGGCTGGTACCCGGCTCAGGACTGAGTGAAGGCTATGCTATCTAGGCAGCAAGCACCCAAACTGGGTTCTTTGATTGACTGACTGATTGAGCGACTGATTTTCTAAGACAGGGTCTCACTAGGTTGCCCCAGGTGGCCTCAAACTTGTGGTCCTCCTGCCTTAGCCTTCCAAGGGCTGGGATTACAAATGTGCACCATCATGCTTGGCTGGATTCATTCTTGCTCTGCTTGTAAGCTCCAAAAAACGCTGCTAACTACACTTCTTACATCAGCCATCCAGCTCTTAGCACCCAGCTGTGTTTGCCTTTGCGGCTCAGGATCCAGAGCTGACTCTGATAGGTCTTTAGCATCAACTTTGCCCCCTGCTTGAGCATCAGGGCCACTCCAGGTGCCTCTGGAGCTGAGGGAGCATTTTATTATGTTATGAACAAAGGACAAGAGCGTCCTTCCTCTGAATCCTGTGCTGGGGCCCAGTACCCAACTGCTGCACAGAAGGGATGGTGGCAGTACTTCTCCAGGGATGGCAGCCAAAGCATCATCGGTTAAGAAGCATGTTTTTTCAACTAGGTCAGCTGAGCAGAAAAGGTCAAAGAAGGGACACTCCCTCTTCTCAGGTGCACATGTTGGGGGAAGACAGAAGTATGCTCTGGACATGAGTCCGGGCTGCTTCTGCCACTTTCCAACACTGCTCTATGTGTCCCCTGCCCAGCCCATGTTGGCATTCCCCAGTGCACATTCCACACCCACAGCTGTGGGGTTTTCCAGACTCTTCTGTTTCTTCACTGAGGCATTGTGGTTTTGTTTTGCTCCCTTTTGGAAGGGAATAAGCACCAGGTGTCTGATGAGGTTAGTGGGTGAAGCTGGTAAAAGCCATGGCTGCAAGGTGGGCATGCACAGCGGTCATGCATCCTTTGATACTGCTTTCTGCACTCTCCTCTCTGCTGTGGCCTATTCTCTAACACCATCCTGGCACAGTGGCACCCTCTGTACACAGGGAGAGAGATTTACAGGCCCAGAAGACAGCCTCCTTTTGCAGGACCAAGGGTCTAAATTTGAGAATAGCAAAAGAATGTACTTCAGCCTTGGAGAGGATGGTGCCAGCCCCTCCCTGGGGGTCTGTCAGTGTGTCACGTCAACACGGAGCTTGGACTTCCTCTTGGGCCACTTCACTTGGACAGACTTTTCTCTTAAGTTAGGATATCCCCACTGTGACCCTACTGACATTCTGGACAGGATGATTCTGGGAGGTGGGGACCGTCCAGTGCATCAGAGGATGCAGAGCAGCCTCCCTGGCCTCTACACACTAGATGCCAGGAGCAGCCCCCTTACCAGTTTTGTCAACCCAAAATGTCCCAGCTACTGCCATGGTCCCATTAGGAGTAAAAGCACCACTAGCAGAAAATCAATGTGCTAAGGAGGGAGTCCCTAGGGGTGGCACAGGCTCCCTGTGTCCTGGCACAGTGAGCTGATGCCCCTGGGTATCCTCTGCCTGCTGCCTGGATGGCACCCCATGCGGAGAGCAGAAACCCAGCAGGGCGAGCTGCTCATACTGGGGGACCCAGGACTGCAGTGTAGGTGATAAACTCCAGGAGGAAGTCCTGGGCCAGATCCTCAGCTCTGTCGCCTGCTCCCGTGGGACCCAGAAAGTGCTGCCCTCCTTCTGTCACCTGCCACGTCCATGACATACGGACTGAAGATGGTGATATCATTCCTGGACTCTGTGACAGCCAAGCACCAATAAATGTGGCCCGTGACTACTGCTTTTACTGAAGTCTAGCCAAAGTCTACAGCTCAGTGCTACCCCTCACCCCAAACTATGGGCACAAGGGGTGGCCTTGAGTCCCTGCTCAACAAAATCCTTCAGTTTTGTCTTTGTCTTGGGGTTATAGGGGTTGAATTTTGAGACTCACACTGAGCTACATCCCCAATCGTTTTAGTTATGATGATGATGATGATGATGATGATAGTGATGTTATTCCAGGGCCTTCACACTGACTTACATTGCCAGCCCTTTTAAAATTTTTTATTTTAAGGCAGGGTCTCACTAAGTTGCTGAGTTGCCCAGACTGAGCTCAAACTCACGGCCCCCCAGCCTCAGCTTCCCAGAGTGCCGAGATTACAGACATGTACCGCCATCCCCAGCTAACGAAGTTTTTTAAAGGGAGCTTTGGATCACGCAACAGGCACACAATCAATGACAGCTGGGGATTTCTGGCTCAAAGTTGGTTCCAAGGGGCCCTCAATCCTCTGAACTGTTCCGTTGAGCTATGGCTTCAAGGCACCTTGTGAAGTGGCAGCCTAGCCCACTGCCCACCCTGGAGACCCTGGGGGTCCTGTACAGCTCCCGCTCTCCCAGGGGCCACAGTCCACTGCTGTGCGGGACAGGAAGTGAGCTGTGTGGGCTCCCGCCCCTGCCCTGCCCGTCACCAGCTCTCCTGATCTTCTTATCCTCCTCTGTAGAATATGGACTGTAAGAGCACGAAGCTTCCAGCGACTTTGTGAGAGGGTGACATGAAGGAGATCACACGAAAAGCTCTTAGCCCAGGTGCATGCCTAGCACTAACTGCCGGCATTGTTGTTATTAATTTAATGGTACCAGAGGGAAGAAATGGGAAAGCATGTGGGTGTGCGCTCTCCCCTCCCAGGCCCTCGGGGCAGGGGTTTGCACAGGCTCTGAGGCCTCTGCTGCGGCTGCATAGAAAGGCACTCGGGACAGACTTGCTGTTCCCGATTTCGAGGTGGATGAGGCGGGTGGGAAGGGAGGAGAAAAACCCTTTCCCCTCTTCCGGGATTCCCGGGGCCTGTGTGCCCCCGAGCCTAGGCTAAGGTTGTGAGCTTCCACGGAAAGAGCTGGCTTGGAGGCCATGAGAAGCGGAAGCCAAGGGGACAGCTAGGATCAGAACTGAAGGCTGCATGGCCTTCCGTGGAGTGGGCCTCTTGTGGTGCCAGTGCAGGGACCAGCCCTGCCACTTTTCCTTCTATGAGGGGTTACACAGGACCAGGCTCCAGCGTGGACCAGTGATTTGTAGGGTGGGGGTGGTCAGTGCCCGGATGTGACCCCCACAATCATGCTTTGAGGGAAAGCTCAGCTCCCCACTTGTAAGGTGAGACCAGGGCAGTACCAGGAAGGCACAGGAAGGACACACAGGGACGGCGCTGCAGCCGAGGCCAACCTAGGCTGACTTCTCTTCATCGCCCCCTTCTTCTTCCCCTTCCCCGGCGTCGTCTCCTTCCACCTCCTCATCTGTCTCCGAGCTTTGTTTCTTTTGCTGAGGAAAAACAGGAATAATGTTGGTAAGGGGCAGGGCTTCTGCGTTCCACAGGTGTGAACCCCACAAGGCTGAATGCGCCAGCTGCCTGAAGCCCGGAGAGCTAAGCGCCCTGATGGTACCAGGTCCAGGCTGGCGAGAGTTAAGAGGATGATCAGCGCCAGCGGGCAGAAAGTGGGCAGGGCCAAGGGAATGGGACAGTGTAGACTGCGTGACCTTGGGCCAGCTGCTCCTGGGCTCCCAGGCACCTTTCCCCATAAGCAGACATGACACAGTGCAGGACTGGGCTTGGATCAGAGTCACTGGGCATAAAGGGTGCTTTCAAATCCACTGCGCAGGAGAGGAGGAGGTATGTGGCAGACAGCAGGGGCCAGAGCTTCTGAGGCTCAACTTCCTCATTTAGAATGTTTGAGCTGATGTAGCTCAGCAGTACAGCACTTGCCTACCATGTGCAAGGCCCTGGGTTTCATTCCCAGCACTGCAAAATAAAATAGTATAAAGCTCCAAGCGGTTGTGAGCACCACATTTTGGGAGGCAAGGCACCAAGCACACTGCCTGCAGGCCACATCACACCACAAAATGTGGCTAAGGTCACCTTCGACTTCTGAAGGGCTGGCTAGGCCAGGGGTGATGGGTGGGAGGAACCCTGGGCTGCCCTGAGCCAGGACTCTAGTCTCGCCTCTGCACCACTGGCACCGTTCAAAGAGTGTGGGAATAAAGCAGCTACTATCCTAGTATTTCCAATGCAAAAAGCACCACAAAACCACACCCTGTCCTTAGGACCAAACGGAGGTACAGGAGGGATCACCAGGGGAGCTAGCATCTCTTCTGGACCCTTTACCCCACTCAGTGACCAAGAACATGCCCTACCACTCATCCCCAAAGCAGGGCTGGCTTCATGGGGGACTGTCCCATGCAGCCACCCAGGGCCAGTGCTTAGAAAGGCACACACTTGCTGTAAGCCGTGCTGTCCTCATTTGGAAATTTTAAGTTTTAAAAAAGAGCCCCATGTTTTTATTTTGTACCCCCTTCCTCATTATGCAACCGGTCCTGTTTACAAAGGTGGATCCTGGAGTACCCTGGCTTGGTCATTTCCCTGCTGTGGTGATCTTTAAGCTGTGTGTCCCCAGCCCTTTGTAAGTTGCCCAGGCTGGGATCCAACTTGCAGTCCACCTGCTTCAGCCTCCTAACGTGCTGGGATGAACCACCCCACCTCACTCCATCTTGGCATCTTATCTGTGCATCCCCAAGGATAATGACACAGATGGACACGGTCTTTTCTTCCTCTGCCTTTTGGAATGCAAGAGGACCCAGAAGGTGACAGACACCATCATCACAGCTTGATCCCCTCACTTTCTAGATGTGAAATGAGGAACTGAGAGGTGACAGATGCCAGCCCGGCTGGTATAGCTAGACGGCGCTATAGAACCAGGGCCATGGGCAGAGGGACTAACCAAAGTCATACTCCTGACACCAGGCTGGGAACTGAGAGAGGGGCACCCAGGCAAGTGCTATAGCCCTGTCCTCCCCGGACCGCAAGGCTCTCACTCCTTGCATAGCTCACTTATCCCCAGGGCCCTCATCCACCTGCCAAGGATGCGGCAGCAGCACACCAGGAGGCAAGGGGCACAGCCCCTGCCCTCGAGGAGCCTGAAGCCTGCTTGGAGACAGGACTCCTTGAGACGCAGTGAGTAAGTCCTCCCACTCTTATGAGGACACCAGGGAGGTCAGCCAGCAGGCGGCATCTGGCTGCATGTGCTCCCCCAGCTCCCAGCCCTCAGCCCAACCAGGTCAGCCAAAGCCCCCACAGGTTTTGCCTTCTTCTGCATGGCCTCTGCCTCCCTCTTCTTCAGCTCTGCGAAGACGATGTCGAAGAACTCCTTCTCAGCATTGGCAACCATCTCTTCCAGGTTTGTGGCCAGCTCCTCGTCCCTCTGGTCGTCGTCCTTGCCCTCCGCCTTGCCCTTCTCCTTCAGCCGCATCTCCTTCTGCCTGGCCTCCAGAATCTTTTCCCGCCGGGTCTCCCGCTCAAATAGCTGGGCCACAGGGAGACAGAGGCCAGTGGAAGGGGTGGGCAGTGAGCGACTCCAGCACACAGCGAGGCTGCTCAGTTCTCCCCGTTCTACTCAAAGAGGTCTAGTGTCAAGAAATAAGGGCTGAATATTGGCATCAGAGGCTGGAGTCAGGATGCCAAGTTACTCCATTCTGAGGAGGACCGAGTATGCAGCCCACAGGGTGGAGAACATCCTTTGTGGGTATACAACATGGTGCCCCAGCGCCCAACAATGACCAGTTCAGGGGTGAGACCGCCCATCTCGGGCAGAGCCAAGAAGCTCTCCCAGACCTCAGCACCAGGGCTTCCCATTCCATGGTGTGCACCTGGTGCTGGGGAGTGTCTGACAGGGCTGCTGGGGAGTGTGGCAAGATATGGGAGTGAGCCTCAGTGTCCCTCCCCCAGGGCAGGTCCTTCCGCCTGTCTTCCCCACTGGCATCTTTGGATGGTTCTGGCGCAAAAAAAAAATTGTGTTGTTTGAAATTGGACACACCACTTGGTTTGCAGCTAGAAAATCAAAGCCTGTGGAGAAAACATGACTTGCCCAAGGCCACTGAGCTGCAGAGCATCGAGCAAGGGCAGGTGAACCCTGCTAACACCCATCCACGGAGCTCGCACTTTAGGACACCCCGCTGCCCCATCAAACACGCGCACCCATTCCCAGGAGGTGCACGGCGGGGCCATGTGTTCATCTGGCTAGGCTGCTCTGAAATGGGACCAGGTCAGGACATGTGCAGCAAGGTCCTTGCTGTGGTGCCAGTACTTACGGAAGAAGCTATGTTCTTCTCATTCCTCTGGAGGGTGGAAAGTCCACTAGAGACTTCCAGCAGGGTAGTCGTCCCCTGCTGGGAGCCACAAGCAATGAGACAGCCGTTGTCCTGCACCCGGAGGCAGAAGAGAGGGTCGTCACACACCTGTTGGACAGTCCAAGCAGACCCAGGGAGGGAGCAAAGTCATGTCATGTTTGTTTAATTAACTGGCATCTGAGGAAGCTTAGCCCCTTTGCCCTGTTCAAACACCCTCCATGAGACCCCCTACACCCCTCAAGGTTACTGGCTCCAGCCTCATCCCCTGCTTTCAGTCCTCATTCCCCTCCACCTTGTGGAATCCCAAGCCTCATGGGCTGCCATGCCTTTGCCAATAGGCAAAGCTGAAAGGCCAGGCATCTGCTTTCTTTTCTGTTTTAATTTTCCAGGGGTAACTCTGCCACATCGCCAGGGTGCCAAGTCCCCTTAACTGCAGGAGCGCAGGCACTCAAGGCAGAACCTGCCGTTGGCCAGAATGTGAATTACCCAGAGAGGCCCTGACACACACATACCTGGCCATGCACAGTGCCGCACACATGCTCACACGACACCACACTCACACCTAGCCCCATGCCCATACGGGGCTGGCTTAAAAGCATGCGCAGGGGGATGCACGTGACCTTCAGGCTGAGGGCAGGGTCAGAATGCTTGAACACAAAGTCCCAGATGTCCAGAGTCCCGTCCATCTTGGTGGTGAAGAACACCGCGGGCCGCACGGGGCTCCAGGCACCATCCGTGAGATAAGCCATGTGGTACCTGTGGGAGCCCATTCCTCAGGTCACATCTTCCTTCTGTTTAGCTTCCAGCCTTAGGTCTCTGGACATAGTGCTTCCCGTGGGCCCAGCCCTGGACACATGGAAGCAGTCAGAAGAAGGGGGTGTCCAGGAAAGTGTATAACTCTGGTATCAGGAAAGGGTACACTGCCTACTTGGTTTGGATTTCCTAACACTTTGTGAATATTGAACATTAAACACACACACACATGCATGTGTGTGCAGGCAAGTGTAGCCATGCATAGGGACTGAATTTTCCACCAAACTTCATCCTCTACTCCATAGTGGCACAATTATAGCCATGGTGGCCACACCAGAGACTACATTTCCCAGCCTCCTTTGCAACTGTGCGGACAGCTAAGCTACAATGGGAGGGATGATCAATACTGAAGAAACTCTGGAGAATTTTGACAAACAATAAATAATTTTCAGTAGAAGTATATCCCTGATATGGCATGGGAAAATACTTATACTAATAAAATTCATTATTTTTTCTGAAATTCAAATCTAACTAGGGATCCTATATTTTTCTTTGCTAAACTTTACAGATGGACCTACAGAGGCTCTAATCCGACCCCCTCTGAGCCTTTCTGTCCTATTCCCAGCTGGTCCTCTGTCCCTGCCTTACTTGGTCCACATGATGGATGACTCCCGGCTGTCTTCAGACCAGATTCGGGCTGTCCAGTCCCCAACTGTCAGGAAGTTCTTCGGGTAGAACGGGTTTCTCTGGAGGGCGTAGATGGGGCCATGGTGGCCCGAGAAAGTGCACACAATCTTCTCGGCCTGTGTCTTGGCCTTGCGGTTGCAGGAGACGACGATGCCCTGCTCGGTACCCACCATGAACTTGGTTGGCTGTAGAGGGGTGACAGGAGTGGAAGGCGCCATGGAGCACTAACTCTGGGCTTGGCTGGCATAGCCAGCAGCCTGTCCAGGCGTCGGCAGTGCTAACAGACCCCTTGTCTTAAGACTGTACCTCCCACAAAGGAGCTACCCCACTGTTCCCAGCCTCAAAAGACATCCTGCCCCCTGCTTTGGGGACCTTGTTTAATGAAGCCCTTCTTGATTCTTCTGGTCTCCGGAGGACAGCTGGAGCCCCCGTCATGAAGCATCCACTAAGCATTTTGCCCCAAGGATCCTGAATGTTTACAGACCGAGTAAACAAGCCCAGATCTGCATGTGGTGTGGACTTGGTCACTTAGAAGGCAGGCAGAGTCTAATCTGGCTCAGCAGTGACATGAGTCCCAGCACTGTCTACGGAGAACTCAGAGTGGGTGGCCACCCAATACTCAGGAAGTCACCTGGAGCCAGGTGGAAGGGCTGGTTGGGCTGAGGTCCTTAGCGAGAAGTATTAGATGTACAGTAGTTCCAAGCAGGTTCCGGGACACCCTCAGCCTCTGGTACCTGGTGGTCTCTGCAACATCTTAAAGCAGACCGGCACGTTGCCGCTTCAGAGGAGGTGCTGTGGTTGTTGCCTTTGCGTGGAACACTTTTCCCTCAGTCATCTGCTGGTTGAGTTGTCACTGCCTTCTGGGCTTTGCTCACGTCTCACCTTCCCAGGCTGTTCTGCACCTTTTGAACTAACCCCCTGCTCCCAAACAGCCTACTCTGTTCTCTGTTTGTGGCTCCCGCCAACTTCTGGCACAGGGATTTCCTGTGTTTACTGTGCATCCCACAACTAGAAGTCAAGCTCTTTGAGAGCAGAGACATTTGTCTCTGGAATAGTGCCTGGTGGGACTAGGGGTATAGCTCAGTGGCATAAGCGCCTGCCTGGCAAGCGCAAGGTCGTGAGTTCGATCCCTGGTCCCACAGGAAAAAAAAAAAAGACTAGTGCCTGGAGAGTAGGGGCTTGAAAGAAATTTGTGAATAACTTGAAACATGGCTTGAGAAGAATTTCCCCCACCTCCAGGCCCCTCTGATTCCCCCATACCCAACTCCTCTCTGGGAGGGGACATAAAGTCTTGAGAACACCAGCCCGGGAGGTGCACAGCCCCTCCAAAAGTTCTTTCAAAATTGGGTGACAGTGTATACCCGTGTTCATAGCAGAATTGGCCACTATAGCTCAAAGGTGGAAGCAACCTGAGTGTCCCTAGACAGATGAATGGATAAACACAATGTGGTCCATGTGTATAATGGAATAGAATTCAGTCTTCAAAAGGAAGAGAATTCTTCACACATGCTCTAGCATGGATGAACCTTAAGGGCATTATGCAAAGTGCAATAAACCAGTCACAAAAAGACAACTATTCTCTAATTCCACTTATAACAGTTTCCTAAAATAGCCAGATTCAAAGAAACAGAAAGTAGACTGGCGGTTGCCAGGGGCGAAGGTGGAGAGTAACGGGAAGCTGTTGTTGAATGGGAAGAGATTTTCAGTTTTGCAAGATGAGAAATGTTCTGAGACAGGTGTGGTGGTGCACCCCTGTAATCCCAGCACTCTGGGGGTCTGACGCAGATTTGCAAGTTTGAGCCCAGCCTGCTTTAGCCAGACTCTGTCTCAAAATAAAAATAAAAAATAAAAAAGGCCTGGGAATGTAGCTTGGTGTGAAGACCCTGAGTTCAATGCCCCATAGCCCCCCAACACACACCATTCTGGAGATGGATAATGGTGATAGTTGTACAACAATGTGAATATACTTCACACTACTGAACTGAATAAAGTTAAAATGGTCATGTTTGTACATTTTTTTAACTACAATTTAAAAAACACATGCAAGCCAGAGATGTAGCTCAGTGCACAGGCTGTCCATCCTCCTCCCCACACACAGGGAAGGAGGGTGGGAGCGGGGAAGGGAGGGGGAGGGGAGGAAGGGAGGAAGCCCACACACAAATAAACTACAAAGCTGTGTGTCAAAGGCAAATGAAGAGACCAGGCTTCAGGGCTGAGTCATCAGGCAAGCCTCTCAGTGCCTGTACGTAAGCGTTTCTGTTTTTGTTTTTTGGTTTTTCTCCGGTACCGGGAACCGAACTCACAACCTTGCGCTTGCCAGGCAGGTGCTTTTGCCACTGAGCTAAATCCCCAGCCCCACGTAAGTGTTTCTGGAGGAAAGCCATACAGACTCACGAGGCTGTGAACATCTCAAGCCTCAAGCTTCCTAGAGAGGTGGGGGTTTGAGTCCAGCTTCAGCCTGTGCTGGGGCACATAACTTAGCCTCACTGGCACTCATCGTAGATATGTGGAAAGCGGGGATAATAACATTACCTCACGTGGTGGGTGTGCATGATGACACAGGCTTACGCTATGGTATCTACAAGTGTCCTGAAACGTGTGCACTCAGTCAGGGACACGTATGAAGCAGTGAGGACTCGTCACGGTGTGGTCATTACGTCCACCACATGGCCTGAGGTGGCATGCAGGTCGGAATGCTTTTCCAAACCCCCAGCCCCGCCCCAGCCTCCATCCAGCGCCTTGGCCAAGGTTGTGTTGGAGGTTGGTCAACAGAATTACCATCCGCCTCAACCCACCAGCATTCATTCCCCAGCCTTTGATGAGGACACTCAGGCTTGAGCTCCCAACCTCCTAGCAACGATGTCACATGACCCTAAGGCAACAAGTGACACCCCCAACTGGGGACCAGGCCTCAGCTTCAATAAGATATAAACCAGGATCCAGCCCAAGCCAAGATCCAGCTGGAAAAGTCATTTTCTTTTCTTGCATTACAGAGGGAGTTTTCATTTGCTGCTTCTAGAAGCTTCTCCCCTTGGACACATTAACATTACTGCTCAGCGTGGAGATTCCTTCCTTGCTTTCTTAGTTACTAAACTCATGCCTATTCCCTGGTTTTCTAAGGAGCCTCCTCAAATCTCCTTTCCCTCCCCAACACCTTCTTTCTTCCCCGTGGGAAGGAAAGTGACCAGCCCTAGACCCTATGTGAAGCGGGGCCGTCTGGACACTTGTAAGGGCTTTCTGTCCTCCCTTCAGCAGGGTCACAGGCCAAGTAACTGACTTCGGATCAGAATGGCTTCCGTCCTCAGGGAGCTCTGCTGCCCCCTGCTGGAGCGGTGCTAGTAAAGCCCACACAGGTGAAGGAAGGGCCTCCCTGGATCTGGATCTGGAGCCACAAGCATCTGCTCTATTAGCCATAGCCTGTCCTTAGCCTGGCAAGGGAAGTGGAGGAAGGGAGAGCAAGGAACACTCACCAAGGTAGCCTCAAACTCCAGGGAGATAGCCCCTAAGGCATTTTCCAGCTGTTCCTTCTTGGTGATGTCCAGGATTACCACCTCGGTGGGCTCATTGATCTTGCGGATGTCCCACCACATGACCTAGCAGGAAGCAGAGGTGACTCTGAGACCTCGAGGTCTCACAGCTCCCCTGGCTTTTGCCCTTCACCCACCTATGAAAACAAACACATTATGAGAATCACTGCCGGGGGTCACGGGTCCCAAATCTGGCTGATCATCAGCGTCACTGGCAAGCTACCTAAAGTCCAGATGCCGGGGCCTTGCTCCAACCTTAATGAACCCAGATCACCAGGTACCAACCCAAAGTCTGGATTCTTCCAGTCCCCCATATGTAGAAATATCTAGAAATGTGAAAAATGGATATACATTTTGACCTAAAGATCCTACTGCAGGAGTGTGAGCTATAGATGCTCCTGCATGCATGTGCGATAATCTACATACAAATGCACTCTTGCTGCATTTTTTTCTGATAACAAAATACAAAATCTGTTTAAATAAATTATGATATCCCTATACCCTCCAGTCCTCAGCAGGCACTGGGCAGTGGCTTATGAAATGTGAAACTGTCTCTGAGATATGCTAAACGAACCCATCAAGTGCAAAGTGTACAAAAGGAGAGGGTAGAAGAGAGAGAAGTGTTTGCTTCAATAGGCAGAATAGGCAGAGACCACCTGAAGGTGGAGGTAGGGCACTAACTCTACTATGCAGGTAGGAGCAGGGAGGTTGGCCAGACAAGAGAGAAAGGCATTTCACTGTCTGCCCTTCTGCACCTTTCAGATGTTGCTCCATGTGCATGTTTTATCCATTGTTCATGTAAAAATGAAAGATAAAAAGAGCCCTTCCCACAGTAATCCTGATAAGAACCAGCCCTCTCCGCCCTCCGGGGCCTGGCCGGGTGGTACCTGCCCATCCGTGGATGCTGAGAAGCACTCAGTGCCCGTCTTTGACTGCAGCCAGATGGAGCCATACACGGGGTCTCGATGGCTGAACTCAATGGTGGACAGCTCTGCCACCAGGCTGCCCTTCCGGGTGTCCCAGCAGGCTAATAGGGAAGGAGACAAGGAGAAGTGAAAGGGGCTTGGCTCCCTTCCCTCGAGATGGGAACAGGGACAGAGGGGTGTTGCTTCTCTGGGTTTGACAGGTGTGTAGGTTTCTGTAATAGGATTAAATTCAAACCAGCCCCCAAGAAATCTCTAGAGAGACTGGTGTTTTAGAGAGCAAGCTCTTTCCGTTACACCCTTACCGAGTGCTGAGTGTCACCCTGGATCCCAGGGAGCTGCTGGGAACAGGGCAGGCTCCGCCCACCGGGAGGCCGGAGGGAGCTGGCAGGTACAGCCTGGCCTGTGATTCCTCCTGCAGACGGGAGCTGCAGAGGCTAAGCTGAGGGTGAGCCTCAGGATGCAGTGAACCAGGAGGCCCCTTGAGGGGACGACACTGAGGTGAATCTGCCTGTTGATCAACTCCCTCCCTTTTCTCCTCTGCACGTTTGCTGCCTCCAGAAAGATCCCCAGGAGGAGCCTGACTCTCTACCGTGATCTGCTCTAAGTGCTTTGCCAAGAAAGATGTGAAGCTTCTCTGCTTTCTGTGCTGATCGATGTTGTTTTCCTTCCTCCCTGGGGGCACACGGAGGGCCCGCCCCTTAGCGCACAGGCCTTTCCAGGAAGGCTGGTTTTGTGAAACAAAAGAAGTATTTAGTTCGTAAGCTCTCACTTAATATCCCTCAAGTGCACGGCATTTTCTTGTTTTCTTGGCTCAGCTTGCTCTGCTTGGTAATGCACTGGTCCCAGATGCCCCTCCTGGGCCCCTTCTTACGTGGCAGGACCCAAAGCCCTACTGCTCTGAGCCGCGTGAAAAACCACTGAAAGGGGTTATGAATAATGAGTGTGGCAGACTCCTGAATAAATCATGGCAAAGGCGCTGGGGCATTCTTGAGTGCGCTGGCACCCAGGTAATCTGGCAGTGAAATTTACGGGAGCTGGTGTCTAATCCCCAGCCCAGGAGCTCCCTTGGGAGGAGGCAGCAGGTCTGGGAGGGAGATGGGGCCTAAGAAGGCCGACAGTTCCTAAAGTGTTGTAGTGCTGTGAGGATCGGGAGTCTGCATTTCAGGGCTGAGGATACAGGGGAGGCAGATTTCTTCTGATCTCACTGGAATTTTTCTTTTTGAGGCAGGATCTCACTATGGAGCCCAGGCTGGCCTTGAACTTTCGGTGATCCTCCTGCATCAGCCTCCTGAATGCTAGGATTACAGGCGTCTGCCACCACACCCAGCTTCACTAGGAATTTTTTAAAATAAGTTTTCCAGGTGGGCCATCAACAAAAATAGTAGAATAAGGACTTCCCCAGATTCTCCACCATAACAATAAGAAAAGCTGGCTAAAATGATCAGAATCAATTTTTTTCAGAGTTCTGGAAATTAGCCAAAGGGCTACAGCAGTCTGGAGAGTTATTTAAGAAAAATAGTTGAATCCTGGTAGAAACAATGACTCTTGTGGCATTTCAACTTGCCCTGGTTAAGATGTATGCTTTCCAGTTCCATGGTAGCCTAGAAAAGGAATATCCCAGCCTGGTATGATACACACCTGTAATCCTAGGAGGCTGGGAGGCTGAGGCAGGAGGATTGCAAGTTTGAGTCTAGCCTGGGTAATTTAGTGACTTAGTAAGACCCTGCCTCAAAATAAAAAAATAAAAGGGCTGAACCAAGCATGGTTGCACACACCTATCACCCCAGCACTCATCAGGCTAAGGCAGGAGAATCACCATGAGTTCAAGGCCAGTCTGGGTTACAGTGTTAGGTTCAAGGCCAACCTGAACTACATAGTGAGACCTTGACTCAAAAAACCAAAAGGAAATACATAAATGAATTCTAAAAGGCTGGGGATATAGTACAGCGTAAAGACACTGGGCTTGATCCCTAGTACTGAAAAGAAAAGTAACGATCTGCCTTGCTGGTGTAGCCTGGCAGCTACGGCAAGGAGCAGAGGGGACTGGATGAGCTCTTTTCAAATTTTCTTTTGTTCAAAACCAAAATCCTGCTGTTACTTGGCCTGACTGGCAGCTCTTGGAAAGTTGTCTGTATCTGACTTAACTCCGACTTCATTGAGTGCCAAAGTCTCTTCCTTACAGCACAACTGTGGCAACTGAGGCTGTGGATAACAAGTAGGGCAAACAGCAAGCTGGCCGGAAAGCTTCAAAGAGAAAGCTGGAGCAGACGTCCACAGGGGCCTTGAGCAGCTGGGCCTCTAGAGGCCACTTGCCTGGGTCGGTGATGTCACTGCCCAACACTGGCTCACACTCAGGAGAGAGCTGCTACAGGATGCTCCTCCTGACGGCAAGCGGCGCATGCTCTATGCTCTTCTTGGGAGGACAGGTGGGACATTCTCCGGGAGGGACAGTGTGCTAAGCCACAAAAGAAGCCTGATACACGTAAGAGGATGGAAATCATGAAAAGTAGCTTTTCTGACCAAAATGGAATAGAACTTGAAATCAGTAACTAAAGGAAAACTGGAAAATGCCCAAATAGCTGGAAAACAAACAAACACATTCTTAAGAATCAAGAAGGCTGCCGCTGGGTGGTAGAGTTCATGTCTCATATATACGAGGCCCTGGGTTTGATCCTTGGTGCTGCAAAGATGAAAAACCAAAACAAACCAAACAAAAAAAACTGTTCTAACCTTCCACTTTAAGAAATGAGAAAAAGAAGAGCAAACTAACCCCGAGCATACAGAATGAAGGGAGTAATAAAGATTAGAGTGGGGGCTGGGGATTTAGCTCAGTGGCACAGCGCTTGCCTGGCAAGCGCAAGGTCGTGAGTTTGATTCTCGGTACTGGAAAGAACAAAACAAAATAAAACAAAACAAAACAAAAAAAGATTAGAGTGAAAAATAAATGAAACTGAAAATTTTAAAAAGCCTGAGAAAAACAATAAAGCCAAAAGTTGGTTCTTCAAACAAAATTAACAAACATTGAGCTAGACTGACGCAGGGAGGGGAGGGAGGAAGGCAGAAGGCTCAAATTACTAAAACCAGGAACAAAATGAAGACATGACCACCAGCTTTGCAGAAATGGAAATAATTATAAAAGAATACCATGAACAATTATATGTCAACAAATTACATAATCTAGATTAAATGGAAAAGCCCCTAGAAAGACAGAAACTACCAAAATAGATTCAGGAGAAATAGAAAATCTGAAGAGATCTATAGTAAGCAAAGAAATTGAATTAATAATTCTAAAACTTCCCACAGAGAAAACCCCAAGCCAGGCATAGTGATGTGTAAGCCCAGCTACTCAGGAGGCTGAAGCAGGAGGATGGCAAGCGTGAGGCCAGCCTGGGCATCAGTGAGATTCTGACTCAAGATATGAACCGAAAGTGCTGGGGATGTATCTCAGAGCACTTGTGGGTTCAACCCCTAGTACTGAAAAGAAAGAGGTAGAGAGAGGAAGAGAAAGAGAGAGAGAAAGAAGAAAGAAAGAGGAGGAGGAGGAGAAAGAGTAAGAAAAAGAGAAAAAGGCCTGAGACCACATGGTTTTACAGGTGAATTCTTCCAAACACTGAAACAATACAAATTCTTCACAAATTCTTGCAATAAGGGGCTGGGGATTTAGCTCAGCGGCAAAGCACCTGCCTGGCAAGCGCAAGGTCGTGAGTTCGGCTCCTGGTACCGGAGGGAAAAAAAAAAAAAACCCACAAATTCTTGCAATAAAACCTCCTTCCAGCTCCTTCTATGAGGCCAGTATCACCACATCCATTACCGTGTAGGTATCCCCCACACCTCTCCCAGCATGGGAATCCACAGTGGCCTCATCTCTCTTTGGCTGTCCCTAGTTACGTGTTCCTTGCTTCTACTTGAATTATAATTTTTAGGAACTTTTTATTTTGAACTAATGTTAGACTTACTTGAACGATCACAGCTGGGGGCCTCACTGAGCGTCAGCAGAACCCAACTCACAAGCACCCCGGTGGTCAGTGACAGGAAGGCCCACTGCCTTTGTCTGGCAGCGGGGTGAGCACTGGGGTCCCCCTTACCTATCTGTCCATTGTAGCAGCCCCCCAGGAGCACGTGTGAATCTTTGGGGTTATACTCCAAGGTCACCAGTGGAGAAGATGGCTTCAGGGCCATTTCAGGCCTGTTGGGGTTTTCTGTGAAGCAGAAGAAGAAATGGCCCCATCAGGCCTGGACAGAAAAGGACAGGGTCGATAAGCTTAACTCCTGCAGGCAGGTGGGGTGGAAGCCCAGGGCCCTTAAGCCTGAGTCTCGGATGACGGCTTTATTCTGGGGATCAGGATGGGGGTGAGTGTGCATGTTTAATTCCAGGCTTCCCAGGCTTGGCGTGGAAGGAGGTTTTGACCCAAAGGTTTTTATATAAGTCAGTTCTTCACCAACTTCCTCTAACCAGGTCTGCGGCCTGGGTGTCTGGCTGACGTCTACCTGGGTGTCCACCCGTAAGAATGACGTCTAACCGTAAGAATGCTGAGCTGTGTGGGAGAGGGAAGTGCTAGTGCCGAGCTCAGTGCTACCCTGCGTGTAACAACGGGACAGTGAAGGGAAGGCTGGAAGCGCTGCCCTGCCGGGCTCCTGCCCTCACAGCAGGCCCCGTACACTGTGGTCTGGGCCCGCAGGTGGACACACTGCCCCTGCCAACCACAAGTTAAGGACAAGTGGCAGGAACGGTGGGACAGAGCATGCGTTCCCCTCCCTCCCGCTTGGGCCCCTTCTAGTCTGCTAGGCCTCATTCTGATATGCTCTTTAAGGGGCCACGAACTGGGATCCTATGGGCTCTGATCTTAATGCTCCAGGTTAAGAATCAGGAGCTGGGGAGGCCCGGGGGGTAGCTCAGCGATAGAGCACTCGCTGAGCATGTGCGCAGCCCTGGGTTTGGTCCCAAGTACTGCAAGCAGGCAGGAGAAAAGAAGGAGGGAGCCAAGAAGGAAGGAAAGGAGAATCTGGGATTTCCCGCCTCTGCTCCGCTCCTCAGGCCTCGGTGGCCAGCAGGACCCCTCTGCTTCTCACCCAGGTCCCAGATGTATGACTCATGGCTCATGCCCACTGGTGCCCGCTGAAAATCCAAGCAAGAATATGCCACTGCCAACTTCCGGTTGCCATCAGGGTGCCAGGAGAGGTGTGTGGCCGTCCGTTTGATTTCCTGGGGATCCCTTTAAGGGGAGAGCAAGGGAGGCAGGAAACTGGAGGGTGGGGCTCCCCCAATTCCTTATTCTTTAGGTTTTTATCTTTAAAATATTCAAATACATAGAAGTAATCACCTTACTCAAGGAAATCTTTTAAAACAAAGTTGACAAGACTCCCAGTCATAAATAGAAGATAATAATCAAAATGAACACAATGGAAACAAAAAATTAAATTCCAGTCTAACACTTTGATCGACTGAAAGTTTTGAAGCTAGGTGTGGTGGTGCATGCCTGTAATCATTAGTCTTAGGAGGCTGAGGCAGGAGGATTGCAAGTTTGAGCCAGCCTGGGCAATTCAGTGATTTAGTGAGGCCCTGTCTCAAAAGGAAAGTTTTGAAAAGAATTAAGATATGTTACATATATGTATCAACTCCCCTATATTGTGATCACATAATGTATCATTATGTACTGCAGACGAGTACCAATAAGAAAATGAAATTAAATTTAAAAAATAAAAAAAAGCTAGGATGTAGCTTGGTGTGAAGGCCCTCAGTACCATGAAAAAGAAAAAAGGAGAGTTCTGAACCAGCACTCAATCCTTTATGATGAGAATGAAAAGGGGATGGGAGCCAGTCCTTGTTTGCCAGTCCTTGCCTTCCTTGTTTGCTGGAATGATTTAAAAACTTCCGTCCCTACAAAACCCTGTACATGAATATTTATAGCAGCTTTATTCATAATTGCCAAAACTTGGAAGCAACCAAGACACCCCTCAGTAGCTGAGTGGATGAATCCTGGCACATCCAAATAATGGATTATCATTCAACACCAAAAGACACCAGCTATCAAGCCCTGAAAAGACGAGGAAACTTAAGCGCCTATTGTGAAGTAAAAGAAGTCAGATGGAAAAGGTCACATGCTTTCCAGATATGACATCTGGAAAAGATAAAACTGGAGATGATAAAAAGATCAGCCATTGCCAGAGAGGAGGGAGGGAGGGAGGCACAGGCAGAGCACAGAGGATTTTTAAGGCAGTGAAATATTCCATGTAACACTGCAATGGCGGGTACTTGTCATAATGCATTTGTCCCAACCTACAGACTGGACCACCTTAACAGTGAGCCTAGAGGAAACATCCGGGTCTATCCGGTGGGAGTGCTGGTAACTGGGGGGTCTGTGTCTTGGACAGGGAGAAGGGGAGGGGCATGTGGAACTCTGTACTTCCTGCTCAATCTTGCTGTGAGCCTAAAACTGCCTTAAAAACTGTAGTCTGTTAATATTGAAAAGGGGAGGGAGGAGATTAGCCCTGCTCTCCTGCCAAGACTGCAGGATGGCAGCCTGTCTGCCTAGCGTGATGCTGGGTCTCAGTTTGCCGCGCTGTACGTGCCCTGCCCTGCAGGAAGGGACCCTACTGTATATACCTGGGGATCACTCAGCATCTCATCCCTGGAATCTGTACACCCTGCAGGGGTACAGCCCGCCTTGCTGGGCACCAAGCTCTTACTCTGCCCCTTGTCAAGCTTGGACACACAGCACACAGTCCTCCCAGCCTGGGGTGATGAGCAAGGAGCCCGTTTTGTGGGTGACAGTTGGCCAGACACCTGCTCACTACGGAATACCTGAAAACATTGATGGTTTTAGCTGAAGAGGCCTCCTCGGTCACCTCCACTTCTTCCTCATCATCGAAATACTCCTGGTAGATGTCTATGGCATTGTTCTGCTTGATGCAGTGCTCCATGATCTGGGGGTGGGGGAGGCACAGATCAAAAGCTCGGAAGAACAGACACAGGCCCTTCAGACTGAGTAGGGCTTGGCTGGAGTCTGGGAGGGATAAGTGATACCCTAGTGGGCTTCTCTCATTCTATATAGGCCATGCATTTCCTTCCTTCCTTTTTTCCTTCTTTCCTGCCTCTCTCCCTCTCTCTTGAGAGCTAAGGACAGAACTCAGGGCCTTGTACGGGCCAGGCAAGCATCCCACCATGAGCTACACTCCCAGCCATAGCCCATGCACTTTCAACTCAGTTTTGAAAGTAAGATAATATTATATACAAAGCCATGTATATATATATGCACACACACACAACGCATAACCAGACGTACAGTATACCTGTGAGATTCAGATTTCATGAGGGGGGAAGGTGACTAGGAAAAATGTTTATGAAGGCTCTTGGGGAAGGGAAATAATGAAAAAGGCTTAAAAATATTGCTGGAGGGGCTGGGGATTTAGCTCAGCGGCAAAGCGCCTGCCTGGCAAGCGTAAGGTCGTGAGTTCGGTTCCTGGTACCGGAGAAAAACCAAAAAAAATAAAAAATAAATAAAAAAAAAATATTGCTGGAGTCAAGCAGAGTCACTAATCCCCGCATATTACGGCACCTGGGTCCTGCTTCCTGCCCTGCAGACACTGGCATTTCCAGACTAAAGGCCCTGTCCAAATGCTTCCCCTGTTATTTGAGATCCAGCAAGCAAAGGCCAAAGCCAGGGCCATCGCTTCCAAGAAGTCTTCTGTGATCTCTTCGCCAAGAGACGCATTCTCGTGAGGAGGAAAAATGGCAACCCCCCTTCTCTTACAGTATTTCTTCCTTTTCCTGTGATGCGGTCACGTCTTAGCATTTGTCCTCGACTTGCAGTGAGCTGTAAATTCTTTGGGGCAAGATGTGTGTGAGGCTCACTGTTACAGCGTCTACTGTGCCTGGAGGGGACCTGGAGCTCAGCTCAAACTCGAATGCCTAAGTGGTCATGGTTGGCTGCCAGGTAGGACTCCTCTGAGGTTTTCTTCGCCCAGGGGATTTTCCACTTTTTAGTCTCCTACTAAGCCGTGTTCAGCTATGGGCCTGTGTGGTCACAGCCAATCTCCTTACCCCTCATAGCCACAGGAGCCTGTACTGGGCCAGCTGGGGTGTAGCACACCCTCGGGGACCTGGAGTGACAGGGAGGCTCTCACAGCGAGCGGGAGCTGGAGGAGACTCACAAAGCCAAGCTGCATGATGGCATTGATGTAGTTCTCGTCCTTCTCCACTTTCTTCCGGAAGCGGATTGTCTGCTCCAGCTCCAGGGGGTTCACGTCTTTGGGCCAGCCCCCTTCCACGTGGTTAACACCCCGGGTCTCCATCTCGAACCGCTCTGTGTTGGCCTAAACAGAGCCCATGGTGAGAAAACATCTGCTCTGGTATAAGCAGCCAGCCACTTCTGCGAACTGGGATGGGCTGTGAAGCGCCCCGGCCTGAGCCACAAAGCAAGTAATAGTTGGTGCTCAGGCCATCACAGCTGGCCTCACAGCGCCACCTTGTGGAACTAACTGCTCTGCAGTTGAATCCAGAGGTCAGGGAAGCGCCAGGTCTGACCCTCCTGGATTGTAAAGGCTCTGAGGGTCCAATCCTGGGTTCTATGAGATTCCAGAAAATAAAAGGGCACAATTCTGCACCCCACCATAACAATGTCACAGACATAGAACATTAAAAGCAACCCAGGGGGCTGGGGATTTAGCTCAGTGGCAAAGCGCCTGCCTGGCAAGCGCAAGGTCATGAGTTCGATTCCTGGTACTGGAAGAAAAACAAAAACAAAAAAAGCAACCCAGGATGGGTGTGGTGATACATATCTGCCAGCACTTTGTGAGGCCAAGGCAAGAGGATGACAAGTTCAAGGTCAGCCTGGGCAAATTAGTGTGACCCTGTCTTAAAATATTCAGTAGAGGGGCCAGGGATGTAGTTCAGAAGCACAGGGCCTGCCTGGCAAGCTCAAGACCCTAAGTTAGATTCCCAATGCTTAAAAAAAATTAAAATATACAGTAAAAAGGGTTGGAGATATAGCTCAGTGTGAAGGCTTTGAGTTCAAGCCCCAGTGCCCAAAATAAAATTAAATTAGGTTAAAATAAAACTCAATTCGATGGACACTTGTATCCACTGAACTTGGCACTTTGCTTCCTTCCTACTTTTTCCCACTTTAAAAATGGTTGTTTTTATTTTTACCATTTAAAACATTTCAAAGTGTACCATTTGGTGACATTATCATGCACAATGTCATTCAGCCATTACCGCTACCCAGGTCCAAAATTTTCAATACCCCACATGGAAACCACATACTCCGTAAGCAGTCACTCCTTTCTCATTTCCTTTCTTTGCTTTATTTAGGACAAGGCTCACTATGCAGCCCAGGTTGGCCTCCCTAGGGGCTGGGAGCACAGGCACGTGCCACCACACCCAGCATTCCTTTCCGTCTTTAAACCAGCTCTCCAAAGTGGGCCATTTTGCCAAAGTAGGACCGTGACAGGAGAGCCTGTGTGGTATGGCCTCTGTGGCCGCCATTTTGCTTGTGGTTATGGCAGGGTAACTTTGTCCTTCTCACAGACAGTAATTAGGCTGGAAGGGCAAGAAAGGAATTTGAACATCAAATCACCCAATCCATCCATCCCCATGCAATTGTGGGCTAAATTTGGCTAAATCAAATGTAAACTCCCTCAGGTGATTTTGGGTAAGATAAAATGGATTATCTGAATCCATCAAATTTCTTCTCAGAAGTTTCTAACCTGGACCCTGGTTCACATAGACAGGGCCCGTAAATGTTTTATCCTGGAGCCCCTACCTGCCCTGAGGAACTTTCCAGGGGATACTGTCCTTTCTTCAGCTGAGCAGTTGCCTGTAGAGATAAATCCTTGCTCTCCTCTAAACATGAGGTATAATTGAAAAATACAGTGAATGTTAAATTTTTAAACATTTTATGACAATAAGAGACACATCACCATAATGCCCCTCATAATACTCCTCACTTTAAACACACTTATTCCTTCATTCTAGGTACTTTCTGAAGTAATACTGGAATCCTCTTTCTGAAGTAACTGTGGAATCCTCTTTTTGTTTTGTTTCTTTGAGACAGGGTCTCACTATGTAGTCCAGGCTGACCTTGAACTTGCTATGTAGCCCAGGCTGGCCTTGAACTCACAGTGATCCTCCTGCCTCAGCCTTCCAAGTGCTGGGATTACAGGGGTGAGCCACCACGCCCAGCCTTGGAATCCTCTTTTTATGTCTTTAATTGTGCTGTCCTGGCTTTCTTGACATCCTCAGTCAATTCCAAACGTTCACCTTGCATGGCTGTTTTGACTGTGGGGAAGAACTAGAAGTTAGTTGCACAGGGCCAGATCCGGAGATAAGGATACACGTTAGTGACTTTTTGTTGGGCGGCACTGGGCAGCAGCACTGACTGTGTTTTTTTAATCACATCTCATAAAGACACTCATTTTATCTTTTTGTTTGCTTGTTTGTTTGTTTTTCTTGTACCGGGAATCGAACTCACGACCTCACGCTTACCAGGCAGGCACTGTGCCACTGAGCTAAATCCCCAGCCCACATAAAGACACTCATGAAAGAAAACTTCTACAACAGCTTCATAAAGTGCCAAAGGTTGGGCACCGTGCCTGTAACGTCAGCATTTGGGAGGCTGAAGCACAAGGATTATCGGAGCTTGAGACCAACCTGGGCTATCTAGTGAGTTCAAAGCCATCCTGAGCTATAATACATAGTGAGACCCTGCCTCAAAAAATCAAAAAATAAAAACAAAAAAAAAGGAAGAAAGAGAAAGAAAAAATGTGGCAAGAATGATGGGATAAGTGTGTTCAAAGCAAGAGGGAGTAATTTAAGGGTGCCTAATAATAATGCGGCCGTTACTATAATAAATTTTTTAAACTGAACAATGCACTGTACTTTTGCTCACTCCTTGTCCTCTCCCTGGTGTTGCAAAGGCCCCACATGACTCTAGGAGGGGTCTCAGATGTGAGGCTGGAACCCTCAGGAGGAAGCACTCTTGGTTTGGTACTCTGTCTTCTCCTGAATCTGGCCCTGCAGTGGACTTGGGGTGAGTCCCCCCTCTAACTGCCACACTGGCTGGTCCATCCAGTTGGCTCCCAGGTGGACAGGATACCCAGTCCTGTTACCTGCCCCTGCTGCCCACCAGCCCTACCACACCTTGGCCAGTTGTTGCCTGGGCAGGGACCCACCTCATGTTCTGACATGCTCACTGAGCACTGGATGCCGGTGTCCACCGGGTTCCGCTCCACGAACTGCGCGGCCAGCTCCGGGTTGGGGGGGATGTCAACGTTCAGGTCAGCCGGGCGGTCCGAGAAGTTACACTGCTTCCCAAACTCACTGCGCTTCTTAAGGTACACGTACACAATCTCCATGGTGACAGCTGCTGCGGGGCAGAGGTAGTGTGTGGGCTGACAGGCCCACCTGGCCCTGTCCTCTCTCTGCAGGTCTCATTGGGGCGGCTCTAGGTTTTGAGGGTAGGGAGTTCTAGGGGATTTGTCCAGAAGGTGCATCGCTACTTTAAAAATTCATCTGAGTGTGGATGATGTGCTAAGCATAAAATTACCTTGCTTGCCTCCTGCACTTGCCCTGTGGGGTGGGCAATACAATCACCATTTTACTAAAGGAATTTGATACTCAGAGGTACCCTAAGTGACTCATTCAGTATCGTGGAGCTGGTAAGTGGTCTGCCTGACTCCGGAGCGCTTGTCCATCCGATACAGTTTCTGCTGCATCAGTGTTTCTTGGGAGGCAGGAAGAAATATTGAATGCAATTATGTTGGGCTGAGCTCCCCACTACACTCCGATCTGAGCCACACAGAACGCAGAGGAGAAGCCGCAGGCCTCTTCCGGAATCCCGCACCCAACCACTCGGTTGTCCTAAAGGCCCGTCCGTGCCAGAGTTCTGGGCTCCCCAGCTCCACCCCCCATCACTCTCTGCAGAGCCCTCTAGGAATCCCTCCTCACTGTCTCACTATGTCAGACAAAGAAAGCCACCCTGAGAAGGGACAAAGCTGGGCGGCTTCCTCAGCTGGCACAATAGCCAGGCCTTTAGGAGAATCTCTGCTTTGTGCCACTGGCCTTGAAAAGCAGGAATTGGAAAGCAGACTGGGCAGGGCCTGACCTGGAGTCCCTGACCTGGAGTTCTAGCCCTGCCCTCCCCAGCTGCAAGACCTTGGCTGGTCCACTCGGTCCTTCTAAGAGCTGACCCATCCACAGATGCCCAGAGGTGGAGCGAAATGCTCCGGCAGCTGCAGAGCTGGTGCTCAAATACAGCGCTCAGTTTACAAATGCAAACTGCCCTTCACTCGTCCCAAAGGAGACCTTGATCCTCTGAGCCCCCGTGACATCCACAGGTGGAGGGAGAGGAGCACAAACCACAGCTGTGTTTACTCCACACGGACCAAGAGGGGGCCTCAAATTCATTTCCGTCCTCCACCTCTCTCACCACACCGAGAAGCACCTGTGCCTCCTGGGCTGGGCTGCTCCCCACCGTCCCCCTGACAGTGCTGTGACAGCCCGCTGACTCCTAGGCCAGTGGAGGAGGCTAAGGAGATTGAGGAAACTCCAGGAAGTCAAAACAGCTTCTCTAGCCCAGATCAGAGTTTTAACAGCTTTGCTCTGCTCTCTCCTTAGTGGTTCCCAAGGCCAAGCCCTGAGTGAGAACAGAGGCATTGTCTTGTGTCTGGAGCCAGACAGAGGGGACATTATGGTGGCCTGGTGACGGAAGACAGCTCATTCAAGGACCCAGAGTAGGCTCTTTTCTCACAAGCTGGCGGGCCTCAGGGATGAATGGCGAGGTCAGCCGAAGGGGTCTCAGGAGTGCTACAGGGTGCGCTTCTCCGGCAGGGCCTGAGCAGGGGTCTGCCCAGGGTGGGGGAGGGCAGAACAGTTTCACTGCTGCCTGGGAGTTTTTCAGGGATCGCCCTCCCCATGGCAACCTAGAGACCTTGAGGCGTGCAGAGCATGGCGGTTAACATCAAACAACAACGGACACAGAGAATAGGGTGCTGCAGCTAGGCGCTGTGGCGCGGACCTGTAATCCCAGCTCTCGGGAGACTCAGGCAGGGGGACCCAGTTTGGGGCCAGCCTGGGCTACACGGTGAGTTCAAGGCCAGTCTACACTACATAGCAAGACCCTGTCTCAAAATTAAAAATAAATAAATAAAATAGCTGTGAAAGTCCTAGGTTCAATCCCACTTATGGAGAAAAAGAGATTTCTGAGCTTGTTTCAAGGAGGAAGTGTACGGGATTTGGAGGAACTAAATCAAAGCTTTCATCTTGACTGTGAAACCTCAATGGGCACAATAACGCCAGCTCCCAGGTAAGGAAAAACTGAAAAGGATGCATTTAAAGTACACGTCCCAAGGCTGGGGATTTACATCGGCGGCACAGCGCCTGCCTGGCAAGCGCGAGGTCGTGAGTTCGATCCCCGGTACCGGGGGGAAAAAAAAAGTACACGTCCCGAACTGGTTCTGATCCAAAGCTCCTTGAAGAGGTCCACACCCCAGCCCTTCAGAGATCCCCCTCCCTCAGTCTGCACAGTGATGGGGTTAGGGGTGCGGGGGCCAAGGTGTTCAGAGGTTGCAGGGTCCTGTGACTTAGGGAGTTTCCAGGGCAGCCAGGACCAACGTGGTAGAGGACACTGAGACTACTGATCCCGCGTCCGCCACCCCTCAGAGCCATCCCCAAAGAAAGCCCTTAGGAGTTCTTGCACTGCTGGTGGTTTTTACCCTCGGGGTCTCTCCCCTCCTCTCTCCACTCTCTTCAAGCGTGGACGACCTCCTGGCGCCTGCCCCTTATCCTGGGTCAGCTCCTCCTGCCGCTCCAAGCCAATCCCCCGGCTCCAGAGCTCCTCAAACTGCGGGGAACTGCACAGTTGACCGGTTGCCTAGCAACCCCGCGGGGGGGGCTGGACGCAGGCTGCGGGAGGGCAACCCGGAGCACGTGACTTTGTCCTGTAACTCTGAATCGTAACAGTCCCTTCCCCCTCTACTGGAGGTCTGTGGAGGGGGAGGAAAGTTAACCAAGTTAGTGAAATACCGGTAGTGGTGAGTATTTGCAGGAGCTTTGCCAGAGGGCTTATCCACGTCTACAAGCATGTATCCGGCAAGGTCCCGGGACAATGCAAGAAAAGCAATGCTTGGGAATCCCTGAGTCCTGGCGGGGGAGGCAAGCTCTGCAGCCTGCTTTGACGTTGGCAGGCCATTTTGCTACTTCGTGCAATCGCCTCCGCCCCATATTCTCCAAGTGGTGTGTAAGAAACGGCCAGCCTAGCCGCCAGGACAGAAACTCCGTGAGTGCAGGAGTTGGATTTTTCTAGAGCTTAGCTGCATGATTAGCACGTTGCAAACATGTATTCAGGTATTCGTTGAATAAATGCATCAGTGAATGAGATATTACTTCTCACCAGGGTAAGCCAATCGAGTGAGATAATCCAAGCTAAACGAAGAGAATTTGGGGTTAGAAAAGCCCGTCTAAGGTCCCAGATAGCTTCTCCAGGAAAAGTCCAGAATGCTTTTTGGAGCCGTGAGCCCGATTGGTGTTTACTTATCATATGACCTTGGGCAACTTATTTTCCTTTTCCAAGACTCAACATTCTGCATCTGCAAAGTGAGGGGACAGTGGCAGCTCTTAGAGGATACCTGGGAGGGACTGAGCCCACGGGAAGGCAGAGCCGGAAGGCCAGCTCTGCACTTAGCACACAGTGGGGCGGACACTGAAGCAGGCAAGAAATGAGATTTGGACTGGAGCAGGCAAGGAATGAATCATCCAAGAAGTGGGATTTGGGCTTGGAACCGGGCCCTGGAAAAGGGATATGAACTGCAGGGGAAGGAGTGGGGGGAACATTCCAGATGGGAGGGGCTGTAGGCAATAGTGGGTCTGGCGGGTGGCAATCTGCCCACCCCACCAGCTCTGGGAAGTGACCACTCTCTGATGACGTATTATTCTCTGAGTGGAGAAGTGTGGGTGGGGTAATAAGAAAAGCAAAATGGGAAAAGTTGAGTGGAAACTGCAGCCTTCTTTCGCTTATGTTTCGGCGATTTATTACAAGCTCCCCACCCTCACTCAGAAGAGTGCTGCCAACTACCGCCAGAAACTGCTTTCTGGTAACCTCCTGGCGGCCCGGATCAGCCACTCAGGCAAGCCAGCGTGGGGTCATACAACAAAGGTTCACAAGGGCATCATAGGAAAAATAATGCACTATCTCTCCGCTCTCCACCCAGTCACAGCATAACTGGCAACAGGAACCCTTTGCTGAGATCAGCCCCATCCCTGGATATCCCCTAGCCTGCGTCACAAACCACAGAACTTCTTCTTCCATTTTATTAAAATTATTGTAAACTAAATATAGCAAAAGTTTTTGCTTATTTTTGAATTGGGTTCTTTTTGGTTGTTGTCTTAGGAGTTGTCCATGTATTATGAATATTAATACCATAGCAGATTTTAAATATCTCCTCCTTTTCTGTGGGTTGCTTTCTCTCTCTCTCTCTCTCTTTCTTTTTTTTTTTTTTTTGGTATTTTTGAGACAGGGTCTCGCTATATAGTTCAGGATGGACTTGAGCTTACTTTGTAGCCCAGGTTGGCCTCAAACTCCCAACGATCCTCCTGCCTCAGCCTCCCAAGCGCTGGGATTACAGGCATGCGCCACCATGCCCAGCTTACTCTCTTGATAGTATCTTTTTAAAAAGCTTTTCTTGAGACAAAATCTCGCTATGTAGTGCAGGCTGGCCTTGAACTCACTGAATAGCCCAGGCTGGTCTTGAATTCATGGAGATACTCCTACCTGGGATTACAGCTGTGCACTACCATGCCCAGACTTTGATAGGATCTTTTGATGCATACATTTTAAAAATTTTCATAAAGTCCAGTTTGTCTCCTTTTTCTTTTGTTACCTGTGTCTTCCATGTCATATCCAACAAATCTTTCCCAAATCCAATGTTGCAGAAATGTTTCCCTAAGAAAAAAAAGTTTCCCTATGTTTTCTTCTAAGAGTTTCATAATTGCATATCTTACATTTAAGTCATGAATCCACTTTGAGTTAATTTTTGTGCATTATGTTAGATAAGGTCCAACTTACCTGACATAATGCACAAGTGGATATTCAGTTTTCCCAGCATCATTTGTTAAAAAGACCGTTCTTCTGGGGCTGGGTATGTAGCTCAGTGGTAGAGCACATACCAGCGTATGTGAAGCCATGATGTCCCAGCATTGAAAAAAACAGAAAAAGACTGCCTTTCTCCAAAAAGAAAAAAAAAAGTGGTGAGTTACCCTTATTTTTTTTTTTAATTTTAAAGAGTAAAAGAAGGATAACATAATAATAGGGGGGGCTTACCAAATTACAGAAAAAGTGGTAGGAAATTATCAATGGTTATTGTTTTACACATTGTTATCTATAAGATAGTTTCTCAGGAAAACAAGTAGACAAATAATAGTGAGTTACAGACAAAAGAGGTAGGAGATTATCAATAGTTGTTGTAGAGTTACCCTTATTGAAGGCAGAAATCTACATACATTATCTGAAATTCATCTACATACAGACATAACTCTCCATGGCATGGAGTGGGCAATATAAAAACATTTGGTAGACACCACCTGCTCTCCCCAACCATGCTTAAAGCAAGCTGTATCCTGATTTGCAGGAATAAGGTGTGTGCGGCACTTCCCGCAGGATGGCTGCTGTGTGGCCTCATCGACAGATCCACCCACATCCTAGTCACCTTGGAGAATGGAACTCTTGCTGCACTCACCATTGTCCTTGGAATGCTTGCCACAGCCTTTGGCTTGTAAAAGCTTCCTGTGAAGCATCTGTCACAGCCCTGGAGAGACCACCTACTCCACATTTTGGCACCAGTTAAGTAGTGTCAATTGCTCTCTCGCTGGCATAGATCAGCCCTCCCCCTGTCAGCTCAGGGCAAGACTCCCTCTCCTTCCCTATAGCCCCACTGTCATCCATGCAGATGGCTCCTCTGCCCTCTGTTTAAGGCTCTTAACCATGTAATATTTGAGCCGGGCGTGGTGGTGCACGCCTATAATCCCAGCACTTGGGAGGCTGAGGCAGGAGGATCGTTGTGAGTTCGAGACCAGCCTGGGCTACAAAGTGAGCTTAAGCCCAGCCTGAACTGCATAGCAAGTTCCTGTCTCAAAAAGGAAACAAACAAACAAACAAAAAAAGCCACCATGTAATATTTGAGTACCCAACTCAGGTGTTCCGCCGGAGGGACATATGTCACTTGACTGGGGTCCATACAGGTGGGGCTTTTCTTGGGGAATCGGGGATCCCAGAATAAAAAGTCATTCACAGTTTGTGTCCAAACAAGACAAAAGAAGAGAGTGGAAGAAGGAGGGGGAGCCATATTCGAGTGTATCTCTGGAGCCCACTGGGAAAGGCGATTTTGAGAAGGTAGAAAGTCTCTTAAGGCATTTCAGAAGATGCCAAATCCTTTTACCTCCCAGGTGGCCTGGACTACTCATCTGCGACAAGGCAGCCATATTCTACCTGACAGGCTACTGCTAGATGTCACATTAGCTGGGAATGGTGGAGATGGGTGACTGGCAAGGAATGACATAGCAGGTGTAGTCAGGTTGTCTTCCTCTCTCTCTCTCTCTTTTTTTTTTTTCCAGTACCAGGAATCAAACTCATGACCTTGTGCTTGCCAGGCAGGTGCTGTGCCACTGAGCTAAATCCCCAGCCCCTTGTCTTCCTCTCTACCTAGACCTGGAGAGGCCGGCTGGAGGTGGAGTCAAAGTTAAGGCTCCAGTCCTCACAGGACACTCAGAGTGTGAGAGAGGGAGTCCAGGGAGAGGCTACGCTAGCTGCTCATCTGTCAAGCACATACTTCCGTCTTCCCTCTGGTCAGCTCTTCTTCCCTCCCTCTTTCACGAGAAGAAAACCACCGTCTTCCTTGAAAGACCAGCAAGGCGAAGACCTCACAGCTGCCTGATCCAGTGGCAGCGACCCTGTTCTCCCACTACCTGGGCTGCACTGGGTGGTGTGGGTCATGGGAGCCCATTGCCCATCCCCGCTCCCCCACCTTGCCTCAGTCCCACCACTTTGTTCTCTCTGGGCTTTCTCTTCTGTGAGCTCCCTCAGTACTGGGACGCTTACTGGACTCTTCCCAGCCTTTTTGCACAGCTCTGCCTCTCTCCATAGCACTAGCGACTGCATGCGTGCCTGTCCCTCAGATCTAGGTCCCCGGGCCTCTTTATCAGTGCTGGTCCTCACTTAACCTGCCTGCCCAGCCTTGCCATTCAGATGTCGCAAACACCGGTAACCCAACCTACCAGGAAGAAGGTCTTCACCTCCCCATGTGGCCTTTCTCCATTATCCCATGGTCCCCGCCTATCACCTACGCCTTAGGGATGACCCTTGACTGATTCCTATGAAACACAGAGACAGGCGTGTGTAACGACCATGACCCTGAATGCCACCTGTCAGTCATGTGTTCTGGAGGCATTTGTTGAGCATTGCTATTTATGCTGAGTGAGCCTGGGAAGGCTTTTTGTCTTGTGCTTGCCAAAGACATCCAGCTGAGCTGACAGACCGCTGCCAGGCAGGAAGACAGCACTTCCTTAGTGGAGTGTGAGGCTAACATTCTTGTCTACCCACACAAATCAGTGGTTGAAAAGGGAGCAGATTTTTAAAGAATGATAGGAGTATGTTCTACTTATAGAAAAAGCCATTGTAGAACAGTACGTGTAGTGTGGTTATCTTTCTACAAATACTTTAGAACCAAACTTGGAAAATGCACATCAAACTGTTCATGGAGTTTTGTTCTGGGTTGAGGATTAGGGGGAATTTTTCTCACACATTTTTTTTCCCTATGGAATGCTTGCATTACACATTTTTCTTGTATCAGGAAAAAAAAGATTAAAGCAAACAGACAATAGGCTGGGGGTGTAGCTCAGCAGTGGTGTGCTTGCCTCACCTGCTCTAGACCTTGTGTTCCATCTTTAGCATTGCAAAAACAAAAGAAAAAAACCCAGACCAGCCAAAACAGGAAGCGCAAGACTCCAGCAATCTTGTCTATACAAGGCTTTGAACTTATATGTAAGCAAATCAATGTTGATTATGTTACTGGCTTATTTGTAAAGTCCTCAAACTCCAAGACTACGCTTGCCTTAGATAATTCTGTTGTCCCAGAATTTAGAGAAAGTGAGGGGTCACCAAACTGTACACTCCCGTAAAGATAGCAAATGTCTTAGGCTTTGCAGTTCAAGAGGCAAAATCAAGGATACCACATAGGTATTTCTATGACCAAAGAGAAAGCCAATTTCCACATTTTTTGATGGGTAAAATTAAAAGTATAGTTGATTATAGTTTTTTGTGATGCAGGTTTACTAACAAGAACTGTGGAATTCCTTCTGGGGGAGGATAACATTTTGCTTAATTGCAGTTCAAAGGCATTGTCTCTACCATCAAAATTAGTTGCAAATCTCTCTTTTTAACCATTTTTTTTGTGTGTGTGTCTTTCTGAGACAGGGTCTCCCTATGCAGTTCAGCTGGCCTTGAGCTCACTTTGTAGCCTAGGCTGACCTCCAAATCTCTATGATCCTCCTGCCTCAGCCTCCCGAGTGCTGGGATTACAGGCATGCTCCACCACACCCAGCCCTTTTTAACCATTTAAAAAGGTAAAAATTAGGGCTTGAGGGGGTGTTAGGGATATAGCTCAGTGGCACAACGCCTGCCTGGCAATCTTGAGGTCGTGAGTTCAATTCCCAGTACAAAAGAAAAACCCACCAAAAATTAGGACAGGGGGTATAGCTCAGTGGTACAGTGTTTGCCTACCATGTATCAGGCCCTGGGTTCAATACCAAGGAGAGAGGGAGAGAAAGATCACTGTGTGTTCAAGGGCAGCCTGAGCTACAAAGTGAGTTCAAGACCTGCCTGAACCGCATAGTGAGACCCTATTTCTCAGAAAGAAAGAAAGAAAAAAAGAAAAGAAGAAAGAAAGAAAGAAAAGACAAAAGAAAGAAAGAAAGAAAGAAAGAAGCAAGCAGGGTGTGGTGGTGTATGCTTGTGATCTCAGCACTCTGGAAGGCTGAGGCAGGAGGATTGCAAGTTTGAGCCTAGCCTGGGCAACTTAGTTACTTAGTGAGA
>NW_004955553.1:1103387-1181974 GCF_000276665.1 Chinchilla lanigera | reverse complement strand
ACACACACACACATGAACTCTAGCTAAGCATGGTACACCTGCCTGTACTTCCAACACTGAGGAAGCTGAGGTCGGGGTGCAACAGTAAGCAGAAACACAGAATCCACATCCAGGATTTGGAGGCAGATTTATTTATGTCAAAGGGCACTGACTGGGATCACTCTCAAAATATCAGGCCCTGATCTCTGGTGGTCTAGGGCTTTTATGTGATGCCCAAGCAGGAGGTACAAACATGAGACAGAACAGCCTGGCAGTTCTTCTGATTAGCTAGCAGTGTGAGACCATTGGTTACATGGGCAGACTAATGATCATCTTGTATGTTTAGTTATGCTTTTATGGTTACAGGGGTCAAGAAGGTAATTACGGAGCCAAGTGTGGTGGCACACACCTGTAATCCCAGCATTCAGGAGGCTGAGGCAGGAGGATTGTTGTGAGTTTGAGGCCAGCCTGGGCTACAAAGTGAGCTCAAAGCCAGCCCTAACTGCATAGTGAGACCTTGTCTCTAAGGAAAAAAAAAAAAAAAAATGGAGAAGAAGGTAATTACAGAGCCATGAAGCAGTTACAGAGCTAGGCAGTTTCAAAGAACAAAATTTTAAGAAGAACAATTTCTCTTGCACAGTTTTTCCCTTTCAGGGGGATCACTTGAGTTCAGGAATTTGAGACCAGCTTGGGCAACACAGTGAGACTCTATCAATCAGTCAATCAAAAACAACTATTCCTACTCTATACTCACAGGCCATACAAAGCAGGAGGTCAGGCTAGGCCCATGGGTGTGGCCGGCCGGCAGTACAGTCAGTACATTTTGGTGAATTGAAAGAAAGGAGAGTAGGGAGAAGGAAGGTTTGTCAGTGAGCACCCCGGCCTCCCCCTCAGCAGTGTATGGAGCCAAGGGGCAGGGCTAACCTTCTGCTTCTCCTGTACATGAGGCCACAAGGCTTCACAGCTGGGAAAAAGCGTGTGGGGGAAACGACTTTGGAGAAGGAACCCCCCACCTCCCTCAAGCAGCAAGTTGAGTGAAGGGCAGCCTGGGTCATATGTGTGCTCCTGGTGAAGGACCAGCTCACAAGGGCCTGGCGGTCACTGCTCTTCCTCTCCAGGCTGCCAGCTGCCCATCTCCCTGCGGCCTGCAGTCCGGCGGCTGGGAGGATGGCAAAGGTGAGCCACGCACCAGGCAGTGGCACGGCAACGCCTCTCCCCACTCCTCTGCCGCAGGCCAAAGTGGGACAGGAGGTGACGCGTGTGGCGCTGACCAACTCACCTCTAGGCCCGTGCGTTTTCAGGGCCTCTTTCCTGCTTCAGGTCCCAGCTGCCACTCGGCTCTGTCCAGATTACAGACAATAAAAGCCCCCAAAGCTGATCCCACCGGGCTCTGGAGCTGCAGCTGCCCTCACAACATCAAATTAACCACGAAAAAGTTTCCCCAGTGCTCCAAGCCATTTCCCTGCTGCCCGTGGATCCCTGAGACCAGACAGAGAGGAGGACTGGGAAAACCATTTCATCCGAGGCCGGATTCGGCCGCCCAGTTCTGCAGGGCTGTCTGGATCCCAGCTCAAATGCTCCCACAGGACGAGAGCGCTGCGGCTACTCATTCCAGAGCTCCCGAAAGTGCAGTCCACGTGGGGAGAGCGGCGAAGCATCATCAGCTGCTTATGGCTTTGAGAGCGGAGCCGGGGGCAGACCCCCAGCTGGCCCTGCTTCCCCAGGGACTCAGCAAAGCAAGCGGGAAGGATCCTGCGTCTGAGGCCCCTGGCTGGGGAGGCAGCCCAGCGAGAACAAATGTTTAGGTGGAGCCTGCCGCAAGGACAACGTGACGCTGGTGGAGGAGAAAGAGGGACTTCACGGGCCTCACACAGGAGGCAGCTGCTGCCTGACCACTGCCCAATCCCAGGGTACCATGAAGGGGGCTGGGGCTTGAGCTCTGGGCTGGAAACTTCTGGTTCTGCACTCACTCCAACCAGGCCCTTGGCCTCAATGCATCTGTTAACTAGTATGTATGCAGAATGAAAGGCCTCTTAGGGTTATTGCGAGGTTTTAATAAAAATTAACATATAGCTGGGCAATGTGGTACATGCCTGTAATCTCAGCTACCAGGGAGGCTGAGGCAGGAGGATATCAAGTTTGAGACCTGCCTATGCAACTTAGCATGACTCTTATCTTGAAAAGGTGTCAGTGGCAGTGGCAGTGGTGGCAGTGGCGGTGGTGGTAGGGGCTCAGGGATATAGCAACCCTGGGTTCAGTCCCCAGTATGACAAAAAACAGCACAACAAAATCCCTTACACATGCACACACACCTCAGACAGTCCCTGGCACAAAAAGCACTCAATAAATGCTACTATTATTAGTAACCTTAACTGCAATGATGATTAGGGGAACCCCAGAGAATGGCTACGGCAGAAAAAAGGACTGTCCTTAAGTTCTGTGAGAGCAGCTAGAGGCCATGCAAGAGGCCTGGGACGTCCATTCCTAGTCCCCTTTCAATCCTGTCACTCAAGCCAGGTGTGGCGGCACATGCCTGTAATCCCAGCACTTGGGAGGCTGAGGCAGGAGGATCGTTGCGAGTTCAAGACCAGCCTGCGCTCCAAAGTGAGCTCAAGGCCAGCCTGCACTGCATAGCGAGACCCTGTCTCAAAAAGACAAGGAAAAAAAAAATCCTCTCACTCAAATCACTACTGGAATTTGCTTGTAACCCCATGCACTGTGATGTTTCAAATGCAGAGGGGGCCAGCGGGGCGCTTTAAAGGTCAGTATTCCTGGGCAGAAGTCACAGGCTGAGCACACATTTTAGTACAAGTGGTTTATTTCTCTCCCAGGTGAGGGTGTACATATGTCACGCAGAGGTCTGTCCCCCTGGCTTCTCCAGGGACACCTGGGCAATTTTAGTTTCATTTACATGCATTAAAAACAACCCTTAAGTTGCCAAGAATGAAATGTTAGAGGGGACACCTTGATGTCACAGGGCTATCTGCACATGACATGACCACAAGGAGGGGTTTACAGTTCACGGGATGCCGAGGTTAGCATAGGTGAGACAGGGGGCCCCGGATGCTGTGGCCCAGTTCTGTCCTGGAGGCTTGGCTGGGAGGTGACGATGACTCTGATGTAGGCATGTGATGACAAAGCGACTCTTCCAAATGGAAACTGAATTCTTGTCCCAAGCCAATGCCAACACACTGCTTAGCATGGAAGGCCGTGGGCCTGGTGGTGTGCACGGTGGGTTGGCGGGAGGCTGGGAGCACCACAGACCCTATCCTGGCCCCATGCTAGGCAAGGTGGGGGTCATTATGTCCTCCTAGCCAACGAGCTACTTCTCCCCTAGCAGGTCAGGGTCCAGGACACTGGCATGGGGACAGCATGGTAGCATAGGTAGCAAGGACGCCTGTCCTTGTATCAAGCTATGTCATTTTGCTAAAACCTTTGATGACAAACTTGCTTGCAGACAAAAGGGAAGGGAGTTGTCTTGGGCATTTGGCTGTTCTCCGGAAGAGAGGACTTTACTCTGCTTATAGGGCTCCCTCTGGTAAGCGGGACGAAGTCAGACACCCTTGGGACAGGATGCCTCACCACGCTTTTATTTAAAACTCCATTCCTCCTCTGTACCCCAGCTCTGTAATAAACTGGCTGGTGCCAGCAAAAATCTAAATAATGTAAAAACCAGCTTAAGGAGCGGGTACCAAATCTACAGTGAAAACTGGACGTGCTATGCGTTGGGAATCTTTGGATCATCAAACTGTTTTTGAAACACTGGGAAAAACAGTGAAGTCATTTTCAAAGTGACTGTCCATACCTGAGACCATCAGTTGGGGACAGATGATGGGCAGAACGTGGCAGGCTTCCTCCTGTGTTTCTCCCGGGTCACCAGCACCACCTCCCTGCAGAAGCCTCCTGACACTGAGCCCGTGGGGCCCAGGCAGAGTCCGTGTGGCCCAGGAACTCAGATGTGGACAGTGTTGTGGACTCAGCAGGGACACTGCCTCCCCTAAGCACGCCTCCTGGTAAGTCCTTCCCACGTCACCCGCTAAGAAATGACTGAAGAGTAGTTGCCTGGGCTTTTGGCTGAGTTGACAGGACACACAGTCCTGGCGCTGGGGTCCAAGAGAACACCGCCCTCAGGCTGGCAGCATCCGGGTGCCTCCCTCCGGGATGCCATTCCCCACCTGGTGGGGGTGGGGCGCCCGGGGGTGAACAGCGGGACCGGAGAGAAGCCACTGGGTGATGGCCTTGTGTCCACCTGAGACTTTGGCCAGGATCTCAGCCGTGCCTCTGCAGCCACAGGAGCCCGCCGGTCTCCGCGTGCCTTTGGTTTCCATTAGAAGAAATGCAGCTTGTGTGTGCATTTGTTAAAAACCAAACAGGAAGGAGGCAACAGGAATCCAGGAGTCTTTTAGGCTGGAAACTCACCGCTGTAGTGCCTCGAGCCCTCATCCGCCACGGACATGTAGGTGGCCCTCATGCTGGGGGAGTACTGCGGGGAGACGGCAGGGGCAGTTAGTGCAGGCACAGCTCCTACCAGGTGAGCGGAGGGTGGACAGCCCACTGTCCACCACCACCCCAGTCCACATCCACAGATTCAACTAGTTACAGATCCAAAGGTATTTTAAAGATGCTACTGGTGGGCTGTGGTGCACACACCTGCATTCCCAACACTATGGGAGGCTGAGGCAGGAAGATGGCAAGTTAATTTAGCAATTTAATTCAGTGAGACTCTGCTTCAAAATAAAAAATTTGAGAAGGGGCTGGGGATGTTGCTTAGTGCAAAGGCCCTGGGTTCAATCCCCAGTACCAAAAAGAAAAGGGGGTGTGGGGTTTAACAAGGATCAAGATGCACAAGCCAAGGAGGGAACTCCTCAGAGGTGAGAGCCGGGCCAGCCGCAGCAGCCAGGCACGGAGTTTCCCTCACAAGCATCATGGGGCTTGGGACACCAGAGCAGTTTCGTGTCTGGCGATGCCTCCAGCACCACGTCCATCAGGGCATCTGGCTCCAGCCTCAAACATAACACATACATAGGCCAGCGAGGAGCAACTGGCCGCCAGCAGGCTGAGGGAACAGAGCCACAGACCCTGAGAGCCAGGTCCAGAGCCAAGCTGGGCAGTTTACATGCCTGGTGACCTTAGCTGAGGTTCTCCAACATCCATTAGCCTCAATTTCCCCACCTGCAAAATGGACCTAAGAGCACTTAGCTCTGACTTTGAAAAGATGAAATAAACCTCACAAGGTTTGCAAACACCCAACAACCTCAAAGAATCCTGATGCCTAGGCCAACCGACCAGGATGTTTTTTGTTTACTGAGGTAAAATGCACGTAATTAAGCATGGTCAGCTGGGTATGGTGGCCCACACCTGTAATCCCAGAACTCTGGGAGGCTGGGGCAGGATTCCAAATTTAAGCCCAGCATGGACAACTTAGAGATTTAGCAAGACCCTAACTCAAAATTTAAAAAAAAGGTTGGGGATGTAGGTCAGTGCAAAGGTCCTGGGGTTCAATCCTCAGTACTGAAAAGAAAAAAAAACAGCTAAGCATGTTGAACTGCTACCAGTATTGCTTTTAGCAGTCTTCAGGAATTCCAACAAGAGTCTGTGACCTAACCTAAGTGGAGCTGGGCGTGGTGGCGCACACCTGCACTCTTAGTACTCGGGAGGATGAGGCAAGAGGATCACTGTGAGGTTGAGGCCAGCCTAGGCTACATAAGCGAGTTCAAGGTCAGCTTGCACTACATAGTGAGACCCTGTCCAAAAAAAAAAAAAGAGCAGAGATGGGGCTTCTCCTACCACCCTCTGGGCACAAATCACCTGGAGACCTTGTCTATAGGGCCTGAGAGTCTGCAGCTCTAACAGGCTATGGGTGCCGTGGGTCTGCTGACAGGAGCAGTAAGGGTCAGCAGACTGTCTTGTGCCCCAGGAAAGTTTTGGAGGTCTGGGTCATGTGCATCAGAGGGAAGTGGATGCTTCTACCACTTGGGGTGGGGGAGGAGGGCATGAGGCTCTTTAGCCGAGTGGGTCTAGATCCATGTCCTCCTTTGCCTCCAGAGGACACTGATAATGTCTGGGAATGATCTGTTTGTCACCTGTGGGAGCTGGGGAGGCGATATGATTTCTATCTGCTGGGTGGCGATCATGTTGCTACACAGCCCACAATGCCCCGGACAGCCCCCGATGCAGGCTGACCCTGCCCAGCAGCAGAGCTGACGCCAAGCAAAGAACCCATTCTCCACTCTGGCTCCCCAACCAGGAGTGTCAGATCTACTTGGGAACACGCTAGAAGCGCACATTCCCAGAGCCCATACCACATTTCCTGAATCTGAAGCAGGTTTGTCCAGTTTTTTTTTTTTTTACACTGAGGTACATCTCTAGACCTTTCTATTTTGAGACAGGGTCTTGCTAAGTCACAAAGTTACCCAGGCTGGGCTGGAAGTTGGGCTCTTCCTGCTCCCAGAGGGCTGGGATTTTTAAATTTTCTTACAAGTGTATGTTTTTAACAAGCTTTTTGGGTAATTCTGATATACACACAGAGGTGAGACTCCCTTCCTTAAAGCAGTATTTCCCAAACTTGCTGATAAATTTGTTAGACTTAGAACCTCCCAGGCTCCTTTCTCTGGGAGATTCTATTTCTGTGAGTCTGGAGAGAATTCTTAGTGTTGGTGTTATTGAATTAAAATTATAGAAGATTAATTTTTGGATATAAAAAAATAAAAAATAAGTTGAGGATGTAGCTCAGTGTGAAAGCCCTGGGTTCATTCCCCAGTAAGGAGTGGGGAGACCCGAAATAACCTGTAATCAGTTTGTCCTTCCCCTTACAAGGAAAGTAACTTCAAAATAACCAATCCACTTTCTGTTCCTTGTTTCAGCTTTCTTGATCCTTCATTGCCTATAAAACCAACTTCCCAGGGGCTGGCGGTATAGCTCAGTGGTATGTCATGTGCTCAGCATGTCTGAGGCCCTGGGTTCCATCCCCAGCAGCACCAGCATACATAAACAAAAAATCACAAATAAAACCTCTGCTGAGCTCGCTGGAACACTGGTTCTACTTTATAGAATGAAGTGTGCCCGATTTTAGAATCACAAATAAAGCTCATGAAGATATTTAACTTGGTTTGTTGCAATGTCCTGTGGCACAACTTGCCTTGGGTCACTTTGGGCCACTGGGTTTAGGAACCAGTGCCGAGAAGGAAGGGACAGAAGGGATTCTTTGAAGGCAGAGCTACAGAAAGATGTATTTCCAGCCAAGGGGTAGGCTGGGCCTTCTAGATCGCCTTAGTGGGCATATTCCACTGCAGTGACAGCCCCTGCCTGTACCAGAGAGGAGCTGGGCAGAGGGAGGTGGGGACGGCCAGTTACACTGCCCTTACTGGGCCGATGCCCACACCCTTGATTAGCAGCACCATCAGGGCTGTCCTTATGGCCTTGCAGGGACAGGGAGTGAGGGATCTTCCCCAAGGCAGGCTGAGCTGGGCTCCTGCACAGATCTTCATTCCAGGGAAGAAGGTTTATTCTGCCCTAGAGCCTCACAAGTAAGGTCAGTTCTTGTTTACTTCTGCTAATGGCAAAGGAAATGGCCTGATCTTTCCAAACAAGGTAGTCCAACAATCAATTTTATTTAACATCACAATGCGTTGGGTAATTGTGTTTTCGCAGCAGATTTTCCCTACTTATGTTTTGCTTAGAATACTATTAAAGTCAGTCTGCATTCCTGGGTTCCAGAGTTGGTGGGAAGAAAAGAGATCCAGGGAAGCTTCAGGTACTTAGGAGGAGCCCGGGTGGGTTTTAAAAGGTGCTGACTCCCACACAGGCTTCACCCAGCCCGCTGCCCTTTCCTGGGGACTGGGAAGAGAGAACAAAACTGCGTCTATCTAGTGCTGTTTGTGAAGCTGTTTAAAAGGACAGCAGGAAAGGCGCTCGGGCAGAACAGCAGGGTGGGGAGATGGGGTTTGTCTAAGCAGGCCCTGGAGCAGGCAGGGCCAGGCTGCTGCTAAATGTCCTAGCTGGGTGCTTCCTTGGACCTCAGGCCCGAGTCCCTCTCTGGTTCCATGTACCTGGGTCCCCAGAGCTGCTCTCTCCCTTTGCAAACTCCCTGGATGGCCATGTAAAATGCCATCTCCAGTCAATTGAAAGCAAATACCTGGCTCAAGAATTTTCCTGCCTGCGTCTCTCAGTCTTCCGACTTTTCGCTTTCTTATAACAGAAGAAAGCTAAAAAAAAAATAACCAGATCATCATCTTATATGTCTGACGGCACCATGTGCTGCACATACAAGTATTTCCATTTGTGGTGCTGGGAATGGAACCCAGGCCCTTGTGCATGCTAGACAAGTGCTCTACCACTGAGCTGCACCCCTGGCCTGCATCATGCTTTTATAACTGATTCCTCCAATGCTCCGATCACCTATAACATAGGTGCTATTATCGCTCGCCAGCCTATACATGGGGAGACTGAAGCAGGGGGCCACAAAGTACATGTCCAAGGTCCCAGAGGCTGTAAGTAATGAGCTAGGGTGTGAGCTCCGGAGTTTGCGCTGTCCATGCTGGTCTTCCCACTAAGGCAGCAGTCCTGTGACTTTTAGAGCCCTCTCTGGGAGAAGAGAGCCCAGTGTTTTCTCCTCATTCTGCCTACCCCTCACCACTCAGGTTCCAACATGGGTGTTGCTCTTGCTAGCAGGAGGTGGTGAGGTGCGCAGGAGGCATGGACCTCCCTTGGGCACAGTCTAAGAGGCTTTGAGCACTGATGGAGTGGAGGAGGGCAGTGTCTGCTCTCAGAACCACGCAGGGATGCTGGGTTAGGGGGTACTGCAAATGTAAAAAGGAAAATTCCCTTCCCTTTCTTTGGTGCAAAAATGAAGTGACCGCCCTCTGTCATGGCTTATATCTAGGTGTCTCTCCAGAGCCGGCTGCTCTCATAGGTGGGGCTTCTGGGAGTGACTGGATGATGGGTTTGTGGTACTGGTCTAGTCCACTGATTGGTTGAACATGGTTCCGGGTGTGGGTGATGGATTTACTGAAGAGGGAAGATTCACCCTGGTTATGAATGGTACCAGCCAATGGGCTTGTAGCCTGGATGGAATAAAAAGGGAAAGGGAGGAGGGCTGCTGCTTCCTGCCTGCCATGCCATGAACTCTTTCTCCTCTGCCCTGCCGCCTGGCCTTAGAGCCATCCCACTATGGACTGAAACCTCTACAAACTGTGAGCCCAAATAAACCTCTCATTCTCTAACTTCAGACTGCTGAGTACTGTCCCAACAATGAGAAAGTAACTAAGATGCCCTCTTTTTTAGAGTATTTTCTTTACAAACTTAGTGTAAATTCTTTTTTTTTTTTAAATGATACTTGAATCAAACTGAGTGATGCTCAACCACTGAGCTACACACCTCTTTTTATATTTTGAGACAGGGTCTTGCTAAGTTGCTCAGACTGGCCTCAACCTTTTAATCATCCTGTCTTGGTTTCCTGAGTATCTGTAATTACAGATATGTGCTACCACACTGGCTTTTCTGTCTTTCTGAGATGCACTGAACCTTTTTAAAAGGCCAAACAAGGCTCTTACTAGTCTTACAATATAGGAGTGGGCTGGTGTTCTCTCTCTAGTACTGGAGAGTGAATCCCGGGCCTTTGCACTGAGCTATATCCCCAGCACTTTTTATTTTTTGTTTACAAGGGCCGGGGATATAGCTCAGTGGCATAAGTGCCTGCATAGCAAGCACAAGGTCCTGAGTTTAATTCTTGGTACCAAAAAAAAAAAAAAAAAAAGGATTATTCTTTGTTTACAGACAGTGTCTCATTAAGTTTTGAAATTACCCAGGCTGGGCATGAACTTGTGATCCTCCTGCCTCAGCTTCCAAGAGTGCTGGGATTGGATTGCCTTCTTAAGGATGTTAGAAAGGTTAACACAGGGAAAGATACAGTGGTCTTCTCCTCAGTGGGAGCCTAACTTAGGCCCCTGCCTCTGCATTAGAACCCCTAACTGTCACGGGGACACAGAAATTTCATTTTTCCTCTAGATGAAGGCAATTAGCTGACAAAGATGGCCACCCCAATTACCAGGGGATTCAGGATGGCTGGTGTGACGAAGGGTGCTGTCACACTTGCTTGAGGACAGGTGCCATTCGTCCTGAGGACGGCAGTACAATGGGCCACATAAAAGGGTCACATCTCTTTCTGCCTTGGCAATCTCTTCAGCAGACTGACCGTGATGCAAAGGGTGGTCTGGTCCAACGCTTATTCAACAACAAAGCTGTCTCGTTCCCTCCTGCCTTTGTGGACAGCATTCTCTGGGCTGGCAGGGGGATTATCTTTGATTATCTCCTCAACCAGGGCCAGAGTGCTGGCGCTGCAGCGGAAGAAAGGCTGCTTACCGTGGGCGGAGGGGAGCCTCTCCCGATGAGCGGCACATTCTCATAGCGAGGGTTCCCACCGAAGAGCACGGCCTGGTTCCTGTGGGCCGAGAGGAGCGCTCAGGAGGGTCCAGGGACGTGGGGTGCAGTGTGTGCAGGTGTGTCCAGGAGGGTCCCACGGCTAAGCATATGGGGAGCGTGGACATGGGAGGAGCGTAGGTGGGAAAATAAAGGACGAAGTACACTAGCAGGGCCAGGAGACATGCAGCAGGGGAGCAACAAGGCACGGAGAGGCGCAGCTGGCGCAGGCCCGCACAGGGTTCGCGGCAGAACACCACACCAGACATCTGTGGTGGGCTCTCCCCCAGCACACGTGGGCGTGGACAGGCGATGAGTCGGGGGGCCGGGGCTGGGCTTCAATGCCTTCCCTCCCACATGTGGCTCTGTGGATCAAACCAGCACACCCAGCTCCTCTCTAGGGCTGGGAAAGGCTGTGCTGCCCCGGGTTGGACGTGGGGGGCCTGGCCATACATGTACTCGGAGACAGGGGCATTGGAGATGGTCTGGGTGGGGGGCTGCAGGCTGCTCTGGCTGCCCAAGCCACTGCTGTAGCTGCAGAAGCTGTGTAGCTGCCCCCTCGGGGGGTTGTGCGTTGCGATGCGCCGAGCTTGGGGGTTGAAGGGGTCGTCGTCATCGATGTCATCATAGTCTCTATCCCTGGAATGACACACATAACATTTGGCCAGGGAGGCTTGAGCCGCTGGGTCCTGTTCTTCTTCCTAGTCTGTCTTCCCAGGGTGCTCTTGATGGCCAGATGCGTCTTCTGGAGATTCTTCGAAAGTGTGATCCTTGATCACAAGGTTACTCTGTCCCACTCTAACTCCACACCCTCGTCTTTTTTTTTTTTTGTTTTTTTTCCGGTACCAGGAATCGAACTCAAGACCTTGCACTTGCCAGGCAGGCGCTGTGCCATTAAGCTAAATCCCCAGCCCCTCCACACCTTCCTCTTCCAGGCAGCCCACCAGCTGACTCTGCCCCGGGGCCTCCTGCCCCTCCCTCTTGCCCACTCAGGTGCTGATGCCTGGTCCCTGCCACTGTCCTTGGAGACTACTGGCTCCCTCCTCACTGGGACCCAACTTATCCTTCTTGCAATTCCCTGAGGCACCTTCCTAGCACCTAAAACTTCCCCTGCGATCCCATCTTACAAAGTCCTGCCAAGGGAGAGGAGCAGCAAGGAAGCCCAGGCGGAGGCGCAGGGCGGGCACCATCCTCGGTCCCTGTGCCCCTAAGCCCCTTTGTGGGGACTCTCGGGAACGCTTCTGTAGACACCCAGGCAGCCTTCGGGGGCCGATGCTGCCCTCCCACTCCCAGGCGATCAGAGCCGCCCCTTCCCCGAAGCCCACCTGCTGGTGAAGTGCTTCCAGGCCCGTGGCCCCGCACAGATCAGCGTGGAAAACGCCATGGCAGCCAGGAGGGAGAAGAGGCCGAGGAAGAGCAAGCCCTCGATGCCGTCATAGCAGACGCCAGTGAGGGCGTCCAGGTAGTCCTGGGGAGGAGCAGGGACACACCGTTGAGGAGTTTGGGGTACAGCCTGAGGTCTTTTGGGAAACCCCCTCCCCACTGGCCTAGACCTGGGATCTCCTGGCTGCTCCCCACCCCAAGCACCTTCTACAGCCACTAACTCTTCACTCAAGAGCACGACACAACACAGCCCCTGGCTTCACACCCACTGTGTGCCAGTACTGGAGGGCTGCCTCTGAGCCACACAGATGAGGCTGCAGGAGGCGGCAGCCAGGGCAGGGGGCATAAACTAAGGCCAGGATGGCAGGGAGGGGCGTGCTTGGGGGAGATGAGGCAAAGGGGATGAGCTTGGTCTGTTTTAAAAAGAGAAAAGAGGGCTGGGGATTTAGCTCACGGAAAAGCACCTGCCTGGCAAGCGCAAGGTCGTGAGTTCAGTTCCCGGTACTGGAGAAAAACCAAAAACAAAAAAAAAAAAAAAGAGAAAAGAGCTGGACATGGCATCATAAGCCTCTAGTCCCAGCTACTTGGGAAGCTGAAGGGGAAGATTGCTGGAGGCCAGGAGTTGATTTAGAGACCACAAAAAGCAGTGAGACTCCATTTAGAGAGAGAGAGAGAAAGAGAGAGAGAGGGAGAGAGAGAGGGAGAGAGAGAGGGAGAGGGAGAGAGAGAGGGAAATAGAGAGGCCAGCAGGAGAGGAATCTAGGTTTTCTATAAATGAGAGGAAGACAGCAAAGCAAAGTGTTTGGGGATAGAGCTAGGCATAGTGGCTCATGCCTGTAATCCCAGCACTCAGGAGGCTGAGGCAGGAGGATCATTGCAAGTTTGAGACCAGCCTGGGCTACAAAGTGAGTTCAAGGCCAGCCTGAATTGCATAGTGAGACCCTGTCTCAAAAAGACAAAAAGGAAAAAGTCTTTGGGGATAGAAGGGTGTGCCAGGCAGGCGCTTGTGCCGCTGAGCTCTATCCCCGGCCCTAGAAGGCTGTGACCTGATTTATTTTTTCTGTCGCAGATAGGGTCCCGCTATGTAGCACAGGCTGACTTTGAACTCTGTGGTAATTGTTCTGCCTCAGCTTCCTGAGCATTGGGATTCTGGCAGGTATTGCCATGCCCAGTGATGATTCATTTTTAAAAATAACCACTCTGGCTGCTGTGTGTGAAAGGCCTTGGGAGGAAGGGGCAAGAGGAAGTGGAGAGGCTCCTGTTTCCCAGGGGAAGAGGTTGGAGGCCAGGGCTGTCACCCAGGGGAGCAGGATAGTCATTGGGTGGAAGTCACAGGAGTGGGTGGAGCAGACACATGCGTGGATTCAGGATTCACTGGAGAGCACAGTTGCCAGGACTTGCTGAGGGACTGGGTGTGGGAGCGGGCGAGAGGGTACAGGGTGATTCACACTCTTACTTCTGAAATCAGAGTGTCAGGGTCAAAACCCGTGTCCCTACCTTGCCGGCTCTGAAAGCTTCAGTAAGGCACTTTATGGACATGTTCACACATATATGTTTACATGTATATCTATTTATCTATCCACATACACTCTTAGTTTCCTGACATAAGATTTCCCACGAAGCCAGGCGTGGTGGCGCACGCCTGTAATCCCAGCACTCAGGAGGCTGAGCAGGAGGACAGTTGCAAGTTCGAGACCAGCCTGGGCTACAAAGTGAGCTTGAGGCCAGCCTGAACTGCATAGCGAGACCCTGTCTCAAAAAGACAAAAAAGAAAAGAAAAAAAAAAGGTTCCCATGAAATAACTACTTCACACTGTCACTGGGGGCACGAGCGACACACTGGATATAAAGTGCAGTGAGGCCTGGGCACAGAGCTGCATCCTTAGGAAACGGCTCTCTGATCAGTATCATGACTACTGGCTCTAAATCCGTACCAGATGTGGAGGACGAGACACACACTGGCTCTCCGCTAGCGGGTGGGGGTGCTCACATACTCCCCGCAGTAATGTGTTACCACATTCCTGTGTCTGTCTGATATCCCACGCTCCGGGGGAGACAGATGACCCTGGCAATGGGATTGGGACACCGTCTGCAGCCCGCGGGGATGGATGGGAGGACCAGATGGCCACGAGTGTGGACAATGGGGACCTGCTTTCCTCTGACAAGTCAGGGTCCTCCCATGTTCAAGAGCTAACCTGATCCAGCCTCCTACTCCTGCCCCCGTTCCTTTCACTGGGCCTCCCTGTCTTCGCCACTGGAGGGAAGCAAGAAGCCAGCACTTCCTCCTCCCGCTTTCTACCACCCACAGGGAGCCCAGGCCACCCCTCTCCTCGGTCTCTCTCATAACTTCTCTTTCTGTGTGGCCTTCTGCGGTGTCCCATACCTTGTGCAGCCCTCGACAATCCAGCATGGCTGTCAGTTGGTGGAGGCTGGTCTCCGAGGAGTTCAGCAGGAACTGGATTTCGAGGAGATCTTTCTGCAGCAGGAAGGAGGGCAGAGGCAGAGCGTGAGCAGTCAGGGGAGGGCTCACAGATCAAACCACAGACCGGGTGTGCAAAGAGGCTTTCAGAGCCAAAGCAAGGGGCTGAGGCGCCAGGGGAGGGGTGCAGGCCAGCACCCAGCTCTCTGCAGGCGGGCCTGGGGCTAGGGGCAGAGGAGATGGGGAAAGGGTGCCAAGGCTCACCCAGGGCTCTCCTCTCCCAGCGCAGGCGCTGCAGGAGGCAGCTGCCTTACCTCTGCCGTGGGGAAGAGGGGCACAGCGACCTGCAGCAGCCCCGTGACCTGGATCTGCATGGAGGTCATCGAGCGCTGGAAGATGGTCAGCACCTGGGATGACAGAACACAGAACCCTGGGGCTTTGTTTCCCAGAAGCCTGCAAAGCTACCGAGGGGCTTGTGCCCCGGCAGCCCCCCTCACCCCCCACTGCTCACTGGTTACAAATGCACAAGAGGGTCTGGGTGGGCTGCACCTGCTGGGAGGGGCTGGATCAGGTTAGTTGTTCCCGAATGCCGGGCAGCCTGACCCGTATGGGGGAGGCAGTCCCAACTGTCCAGATCCCACTGCTCTGGTCAACCTATCCACTATGGCTATGAGTATGCTCCTGCCTGTCGGCAGGAAATACTCCCCCATCCCTCTGGCTTCCTGAGAGCTACACGGTCCTCCTGCTTCTCAGATGTGTTCCTCACACCAGTCACATGTGAGAAATGCAGACTCTTGAGCCCTGCTTCTACATCTTGCACAGCATCTGCATGGTAATGAGGTCCCCAGGGAGCTGTACATGTGTGTCTGTGTGAGGCACGGCTCGGGAACATGCTGACCGAGAGCAGAGGCCCCATCAGAGGAGCTGAACAAGGGCCACAGTGAAGCCGAGGCACTAGCTACCTTCCTGGCTGGTGGTGGGACCAGGGATGGGGTATGGCTGGGCGCTGTACCTGCTGGAAGGGACTGCTCATGCTCTGGCTGCAATACAGGTAGTAGCGGGTCACCTCTGCAAGGTAAAAAATGGGCATCAGGTGGCTCATGAGGGACCAGATCCTTTGCCACCCTCAGGGGTCAAGCCAGGTGTCCCTTCCCATCTCCCTGCCTACAAGGGCCTACCCTGAGCGTCCAGGGCAGCTCCAAGGGCAGAGGCCCGAGTGCATTACCTGTGCTGATCTGGCCCTGTGTATTGTTCAGGATGAAGATGTCAGGGGCCGTGCAGAAGTCACTGGTGCCCTGAGTCAGGGAGAGACGGGAGGAGTGGAGGAAGGTCAGACCTGGGTCCTGGCAGGAGCCAGGGGCCCACTGCCTTAGCTCTCAGCGCCTTCCACTCATTCCTGCTAGAAAAGGTCAGGAGCATCCTCCTGGGTTCGAATCCTGGCTCTGTCCTTTTCTAGCTGTTACCATGAAGCAATTATTTCTTCTTTCTGTTGCCTCAGTTGTGTCATCTGACGTGTGGAGACAATAACACCATTTGCCTCACAGATGAACATACACAAATGTTCTGGAAAGTGATTGGCAGGGATGTGTTGACTACTGCTCAGATTCCTGAATGCCTCTTCTGGGACAGGTGTCAGGGGGCCAGTGAATCTAGGTCCCGGGGCAGTTGCAGGGGCATGGGGGAATTTTCTGCCCCTTGGCCTTGTTTGCTCATCTCTACCATATTTTGCTTGCTGTTTTTAAACTCGGCATGCTCTGGTAGTCAAAATATTAAAATTCCTTGTAACTCATCTACTAGAGAGTGAGATTAGAGCTGAATCCATCTAGGAGCCTTTAGCGGGCAGGTCTTCATCTGCTGAGATGGGGTGGGGGGCAGGAGGAGCTGGCAGGTCTAGGCTCATAGCATGGCTTGGCTAGGTGTCCCCCAAGCCCCATGTGGCTCAGTGGGAGCAGAGACGGGCCTTGGGAGAGGTGGCAGCAAGGATATCATCCCCTGAGCCTACCCCTCTCACCCCGATCTGGCCTGGTGTGTAGGGGGGTATTGGGAAAAGGGACCCAGAAAGGTACTGGGGCTACCTTTCAGAGCAGCCTCAGGAAGCTCTGGTCCTACAGCCCATTCTGCTGAGCCACTATCCCCAATAGCTCATGCTCCCTGGGCAGGGGGCCTCTCCAGAGGCGCTTTCCTTCTTTAGGGGCCACTGCTTTGGGGGTTCACACCACAGCACCACTCATTCATTGAGTGGATAGACAGAAATAAGGCTTACTAGGTACCAGGCCTGGTTCTAGCATGGGTACAGGGTCGATGTCACGGCTAGAAAATGTATACAGGGGTACTGGGGAACAACGGGCCCCACTAGATACAGTGTTTCCCCAGAGCTCTGCGCGCGCGCGCGCACACACACACACACACACACACACACACACACACACACACAATCACTACCAGATACCCAGGACCCTGGGAGGATTACTTTATACACATATAGGCCACTAACACACAGAATGGAGCAGCCCAGCTTATTGTTACCACCCAGAGCTGCAAAGCCAGCACGCCTGGTGGGGTACCAGATAGCTTGAGGTGGAGCGGCTGGAGCGGGGATGAGGAAGCTTCTGGAAGAATAAAGAGCAAGACCACTCTCTTGGTCTGGGTCATCCTAAGAAGCCTGGGATCCGAGGAAACACAGAGGAGGTCCCTGTCCGAGGCTCCACTGAGGGTGCGGTCTCCTTCCCTCCTTCCCTCCTTCCCCTCTTAGGCCAGGCTGCATTTCACACCCCCAGTTACCCTGGGACAGGTGAGCGCCTCCCACAGGCTCACCGACTCACCTTTCCCTCCCCACAACCCTTCCAGGCAGGCGCTCTCACTCTCCTGTTTTAAACTGCAGGAAACTGAGGCCTGGAGAACTTTCCTAAGGTTCCACTGCCAGGACACGGGATAGGGAGGCGTGGTGCCGACTGGGAGGCGCAGCAGCGCAGGAGGTGTCAGGCTGCCCTGGGGACGACTCCTCTCGCTGAATCTACGCTGGGCCCTTCCTTCCTGGTGTTTCCTCTCCTCCGCCCACATGTCCTGAGCTCTCCTGTGGTTCACACTGCTGACCCCGCAGGTGCCAGGGCACCTGTGGTCAGATCACAGGCCTGGAGGCTCTGAGCTCCCTCAGCTCCCCAGTGCCCGGCTACCTTCCGCTCAGTGCCACCTGGAATGGATTCTCAGGGGCGAAGCTCTGCCTGCGATGCTCCTTCGGGAGCTATTTGGGGAGAGGCTGCAGAGAGCAGGGTGGCAGCAGAGGCCACACAGAAGCCGTACACAGTGATCTGTTGACAGTCAGCCTCCCCTCCCCCTTTGGCTCCTCCTCACCCCTCTTCCTATTAAAATGCACGGCATCCCTCGCCCTATCAAAGGCCCTTTCAGCCTGGCCTCACAACCTCCTCCCCACACAGGGCCTGACTAAAGGGAATTAGGGAAATGGCACTGCTCCCAGCTCGCCGGCATTCCAGGGCACTGCGAGCTGAAATCAATCGCCTGTGCTCTTCCCAAGGAGAAGCCTGGTGAGAGGAAAAGCCCCCGCTGGGAGAAAACCACTCCCGAGGGGCAGCTCATGGTGGCAAGCTGGAAGTTACTGTGTGTCCAGAAGGCAGACATTGCCCGGGAAACAGGACTGGGCCCCAGGAAAGCTGCAGGATGCTTGTCAGTGCTGGTACTTGTGCTGGGAGGAGAGGCCACTGGCCAGGCAGCTGTGCACATCACCCTAGCCTACGGGCTCCCTCCCTGCACTGTGGCTAGCCCTCCAGTCCCAGAGGCCACTAGGACTTTGAGCGTGGCCTGCATGCTTGTACCCTGTCCTCTGGCACTAGTCAGTGTGGGGCCACGGTACAGAGCAGGGGGAGGAGAGATGCCCACCTCCTCTCTTCTGAACAAAGGCTCCAGAACCAAGTGGTACCATTCATTCTGTGGGCACCATAGAGCCAAAGTGGCCAAGGCCAGAGCTGCGGGGCCGACCCAGGCACTGGCCCAAGCCTGAGTTTGGGTGGAGGGCTTCTGACAGTCAGAAACCACTTTGGGGACAAACTACTCCTGAGCCCTTCACCTGTAACTCATCACAAGCATGCTCTGTGCTCTCTTCTGAGACAGTAGGCGACTTAAAAGTGGTTTTGGCTGAAAACAACACTGACTGTTTACAAATGCCCAAAAGGTACCTAAAAGCAGAACAAAGCCTGACCTTTATTTTGTGAAACTGGATCAAAGTCTTCTCAGCTCCGTAGAGAAGTGTGTTAGTCATTTAGGGAGTCACTTAGTCTGTCTAAAAGCTGGCAGAACGAGGCTTATTAGTATGAAATTTACCTAGATTACTCATTATCCTTCAAGACTGAGGAAAGCAGGATGAGAGATTTACAGAGACATTCGGTTACTCCCAGGATCTCCACGGCCCCGAACTATGGTGACTTTGGATACCAGCAGAGCCTCACACGACTGAGACTGCTCCAAGCAGCGGCAGTCATCTCATGGGAACAGAATAGCATCTCAAGCTCCAAGGATTCTTCCAGAGGTACTACCAGATAATGAGATAATGATACATTGGACCCTAACCCACTGGCTGAGCCTTAGAAGCCGGCCTCCTGCTTTTGTGGGAGGGCCGGTCCAAACCTCTACACAAGTGCCCCCTGTAGCTACTACCCAAGCTGCAGGTCTCTCTTTATCCTCTCTTACCTTCTTCCAATTAAAGCTCTTGCTTGAAAATTCATACTGTCGCTTCAGTTTTAATTTCCATTATCACAAAAGCAAGGACGTGAGCTAGCCAGTGATGCTCCCTGCAGGACACCTCCATTTGTTACCCCTCAGTAGCTCCGGCAGAATGGATGCAGACCATGGCGCTGGTTTGTGGTTTTTGAATCAGGGAGAGGTTTCTTGAAATTCCCTGGTAAAATGCACCCCTTCTAGCACATGCTCACATCCTCCACATGTACATGCATACACGCGTGCGCACACACACACACACACATATCAGCACGTACTTTCACCGCAGTGAGTCACACTGTGTCACAGTGACCTGCCTACAAGTATTTCTTCCACAGGCTGTGACTGTCAACAGCAAACGTCAGCCTTCTGGTTGCTGCACCCCGAGGCACCTGGTCCTGTTGAGGGGCAAAAACCTCCCGATGAATGGACGGGCAGAGACTCCTACACAGCCGAGCTCCAGGGTCCGGTCTGTTAAAGACCAAACACTCCTACACAGGAAGCCCCTATTTTCAGTGACACTTTGAGGCCCCATGTGGAGACGTGTGTTTTAGAGTATGTGTAAGTGGGGAGGCCACAGAGGAGTGAGCTTTTGAAGCCTGCTGCAGACCCTACCCTGTTAGTTCATTGTGTCATCTGCCGGCCACACATGCCTCACATGCAGTGATGTTACAGCTTGGCTTCGCCCCTAAATACCCTATGACCTTGGCAAGCCCTGTCCTTTCTCAAGGTCTCTTTTACCATCTGGAGGATGAGGGGCTGGCCAAGGTGATCTGAACCCTTAGGTTCCAGGATTCTGGGATGCTAGAAGAGGGATGGTAGCCAGCAGCTGGCCCTTCCCAAGGGGTCAGGACAGGACAGGTCACCGGACAGCCCCCCACCCCAGGGCCCCTACTCACTACGGCTGCAGTGGTGTCGGCGGCCAGGGAGGCCCAGCTGAGGAGCAGCGTTATCACCCCACAGCACAGCATCCTAGAAGAAGGCAGATGCTATGGGACCCGCAAGTGGGTGGGCAAGGGGCCCCAGTGCTGGTGGTCACCTTGCCCGCTCCTAGTACCCTTCTCCCATCCGCTCCCCTACTCTGCCATCAGCCTGCTAATGGCTGGGAGAGGGCTACCAGACCCCACGCCTAAGGCGGAGGTCCTGGGCTCGAGACTCAGCTGTGAGCTCACGCAGCGAAGGAGGCACAGGCCTGATGGCTGGATGCGCTTGGCCTGGGCCCGTGTTCCCTTAGCTGGCCCAGAATTAGACCAGCTCGGGAGGGGCCCCATGGGGAACCCTAGCCCAGCTGTTGCACTGCTCCACCTCGGGGCCTCTCTCCTATTAGTTCTTTGTCCCTAGCCCACGGGAAGGGTGACTCACGAGGCAAGGAGGCACCTGGAGCGTTTGGCCAGTGCCAGGCAGGTGACGAGGCAGATGACCAGGTCCAGGATGAAGAGCAGGAGGTAGGAGAGCCACCTAGGTGGAAGAGAGGACAGTCAGCATCAGCAGGGCAGAGCTCTGAACCTGCCGCCCAGACTCACCAACCCTGCATTATGCAAGCAGCTCAGAGCCAGGCGGAGCCCAGGCCGCAGGCTGAGGGGCCCTTTAGGACCCAAGCTGGTCTTCACAATGCAGCACCGGCCTCAGCCCATTGGCCCTGCAACGGGAACCATCTGGGGATTGGCTGGGGGTGGGGCAGACAGAGGACTTTTCTCAGTGCCGGCAGGGCGAAGTCTTTTGATCATTATTTCTCTTCATGCAAGAGCCAAATAAATTCATCGGCCCCTCCCCTCCAGCAATGATTTCCCCTTCACCAGCACCACAAAGGGAGCAAGAAAGCTTTGGGAGTGAGGGTAGGGGCCGGTGGAGCTGGCAGAAAGTGACAAAGAGGCTCTTTGGGGAAGGGAGGAAGCTGGAGGTCCCTGAAAGCTAAATGACATTCTTTCTATCCTTGGGGGTCAGGGCTTAAAGCCAAAATCAAAAGGCCTAATAAAAATCCTCAGTCTTGAACACAGCAGGGGTCTCTGGGTTTCCTAGAAATAGAGTGAGGGCTGTCAGGCAAGCACAGAGCTGGAGGCCACCAACAAGCCAGGCTTCTTAGACGCAGAGCTCTAAGGAACCTGGGAATCCATTCTACAGATTGGAAAGTCAAGGCCCGAAGTACAGGGAGCCTGGTCTAGGAATCCCAGACACTTCACAGGAATGGCACACTTTCCCGCCTACAAAGGACACAGGGAATGTGTCTCAGAGATACCGGCTCCATGTCCCCAAACCAAAGATGTGCTGCTCTCTGTTCTCCTCCTCTTCCACCAGCAGGAACCCCACTGGGGGCTCCTAATCTGCCTTCTGCAGCTGGGGCTCCGTGTTCCCTCGCATGCACGCCTCATGCGTAAGCAGTTCCTAGAAACAGCTCCTGCTGCAGGCATGTTCTCCCAAAGGAGCAGTGAGGACTGGGGGAAGGATTTCTAACCAAGAGCTTGGCTCTCGCCTGTGGAGCCGTTCCCACCCCGGTTCCCACAGCTCCCCACATCCGGCCTCTGCAGAGCCCATCAGACCATGCCTCGTCCGAAAGCCTCTCGGCCTGCTAGCTCCTTGAAGCATCACAGGCCTGTGGAAAGGGGTCAGGAGCGCTGGCCCCACTGGACAGCCACAAATAAGAACCGCTGGAGAGCAACGCTGGGCAGGATCTCTGGAGGAGGCGGTGTTGCACCACTGAGCTCCAAGAACAAGCTTGTGATCTACAGCAGTTCAGGCAAGAGAAGGGGCCACAACAGATGCAGAAATGGGAAGCTACGGACACTATCAATTTTCAGAAGCTGCAGAGGTCCGCCTTGGGCTAGACCTTTTCTCCTATTCTGAATAAAGGGTGTGTATTTGGGGACCAGGGTTAGAGGAAGCACTTTTGATCACCCATTGGGATAGCTGCTTGTCTCTGTCAACAGCCTCCCCCAACTTTTTAATAAAGTCACCTTAACAATAATCCCCTTGTGACATACAATTCTTTTTTTTTTTTTGGTACCAGGAATTGAACTCAGGACCTTGCACTTGCCAGGCAGGTGCCTGTGCTGCCGAGCTATATCCCTGGCCTGACATACAATTCTGACTTATGAGGTATGACTGAAAAGTATGGTAAGTGTTTAAGACACATTACCATTAAATTCCCTCAAAATACTCCCTCCCCACTTCAAACACACTCAACTCATAGTTCTTGCTTTTCTTTTTTTTTTTAGACTGGGTCTCACTAAGAAGTGCAGACTGGCCTCGAACTTGTGGTGATCCTCCTGCCTCAGCCTCCTGAGTGTTGTGATTACAGGTGTCCCCCACCATGCCTGGCTCGTGGCACTTTTTGAAGCCAAGAGTTCAAGCCACAAGTTCTGGAAGTCCTTGGTTTGTGAGTATCTTTAGTTCTACTATTGTGGCTGCCTCAAAGTTCTGGATCAATTCAAAATGTTTACCTTTTGTGGTCATTTTGACTTTGGGGAAGAGCCAGGTCCAGTGAATAAAGCGGATGAAGACACACTGCCATGCTTTCACAGCTCGCCGTTTTGTTGTATGGCACTCAGCTGCTGTGATCACCATATTTTTTATCACACTTTCTAAAGACTCACGAAAGAGTACTTCCAGAACTGCTTCAGAAAGTGCCAGGGATGATGGGATAAGTGTGTTTGTAGCGACGGAGAGTACTTTGAGAGGGATTAAGGGCAATGTCTTTTCTTGTAATAAATATTTTTGAATGTAAACATTCATCATATCTTGATCACACTTTCTATTTCATCTCTGTCTTTATCAAACAAAATGTCCATGCGGGCCCTATGCTAGATACATTCAGAGAAGAGAAAGGTCACACGGACCCCTACTCTGGACACATAGCCCTGCCCCTGATAAGAGATTTCAAGAGCTCAAGGAATGAATAGCACACGGGTCGCAGGATTCATCAGATACCACTCTGGGGCCAGAAGAGGTCACAGACAGTCCTTAGAGTTGGCAGTTTCTTTGCAGTGACCTCTTGAGGTGCGGCCTGATGACAAAACGGAAACAAATACAGAAAAGCAGAGAATATTGTACAGTGCTGGGGGTAAAGGCTCTGACTTTCATCAGTGGCTTGAAGAGGAGCCGACACATTCAAAGAGCTGATGCTATTCTCTGACTCACAGATCTGGACCCTTGGGCCTCCTCTGTGCTGAGTGTCCAGCTCTGGAAGCACGATGACACACACTTCATGAGTGCCTGCTGTCATTTGGCTGGGAGTTGGCCTAAGGGCAGGTCTGCTGCCTCTGTTCCCGGTGCTCCTTGGAGCAACCTTCCCTAGACCCTGCTGCAGAGGGTCGGCAGCCAGGCTGGGCTCTTCCCTGGGCCCAGCGCCCTTACTGGAGATAGAGCTTAGGAGACGGGCAGGCAGGGGAGATGTAAGAGGACTCCCAAAGGCTAGAGGAATAAGTTTGCAGGTCCAAGGTGGTAAAGGTGGGGCGGCACCCCTCAGCCACTTGCTGCTCAGATGCCACACAGGGGAGGCTGGAGACATCGCTGGCCCTGATGCAGCCTCGCTGCCCCCTCACCTGTAGTACTCCACGTAGGAGGTCTGGTCAGACAGCTCAGTCAGCTGCACGGTGACCTCCCTCCACACGGGCAGCCTGGACAGCTGGGCAACGACGCTGCCAGCCATCTGCTGTATGAACTTCAGGACCTGGATGTAGTCACCCCGGGCAGCAAAGATCTCGCTGAGCCGGGCCAGGTGCTGCTCCAGGTCCACCTTCATCCTCTGGGTATTCTCGAACACCTAGGAGAGGCACAGGCAGAGACTCTAGGCCTTGGGCAGGAGAAAGCCAGGCAGGCGGGGTTCGGGTTTCTCACTTTGGAGGTCTCTGCAAGCTGTTTGGGCTTGGAAGGACTCACCAGGACAACCCAGCCCTGAAGAGAGCTCATGAGCGACCGCAAGATGGACCGAAGACAGGTCCTGCCAGCTACTGTTACACTTTGGACCTGGCACGTCTTCCAAAGACCCATGTGTGAAGGTCTGGTCCCCAGGCTGGCAAGGTCCAGTAGGGGAGGTGGTGGAAACTCTAAGAAGTGGAGCCCAGGGGAGGCCGTCAGGTCACTGGGGTGTGTCTGAGAGAGACTGGTGGATCCAGTCTCTCCCACTTTCTCTTGGTAGTTTCCTACTCAGGAGGTCAGCAGCTCTGCTCTGCTAGGCCATAGGCCCCAGAGGGATGGGGCCAACCAGCCCCAGGCTGCAATCTCCCAAACTGAACGAACACAAGCACCTTCTCTTTCTAAGTTCATTATGGATAGTATTTATTACAATGACAGAAAGTTAACGTACCCACCACCCAGGCCACATGTCCTTCAAACCAGGCAGCAGTCCCTGGTCTGCAGTCCCTGCCTGGCCTTAAAGGCCAGGGGTTCTTCAGATCTAAGGCCTTACTGTATAGGTTGAACATCTCTAATCTGAAAATGCAAAATCTGAAATTTCTTAAATCTCCAGCGGGAAAGTCTATGCAGTATCCTAAAACCTGAAACACCCTCAAATCCCAAAAATTCTGGTGCCAGGCATTTCAGATAAACGGATACGCAGTCGGTTTAAAGACCCAAACAAAACAGCCCATGTTTCTTCCCTGAAGACTTCACCTCTTTTTTTTGTTTGTTTTTTTTTTGTTTTTCTCCGGTACCGGGAACTGAACTCACGACCTTGCGCTTGCCAGGCAGGTGCTTTGCCGCTGAGCTAAATCCCCAGCCCCTTCCCTGAAGACTTCAAACTTGAAACACTTGAACGGGGAAACAAAATACTGAAAGTGAAGAACACCTATGTGGTGACCTTGACCTTTACTCTCACATCCCTGCAAAAGAAGCATTTGGTTGTGGAGCTAGCAAGGCTGAGTCCTGACTCCCAGGGAAGCTAGAACAAAAGGACTTTGCAAAACAAAGAGATCAGATCTTGCCTCTGTGGGAGTCAGGAGGAGGAAATCTGTGGGGACTCAGGTCCTCCCCTGGACATTTGTCCTACCAGGAGTGTGGCCAGGCTCTTGTCCCTTGACTGGATGTTAGGGGCTTGCAGCTGAGTGGAAGCATTTGTCTGTGCAAGGTAGAAATGGAAGGACAATGGCAGCGACTGTCCTGCATAGCTGCCAAACAGGGGGTGCGGGTGGGCCTTGTACGGCAAAGGTGTTTTCAAACAGCCAGGCCCAGGGGCCCGGCCGGCCCACCAGCCCCAGGCTACTAGGATGCCGTCCAGCAGCCCAAGCTCACCGCTGCTGAGCTTGCGTGTTGGCAGCTGGGGGAAGAAGGACTTTGTTGTTCTGAAATTGTCACGCTAAACCCAGGAGCACAGCCGGCTGGAAGGGGGACAGTGTGTGCTAATCCTCGCCCGGCAGCCTGCAGCTCTGAGGCTTGGAAGATAAAAACGACACAGAGGAGGGCATAGCAAGAGGGCCAGCTGCACAGAACTCCCCGTGGCCAACTCTGGCTCGCTGCACGAAGGGGACTTAGCATCAACCTTGTTGTGGCTTTTCACATCTGCCCTATACTGTGACTTCCTGGTTCCAGAGGCAGAATGGCTCCTTTTGTTCTATTTTGTTTTATTTTATCAGTGTCAGCGGCTTGTTGTTTTCTGCCTTGTGCCTGCTTCTTAGAGCTGGTACAGGGCTAAGAGACACCAACAGAGAAAGACGCTCGGGGCGTTCTTGATTGGGCAGCTTGCAGCTTGACACACAGTAGAAAAACTCCAAACTATGTCAAAGTTCATTCAGTAACGAAGCATCGCCCTAATAAGCCTTGCTGTTCAGTTTAATAAGACAAATGCACAAGGGTTTTATACCCTTGGAACAAATGGCACAATTATTAAACGGTGACATTAGGAGCAAGTCCAGTACTATGTTTACATTCTTTATTACATCAACAATATAGAACAAAGGGCCGATAAAAAATTATCTGCAAACTTTTGCCCTAATACCATTTTCTCCTCCTTCTAGGACTATAAACTTTTTTTCTGTGCTGCCGGGGATGGAACCCAGGGCCTTTTGCTTGCTAGGCAAACTCTATCAGCGAGTTATATCCCCAGCTCTAACTATGCTTTCTTAAAACCCCTGCATTGAAAATAAAACAGGCACAGCGCAACAAACATCCGTCAAGCCTGTCTTTTCTCTTGGTATCTTCCCACAGGAAACAAAATAAAAAATTTTAAAAGTTAAAATCATGACACTGACCTACATACAACTTTGCTTTTGCCCACACTCCCCTCAGGGCCTCAAAGGTTCAGGGCTCATTGCCCCGCCAGGAAGACAGAGTGCCAAGCCCCAGAGACCGAGCCTGGCACTCCATGGGGAAGATAAGCTCTAAGAATCACAGGGACTGTACAGCCCTGTCCCAGCCCTCTGAACTGTTGATTAAAAGACGCAGCAGTGCTCCTCAAGGTGGAGTCCCTGGGCCACCAGCACTACCAGGGAGTCACTGCAGAGGCCAACTTTCAGATTTACAGAATGGGAAACTCAGGGCGTAGGGCCTGAGCCCCACTTTACAAGCCCCCCAGGTGATTCTCCTGAGAACCTCTGGGAAGGAGGCAGCACGTGGGCTTTGGAGGTTGCCTAGGAGCTGGGTAGGGAGCAGGTTGTGTGCATGTGCATGCGCGTGTCTCAGATCCGATAGAAGGCAGGAAAGAGCACAGGGCCGAGAACCTTGGAGAGACAATAAAAACCTCCCCATGCCTCAGTTTCTCCAACTAGGGGTTGCCCACAAGCTTGCTGCAGGCTCAAATGCAAGTCAGCAGAGCTTACGGGGCTGCAGAGCCTAATGGCCTGTCTTAAGAGCTTACTAACCCCTGCGGAGAGGGCAGCTGCTTGGTGTCCTGGGCAAGGAGCTGGGATCCAGTCCCCTCTACTGGGTGGCTGGATGCTGGACACTGGATCCACAGAAGGAACCCAGCCAGTGATATAAATGACACCCCCCACCATCGGAGCCTGCAGCTGATCCAGACCCGTCAGGCTGCCCCAGCCCTGTGCTGCCATCGTATACTGCTGGGTCTGATTCAGCTGGGACTGCAGAGGAGGGCCAGCCAGCTGTGCTGGGGGCCGCTTGTTTGCTTGATCTGGCTCCAGCAAGCCCAGCCCCAAGTGTTGCAGCCGTCTGACCTGCCACAAATTCCCTGCAGACCATGCTACCACAGCCTCCCCTACCCCAACCTCCACTGCACTGTGATTATAGTAATTATTATAATGAGCTCATTACCTTAGTCACCCCAGCTGGAGTGTACTTTGTAGTTTACCTGGCACTTTCACTAATATTAACTCACCTAACACCGTTTATCTGGTATTTGGACCTCACTCCTTGTGGCTGGGCATCATCTAAGGTCTGCTGCCTCCCCTGGGTCCCAAATCACCCTCCCCACCCTTGGAGAGGCCTTCTGCCTTGCGGCTGGGGGTGGAAGCTGCTCCACAGAAGCAGCTCCCAGCTGGCTGGATGACCCTGGAGCCCGGGGACGACTCTCACTGCTCAGTAGCAGTGGGGACCGCGTGGGGCTGACCTCCGGGGACACAGAACCTGGGGAGCGGTCCTTTGGGGACATGGGGGATTAGAGTGTCCAAACCTGGCCCTGGGACACCCTGGGGTTTGTTCCCAGCTGTACTCTCCTCCCCTGAGATAAGGATAAGCACTCAAGGTTTCTCATCAGAGTGGTACAGCCAGTGAAGGTCACGGCCTGGGGCTTGCTTAGGCGGGAGATTCTTCCCTCCAGCTCGGTTCCTCTCCAGAGACTGGTGCTGATGGTAGACGGGAAGAGGGGAAAGCAGCAGTGCCACGAAAGAGAGAGGCTGGAGGGCTGTGACCACGGACCCCTCCCACCAGGGCCACAGACATAGGAGGGGAGTCAGAGGCTGAATTCCAGGGGCCAGGGCGTGCCCATGACTCCCGGCAGGGGATCAGGTTGTGTTCCCAGGCTCCTCCCCTACAGCAGCTCACCCTCCCAGCACAGTCCAGACACCTGGGGCTTCCATTCAAAACGAGTCCCAGTGGACCCAATGGAAAGATTATAAATTCTTCGGGAGACTGAGGCCCTTAGCCCCTGAGAGGCTGCCTCCCCCACTGTCACGGGCATGATGAGCGCAAGCTGTCTCTTTAAGACGCGCCCCCCTGGGGAGCAGAGTGAGGGATCAGCGCCTCAGAGGAGCTTAAGGGAGCCGGTGGGAAGGGCAAAGGAGTGCTCTTTCCTGCTGGGGCAGGGAGCAAGTTCTGTAGTTGGGGCTGGGTTTTGTGGCAGAAAAGGTCAGGGATAGGGCAACGCCCATGGACCAGTATCCAAAGCTCCCTCTGCCTTTCCCACCAGAGCCCAGTGCTTAGGGAGCGCCCAGGGCTGTCACAGAAAATGACAGAAAAGGCCTGGCTCTTATTGCAAAAGTGACAGGCACCCGGGGCCACGGGTAAAATTAGAGGAAACCCCAATTCCTGTCCTAAGTGTCCCTCACCTGTGCCTGGGGCTCAACAGCGTGGCTCTCTCCTCCTAAAAGCCCCACTCCAACAGTCTTGCACCATGACCCCCGACCAGAGTCACGACTAACCGACAGCCCGGAAGCCAGGGCCCAGGGGGCATGTGCTGGGTTTTAACTGACTCTCCCCATTCCATAGGGCTTGTTCCTCTTTTCTAAAGAGAAATTTTCTCCCTGACCCTAGGACTTCCTGTGCAGCAGTTAAAGTGAACTTAAAGATGTAGCAGTCCAGGCACAGTGGTGCACACCTGTAATCCCAGCTACGTAGGAAGCTGAGGCAGGAGGATTCCAAGTTTGAGGCCAGCTTGGGAGAAATTTAGCAAGACCCGATCTCAATGAAAGAGCAAAAAGGGCTAGGGGTGTAGCTCAGTGTTAGTGCACTTGCCTAGCATGCATGGAGCAGGCTGAGTTTCTCCGTTTGAGGAGACTTCAGCAAATGGGAGAGTGTTCTGCTCTCTTTCCTGTGAGATTTGATCCCACAGCTGCCCCCAAACCCCTCCTGGCCTGGGAAGTAGGAACTGCCCTATGCAGGGACCCCTGCAACCCAGAAGGGAGACCAGGACGGCAGCATCGATCACACAGGCCTGCAGTCAGTGTGCAGCTGGGCTCCCGGGACCAGGGGCACCCTTGTCTGGCCACACTGACCTCATGGGCTATGTCCATGCCCAGCCAGCTGTCACGAGCCTTACCAGTTCATCCACCCCGGAGAAGGTGTGGTTCGCGTCGTCCAGGGAGTAGACCAGCTGGTACATACCATCATTGGCCTCGCTGTTTCCATAGAAGCCAACACCCACCGCAGCACTGAAAGCAACAACCCAAACCAACGTTAGCAGTGACATCTTCAGCTGTGTTTAGAACAGTTCCTAGCTCACAGCAAAACTGAGCACTAAGTGCAGAGTTCCCTATACCTCTCCTCTCTGTGTACGGAACCTCCTGCACCAGAAGGACCCGGATGGACATACTGTTACCACCCAGACTGCACGGTTTGCTGTAGGTTCATTCCTGGTGTTGTATCTTCTATGGGCTCAGACCAATAGTACGGTGTGTAGTCACCATTATGCAATCATACAGAGTGCTTTCACTGCCCTAAGAAACCCCTGTACTTTGCATATTCATCCCTCCTCCAATCCCTGATCTTTTTACTGTCTCCATAGTTTGGCTTTTTCCCGAATGTGGTGCAGTTGGAATCCTGCAGTGTGTGGCCTCTTCAAATTGGCTTCTTTCACTCAGTAACAGGCACTGAAGTGGGTGTGGTGGTGCATACCTACAATCCCCAAATTCGGGAGGCCTGAGGCTGGGGGATCAGGAGTTAAAGGCCAGTCTGAGCTACACAGTAAATTCAAAGCTGACCTAAATTATAGAATGAGACCCTGTGTCAAAAAACACAAAAATATGAACTGAAGCATATTTCATGTCTTTCCTGACTCAACAGCCTATTTTTGTTTTTAGGGCTGAATAATATTCCACCACGCAGCTTTTGACAGCTGTGAATAAAGCTGCTATAAACACCCTTGGAGTGCAGGCTTTTGACTTTGGCTGAGGAACTCTCTTCTGAGGGTTGAGGAGGAGATGAGTCTAGAGATAGAGGTTAAGGGTCACCCAAAGTCACACAGTAGAAGCCAGCTTGTTCCTGCCAGGCTGGCTGTCATTTCCTGTAGTTGAAAAGGCAGTGGGTGCAGGGACAGTCCTGGGGCTTCTGCTAGAGGGCAGGTTCTGGAGGCTGCCCATACTGTCACAGCTCCCCGAGGAACTCCTCACCAGTAGGCTTGGGACCCCGGAAGCTGGGTGAGACCACACACAGTGGGGAGGTCTCCCTTGTCATTCTCCAGGCTGTCCTACCTCCCCGTGCAGCACTGAGGCAGCTGGTCCTCTATGACAAAGCTCCAGCACACGGAAGGGGCCTCCTTACACTGAGCTGAAACCTGTAACCCACGCACCCCCAGGTCCTGGCTTGTCCTCTGGATAAACCTCTAATTCAGTGCCACCCTGCACCGTACATCTCAGTGCAGTCCCCTTATAACCCTCTCACCTGCTCTCTGGGTCAGACACTTGTCCTTCCTGAGGCTGGGGTCTGTGGGCCTATGACACCACTGTCCTCCGGAGGCAGCTGTCTACTTGGTCAATTATTCTATAGTTCTTTTAAAATTTATTTAATTTCCTATTTTTTGGAGGCACTGAGTATTGCACACAGGGCTTCTGCACTGAGCTACATCCTCAGCCCTTTAAACAAGGTCTCATAAAGTCACCGAGGTGCCCAGCCTAGGCTCAAACTTTCGATCCTCATCTCAACCTCCCAGAGGGTGGGATTACAGACATGTAGCGCTACACCCAGCTCAATGTCACCCCAAACTCCAGCTCAGAGCAAACAGTCAAATCCAGACTTTCCACCAGGACCTGAGGTCAAAAGAATAAGGAGTCGGGCATGGTGGTGCACAATTGTAATTCCAGCACTCGGGAGGCTGAGGCAGGAGGATCCTTGAGAGTTCGAGGCTACAAAGTGAGCTCAAGGTCAGCCTGAATTGTATAGTGAGACCCTGTCTCAAAAAGACCAAATAAAAAGTAGGATATGGGGGACTTGCTCTAGGATGTTCCCTACCCACTACTGCCCTGACCTGTGTCCCCACGCCAGCCCTCACCAACCTTGTAATCTACATACAGCCTCTGACTTTCTTCACAGGAATGCAGACAAGCCCTACCTCTCCTCCTTCTTATAATTCTATATTGATTTTTGTTAGTTTTAACCCAACACAGAACTTGAAACCTATCTGTGAAATTTCGTATTGTTGGTGCTAGTCCAACATTCCAGCCTGAACAAATCACTTCAGATCTTGACTCTATCATCGATCATATTCTATCTGATCCACACTACTTAGGATCCCAGAAGAATGATGAAGCAGCCTCCAGGGTCTTCATCCAAAAGAAAGGGAAAGATAAATGTACTCAGGATTATACTTAGCTCTTTTTTCTTTAAACAGGGCAGGACCCAAGAAGGAATGTCCTGGAAGACTTGTAGCAATCTTGCAGGATACCCTGGGTCCCTAATGCAGTGTTTTTCAGGATGTAGTCCCTGAGTTACAAGACCAGATCACCTGGGATATCTGATAGAGTATAGATAGACAAGCAGTGCGCACCCTGCTTTGTGAGGTCTGGAAACTGCATATTTAAAAACAAGCTTCCTGGTCTGTCTCTGTCTCTGTCTCTCTCTCCAGCCTGTGATCCACTGTATCAATCAGTATTCTCTGCAATCAGCCAGTTGTACACCAATTTAGCTGTGCCACTGTGCTGCCCGTCTCTCTCCACGGTGTCGAGGAAGTTTGTGTAGTGCTCCAGCTGCAATGTTCACACATTAGATGCATGGTATTTCCTGGCATTTCCATCAGCCTCCAGCTGGTAACTTTTATTTAAAAGAAAGCAAGGCAAAATGATTTCTCGTTTGCAGTGCTGGAGTTCAAACCTAGGGGCTCGCACATGCTAAACAAGCACTCTACCCGGCCCTCAAAGGATTTCTGTGGGGAAAATAAACCTTTTGTCTTTACTTTCCTCCTCTAGCTAACTAAATCAAGATAAGGTGTTTTCTGAGGATTTCACATTGAGCCAACCTTCTAATGTCCTTCTTTTCCGTCCTCGTAACTTCCTTGCTTTTGAGAATGCAGCCATTCTAATTTGTTGCCCGTTGGCTGATTCGTGGGTTTATCACAGACAGTCTAGAAGGGGCTGAAATGTGCACTTGGCCTTCCAGGGCCAGAACCAGCCTTGGAGGGTCATTCTATCCCCCTAGGTGTCACCAGTCCTGTCTGCGCCAAGTGAAAGACCCACACTTGTGAGGTGATTTCGTGGCTCTGTTCCCACCTCCAGGCCAATATCATGCTCTTCCCCAAAGAAGAGACCACTGCCCCACAGAAGAAGGGGCACACGCACCTCCCCTCTCAGGCCTACCTATGCAGAAGCCCCATGCTCACCTTATCTCTACAGATTTGATCTCCCTCTTCTCCCGCATCCTCAGTAGCGGAGTTCAACACGCTTCTCCCATCCCAGCTCCCCCAACCTTATCTCCCATCCCTTCTACTCCTGCTTCCTTGACACCTGCCTCTCTTTGGTTGCCTCTCCCAAAACTCATGCCAGCTAAGGTGACCAAGGACCTGTGTGCCTCTGAACGGAGGGCATTTTCAACCCCAGCCCCCTTGTCCTCCCCTCCTGAAACACGCTGCCCCGTGCCTCACTCTCCCGTCTCCTCTGCTGGCTCCACACTTGGTCCTGGCCCTTCTGGTCCCTCACTTCGGTCCTGGCCCTTCTGGTCCCTCACTTCGCTCTTCCTGTAGCAGCCCCAACCCGTGTGCATGGCGGCCACACTGTCTGCCCCACGCCCTCCGATTTACCACTCAAACATGGCGTCTCCAAGGTGTCCTCAAGGTCTCCACTTGGATGTTTCAAAGGCACCTTCACCTCGGTCTGTGTAACCCCAAACCCTCTCTTCCGGGTCCCTCTCAGGGTGGCCAGCCAAGCCTATCAGCCAGAACCGGGGGACACTCCCCTGGCAGCTTCTTGTCCCTTATTTCCTCACTCAGCTTATCATCCATGTCCCTGTCCTCTTATCCTCTACCTGGGCCTAGTGTGGCCTGTCGCCCTCCACCTGGCAACCAACAGTCTGCACGTCACACTTGCCCCTTCTAAGCCACCCGCTGCCCTGAGGTCACTCTGACAATCACATCAGTGGACTGCTCCCAGGTCTGTTTGCCCTCCAGTCTGTCCCTCCTGGTCCCCTGCTCTGTCCTCTATCATAGGGTGCTGACCCCTTGCACTGAGTTCCTCAAAATCCTAATGGGTTTGGCTGATGGAGGCCCTAGCAGGAGCCTGTGGTGAATGTGAGCCTGGCATGTGTCCCTCCTTACAGAAGCTACTGAGCTTGCTGCGTGGCTTCAGCCCAATATGGTTCCAACTTCTCTAGTGATGTGGTGTTATGGTTTCAATCAAGAGTGTCCCCCAAATGCACACCTCTAATCCCTTATTTTGGGGGGGGGATGAGGCAGGCGGATCACAAGTTCAAGCTCAGCTTTGGCAATTTAGCAAAACCTTGTCTCAAAATAAAAAGTTAAAAAAGGGCTAGGGATGTAAGTCTGTGCAAAGGCCCCGGGTTCAATCTCGTACACCATCAATTCCCCCACAAGGTTCACACATGCAGAGCTGGAGCTCTTTGAGGGGTGCCAACCTCATCAGTGAGTTCTTCCACTGAGGAGCTCAGAGCTGAACATGGTGTGGGCAGCTAGGGACTGGTGGGAAGAAGTAGGTCACTGGGAATGTAATCTGGCACGTCTATACTGTCCCCAGTCCCTTCATCTCTCGGTGGTCTTTCCATGCTGTTTCCCAGATAGCATGAACTGGGCAGCGTTCCTCCACCAGGCCCTTCCACTGTGCTGTTGCTGCCTTGGAGCTGGCTGACCATGAACTGAATCGCTTGAAACCGTAAGCCAAATAAACCTTTCTGCCTTTAGGCTATGACGGTAAGTATTCTGTCCTAGCAAGGCAAACTGACTAATGTGCACAGCTTCTCCTTTCTGCCCCTCTGGCCTGTGGTCCATAGTGGCCCCTGCTATTGCTGACCCGAGTCTCCCTGTGCCTCTTTGGTCCGAGCTCTTCCACTGCCCCACTGATGACCCCTTCACGTTCAAGTCCCACTGCTCTAAAGACTCCACCGCTCCGGCTTCTGATTAAGCCTGACTGATCTTCTGCTTACCCTATCTCCTTGCCATCCCCATTGCTCTCCCAGACCCACATCCCTAACATAGCCTAGAAGCTCCTGGACAACTTGGGTCCCATCTGCTCCTGTGCGTCTTCTCACATTAGCACACTACGATGTCTGCCTTGCATGGCTGCTTCTTGACTGTCATCCATTAGTCGTCTCACCTGCTTTCTGCTCTAGCCACACTGGCTTCTTTCAGCTCCATACTCCCTCCTGCCACAGGGCCTTTGCACTTGTTCCTTTTGCCTCTGCCTAGAAGTATTTCCTCCTATTCTGCCTCCACCTCTGCCTAGTTAGTGCCTATTCATCCTATGGATCTGGAGATCCTTGTCACCCAGGATACCCAATCAGATAGACAACTTTATGTCTGTTTCCTTCCTCTACAATGTCCTTGTTGGTCCTTATTCCCTTTCTCTCCCAAGAGACTTAGAACTACAAGACCAAGAGGACAGAACTGGCACCTGTTTGTCTTACTTCTGGCTCCATCTTGCCTGGGACAAGTGTCTAGGATGCTGTGGAACAAACCCAGCCACACAGACTCCTCCTGCTTGAGTTTGTACAGACTACAGGTAATTATTACTTACTGGAACTGACATCCCTTCCCACACCCCCCGCCACTTCATTTTGGTTTTTTTAGACAGAGTCTCACTATGTAGCTCAGGCTGGCCTCAAACTCAAGGCGATCCTCCTGCTTCAGCCTCCCAAGTGCTGAGTTTACAAGTGTGCGCCACCACTCCTGGCTCCCCAACTCATTTTTAGATCCTTTTTTCTTTTTTTTTGGTGGTACCGGGAACCGAACTTAGGACCTTACACTTGCCAGGCAGGCGCTTGTGCCACTGAGCTATATCCCCGGCCTTCCCAAGTCATTTTTAATGCTCCCAAATACTGGTCTTCATGCTCCGAACCTGGCCTAGACCTCTTAGGAGTGTGTTCAGCCCCAGATGTGGTCTGCCCAGCCCCAGCCCCTGCCATGAGCGCAGCGCCCCAGGGCTTGCCTCTCTTCTGGCTTCAGCGAGCCCCACACTGTGGGCAGATGTGATCCTGGACATGTTCTAAGGGAGAAGAGATGAGCTTGTAGCCACCTGTAGACTGGAATGTACAGTCCTTATTCCTAGGTTCCAGACCTAAGGCTAATTATTGAGGGACCCTCACCCCCAAGTGGGGTTGCATCCCAGGAGCATCTCAGGGGGAACCTGAGGCTTTGCATTTCTTTCTTTCTTTTTTGAGACAGAGTTTCACTACACAGTACAGGCTGGCCATGAACTCACTATGTAGCCCAGGCTGGCCTCAAACTTGCAGCCATCCTCCTGCCTCAGCCTCCCAAATGCTGGGATGACAGGCGTGTGCCACCATGCCCATTCCCCCAGACTCTGCATTGTTCAGTGTTGGGTTTGAACCCAGGGCCTTGCATATGCTAGGCAAACATTCGACCACTGAACTATACTCTCAGCCCCACCTTAGGCTTTGGGAAGAGCCTCTGTAGATATAAAAACAAGAAACATATAGCAATGATGCAGGTGTGGACACTTCTGGTGGAGCAGGCCAGGTAGCACGGCTCTGACATCGTGCTAGAAATCTTCACTTCCTCATCCAAAGCAGAGAAGGGCAGCCGCCTAATGGCACTAAAAGCTATTGATCTCGCAAGAAGATGGAACTGACTTGGGTACACACCAGACTCTCTTCTGCCCTTGCTGGCCCAGGGTGACTGGCGGGTGGGAGGGGACAGGGATACAGTGGGCAGGGAGGTGCACTGTTTAGAAATGCTGCTCGGGCAACTCCAGGAGAAACCTGCACGGCGGCCAGCCACTGGCCTGCATAGCGCAGAGGCCTGGGCCACTAGGGAGACCCCCACCCCCACCGCAGGCATCTGAATACCAATGCTTGGGTAGAAGAAGATCATCTTGCAGACAAGCTTGTTCACCTAGGTGGCAGGACCTTGGTTGGAAGAATTTAGCCATGCAGCTGAGAAGCAGCTGGGTCTGGCTGAGGGTGCAGAAACAGCTAACCATGGGCAAGACACAGATAGCTCAGGCCCCGGCAGGTGACTCTCCTGCTCCTGGGTCTGCCAAGGCTGTCTCCAGCAGTGCGGAGGGACACTCACCAGCAGATGAGCCCGGCCGCCACTGCCGTCCAGGTGATGCAGCAGGAACTGCGCTGCTTGGTCTGCACAGCGTGGTCCCGCCGACAGCAGCAGGCGCATACCAGGTACGTGGCGAGGAAGGCGAGGTTCAGGCCCAGGCAGACGGCAGCCAGCAGCCCCAGGAGCAGCAAGGACTGCAAGACAGAGGCTGGGGTGAGCTCTCGCCCCAGCAGTGGGGAGTCTGGGAGTACCTGGCCTGGGCTTGGCAGGGAGGAGCTCAGTGTCTGCCACCTACCCCACGCTCCAGTCTGCCGTCTGCCCGGCCCCTCCTCTCTGATTAGAGCTCCAGTCCTGGGAACATCATGGGGTGGAGGGTGGGTGGTGATTGGTAAGGAACGGGAGGGCTCACACAGCAGGGAGGAGAGCGAGAAAGGCCGGCCCAGATTCCTGGCTCCCACACCCGGATGAAGATACGGAGCAGGCCCCGCCTGTGGCAAAGCTCTGAGCCACCCAGCAGGAACTGTCCCCGCAGAGGGCGGCCAGTGACAGCTCCAAGGGGTGAGCAAAATACGCAGAGAAGGATTAAATTTAAAAACAATTATTACAGTCAAAGACACACTGCCACGAAGCCCTCTCAGAATACTCATTCTATTGTTCTTGGCACTTTCTGAAGCAGCTCTGGAAGTCCTCTTTGGGTAAGTGCCTCTATCAGGTGTGATCAAAAATATGGTGATTGCTATTGCCATGCACCATCCAATGAAAAGGGAGGCGTACACAGACATTGCGGTGTGCAGTCCTATTCCCCGGACCTAGCGTTGCGAAAATTCTGTCTCTTCCCCAGAATCAACACAACCACGAAAGGTAAATGTTTTGAATCGACTCAGGACATCAAGGCAGCCAGGGCAGTGCAACTGAAGACACTCAAGAAAGAGGGCTTCCAGAACTGCTTCAGAAAGGGGCAAGTCCCCCGTTTCTGCTCTTGTTGCTTTTGCTGTCTTCTGCCTCCTTGAACTGTTGCCCCTCACCATGCTGCCCTGCCTTGGAGCCAGCTGATTAGGGACTGAAACCTCCACAAACTGTAAGCTAAAGGAAGAAAGAAAAGTGCAAGAATGATGGGATAAGTGTGTTCCGAGAGAAGGGGAGGATTTTGAAGGAGGACCAATGTCAGGGTGTCTTTCACTGTAACACATTTTTTAAATGTAAACATTCATTGTATTTTTTAGTCATACCTCATTTGCTGCCAAGGGAGGCAGACAAGGTGTCCCCAGGGACCAGAGCACCAGGGGTCTCTGGGAGGAGCCAAAGTTTGGGCAGGATGCCTCAGGTACCAAGTGGGACAGTTGGCAGGACCGTTGCCAGACTCTATGCCAGAGTCTCATGTGCCCAAACTAGGTGCCCATCCAGAGTCATGAGAAGCCAGCACCCTCTTGGCGGGGGGATAGGCGAGGGGGCTGGGAAGGAGGTAGGGGAAGACACGATGTGCAACCCATGGCACCCCTTCCTCCACATCCTGCAAAGGACAGCTGACCTAGGAGCCAATGGGGGCAGCAAACCAGAGCTCAAAGCAGCCAGGAGGTGCCTTCTCGGACCCACCTAGCACCTCAGGGTCCTGCAAGGGCAGCAGCTATCTGCCAGGAGGCCTGGGTACCCTGCCCCCACCTGCCGGCCATGCCCTCCAATCTCTTGATTCGGCCAGATGGACACCAGATGGCCCTGGGACCGGTGGCTGTGAGCCAGGGCTGAACCTGGCTCTAAAGCAGGCTCTCAAGCAGACAGCCTACCCTGCTTCCCGTGGGCCCCTGAGTGGCTCCCTGTCCACAGTCCCACACCCCAGTGTGGAGAGCTTGTGTCAGGGGCCCAGGATGCTGGTGGCGGTCAGCGGCATGGGAGACTGCAGGCCCAGAAGGTCTGACAGGGAACAAGCCATGTACCGGGCACACATAGAGCCAACTTGAAGCAGAGGCCAGCAGCTGCTGCCTACAGCCTGGGGCCGTTTTCCAGGGGACAGAGCACAGTGGTGGGGACGCCTGCAGGAGCCACCTGCCCCTTTCCAGGCCGTGCTCAGCTGTCCAGCCCTGTGCGCACTCAGGCAGGCCACTGGCCTGAGTGAGGCCGCTCTGATGGTCACCTGGATGATAAACTCCTCAGTCCTAGGGACAGATGGTGGAAGTGGTGAGGACAGCCCAGAGAGGGCAGCCCAGCTGGGGCGCACGGGTATGACACAGGATGTGGCTTTCACTTCCGCCCGCGGCATACACGTCAGAGGTGCCTCTGGGAACTCACCGCCCTCGTGCAGGCAGCCGGGCAGACGGCAGAAGCTGTGAGGGGGCCGGGACTGGCACTATGCCTTCCGGAACCACTCACTGGCATGACCAATCCCTCTCAGGATCCCAGGAGACAGTGGGAAGTCCCTGCCCATTCGCCAACCTCCAGTCTCACCAGAGGGCCCCGGGGCCCAGGCCAAGGCGAAGGAGGCCAGAGTGGGCGGGGGCCCAGGGCCACTTCACTCAGAGTGAAGCTCGCCACCCTGCAACCTGACCTTTAACTGTGACACTGATAGCTCCCGGGGGCTTCCCAGCCATGCAGCGTCTCAAGCCCTGGTCTGAACGCCAGCATCAGAACTTCAGCTGACCCAGCGACATCAAGCGATCGGGATCCTAAGCTCGGAAAGCACCAGGATCACATCAACACAAGTTCTCAGCCTTTCCCCAGCAGCGTTACTTTTTCTTCAAGCTGATTTGCTCAGCAAAGCCCAGACATACTGCACCTGGGTGTATGGAAATGCCATGCTATCCTGCCCACCACAGGCCCTGAGACCCCGCTACTAAAATCCAGGGACCCTTTAGTAATCAGCAAACCATTGGGCAACACGCACACCGTGACCCAACACCTCCACAAAAAGGAGGGTTTGTGTCTCCAACAAGATCCACACACGTGAGTCCATGGCAGCAACTACCAACCACCAAAATACTCCAGAGGTTCACTGACAAGATACACACTATGTTTACAGCCATTAAATGGAATACTATGCAGCCATGAAAAAGAAAACCGGTCCACATAATAGGATAGATGAATCCCCAGCAGAGTGATGAGGATGGTAAATGAGCAGACTGTATCTTTAATTAAGGTCAGAGAAGCTCTCCTACAGCAGTAGAAGTGTGACTAGTAGCTACCTTGTGTACACTTTGATGAAATGGTGCCTCACACACCACTTACAAATTCACTGGAATGTACACCTAAGATTGTGCACATTTTGTGAGTTATTCCTAATACTTTCTAAAAAGTAGCGAAACCCCAGGTGGGCCTCTCATGCAGCCCGGCTAACACCTACACCTCCCCCAGCAATCCTCGCTTCACTTGTCCCCAGGGCGGTCCCACCGATCTGCCCCAAAACAGGAAACACCACCGAATCCACCCTGTGTTCCCACCCAAAAGGAAAGGTCCCCGCCATGGTGGAGAGATGTGGGTTGGGGCTGGGTCAGTTTCTCTGAGCCCACCCCCTGCCGAGTCCCTGTGGCTGAGGTCCCCACTTCAGACTCTAGTAGCCTCCTCCTGCCTCCTGACCTCCTGTGAACCAAGTCCTCCCCAGCAGCCTGGGAACCTGCGGGCTGCGGCCTCTCCAGGCTGGGCAGCTGGCCTCAGTTAGGACACGGGTAACGCACCCAGCGCGGGAAGGCACGGTGATGCTGGGAAACCCCGACTCCCAGGCCTACTGTAGGCTGTATGCTACAAAGGGAGAGGGGAGGAGGGGAGTCCAAGCGGCCAGCCAACTTGGTGTCACCTGCGGCTCTCTGATGGGCAACTACTTCCCTGCTCCCAAAGAACACCCAGCTCCCCCAGCGCACAGCAACCTTGCACACAGGGGGAGGGCGCAGGGGAAGCCGAACTCTGCTCGCAGGGCCGCGTGCCTGAGAGACAGAGCTTAGAAAGGACAGTCTCCCACATCACAGCCTCTCGCTGTGCCCGGGGGTCGCGGCACCTCCCCAACCCACACCAGTGCCCAGACTGCCTCTCCCCTCATCCGTGCCACTTTAATTATCTCTGGTTTGTCCTTCTGGGATGAGAAACCCAGTGTGGGGGGCAACCCTGGGGTGCGGGGGTGGTGGTGACACTGCCCACTGTACTGGTCTCTCGGGGGCTTTTGCACTGCGCTTCTGGGCTAGCCTCGGGGTGAGGCCAGGGGTGGGGTGTGGGCGCACCCAGACCCCTTCTAGGCCAGCTGGGAAGGGTTAACCCCCTGCAGGGCTTAGCATGACTGTCGGGTGACAATGACTCAATGCCAGGCAGGATGAATGGGGCTCCCTCATCCCAACCACAGCTCAGCTCCCGTCCAAGCGGGGCGGGGCCAGCGGTCTGGCCTTTGCTCCTCAGACCTGCCCCTCCTCTAGCCTGGGGACACACACTTGGTCTCTTAGGGGAACCTCTGAACCGAGGTACTCAAGAAGGCATAGGAGAACGCTTGTCTAAATACAAAAACTAAAACATCTTCTGTCTCCTAACACATGCCCCAGAGAAGGAGCAGACTCCTGATTCAGGGCAAGGAGAGATGGAATGGGAAACACACACACACACACACACACACACACACACACACACACACATCCCCACCCCCTCTGGAGCTCCCCAAGTGTCTGCTTTCCCTCCGGGGCTGGGCTGAACTATGACACCAATGCTCCAGGAAGCAGGACACTGAATTGGCCTGTTCAGAGAGACACAGCTGGATTTGCTGCCAGGGGCTCTTTCCAACACTGCCCAAAGGACACCTGGCTAGCTGGGGTCTCCTTTCCCAGCAGGGGATCATCTCCGTGTCCAGTCCTCCTGGCCTGTCAAAGGTGGGAATCCTCAGGCTGAAGGTCCGGCTGCTTCCTTCCCCTGACACACAACCTAGCTTGAGTTCCCTTCCCTCTCCCCTCCCACCTGGCTTGCTCCAGTTGGTCTCTCAGGCCTCAGCTGGCCCCAGCTGGCCCCAGGGCAACCTCCCTAGAAAGCTTCGGATGCACGCAGCCCAAGGAGTCTTCCAGCGAACTCAGGCTCAGGCTCACTGTGGGGAGGGGAAGGAGGATCGGCTATGGGAGGAACAGGAGGCTTCCACTGTCCCCAAAGACCCCAAAGTGAGGGGGCCCCTACTTCCTCAGGGAGGTCCTGGGATAGAAACCTTGCGTGACCTGCTTCTCAGCCCCTCTCTCTTTTTTTTTGGTACCAGGAATCGAACCCTCTGTTCTTCCAAGACCCCCTTTCACCTTCTGAACCCCATGCATAAACCAGCCGTTCCCCGGCCTTCCTGAGACCTGGCCCTGCCTGTTCCCGCCCTCACTTAGTCTCCGACACACCTGTGTGCGCCCACACTGACGTACAAGCCTGAGCTGCTTGTTTGGGCCTCTGAGCTATGAACTGAAGCCCCTTCGGCAGTTTTCTCCCCAGACTTCCTCGTTCAGGGTCTGTAGCTCTTCCCTCCCATCCCCTTCGGGGCATTGTGTTTGTCAAGTAACCTCGAGGCTGATCACCTCATGACTTCTATCCCCAGGTCCTACTATGTGCTGTGGGACCCTCTGTATTAAGCATGTTATGTGTAATATCTCATCTAATACTTGCAAGTGGAAGAAGCAAATTTCAGAGAGGTTAAGACATCTGCTCATGGTCCCACAGGTATAGCACTGGGACCCAACCTGGCTATGAGATGGCAGAGCCACCATGTCAACTCCCTGGCTACTGCCAGAGCAGTGTGAAGCCGTTCCCAGACTCCCTGCAGCAACTGCTCCAAGGCCTGCAGCTTCAAGCGTCATGGTCACCCAGGCCTGCCTCCGTACTTGGCCCCAGTCAGGTTTGGGGACTAAGTACTGCACCGACAGCAGAAGGTGCCCGACCCAGGCTGTGGACTGACCTGCTGCCTGACTCTGGCCAGGACTGTGCTTCAGAAGGAAAGAAGACCGGTGGTCAGACAACAGGATAACTTACTAAAACAGGAGCGGCCTTAAATAACACCCAAAGCCAGACTTCCCTCCTGCCTCTCATTCGGCGCTCTGCCTCCACCCAGCAGGACCAGTGGGGGGAAGGGAGCAGGCTAGGACCAGGGCCTTTGGAAGGGGACACCCTCTGGAGCCCAGCACGGAGGGTGTCAAGGCCAGGACTCTGGGGGAGAGAGTTGTGAGTGGGTCCTGCAGGCTCAGCTGCCACCAGCCCCTGGGACGGGGAGTGGGTGGGGCAGGCTCACAGCTGCTGGCAGGACAGGTGCCGTGTTGCCGGCCAGAGGGGCAAATGGAGTGCCCTTACCATCCCTCCCAGACCTAGGGGTCTTCTGCACCCAGCTGGGGGCTTACGTTTCCTCCAGTAGAGAGGAGGAAAATGGGGTTGAGGCCCAGGGAGAGGGTCTGGGGCATCCACCCCAAGACACAGCTGTCTCTGAAGTCACATCCGCCTTTTTTTAAGCATTCTTTGGGAGCGGAAGATCCCGTGGAGCTAGCCCCAGGCAGCCCATTCTCCGGGAGAACTGCCTTCCTCCAGCGGGATGGGGAGAGGGAGGGGTGAACAGAGAAGGAAAAAGGGCTGGGCAAGCCCACTGGGCTGCCTTCGGTAAGCTCACCAAGAGCAGGTGAGCAGGACAGGTCCGATTCCTCCCCCGGGAAAAGCAAGCACCAACTGCCCGGGCCTGAGGGCAGCCAGGGCACTAGGGGTTATTATTAGACTCCCGGTCACTGGGCCTGGAACGTGGGCAGTGTGCAACTTACTCGATCGGGGATCCCTGGGCCCTGAAGGAGGAAGGCCTGGAAAGGGAAGAGGCCAGCAGGTGACTCCCAGGCTCAACCTCCAGGGGGCCCCGCTTGGCCCCACTGCCCCAGACCAGGAAATCAAGAGGTCAGAGCTTTGACGCTGCAGGTAGAGGCTGCCCGGGCCAAAGTCCCAAGTTGGGTACACATCTCTGAAAAAACGGGCCCCATCCTGGGTTGCCCAGCCTCTGACTCTTTGATCCAAGGGAGGCACGGCCTCAGCGGGGCCCGCGTGGGCTCAGCCACAACCGCGATGCGCTGGCAGACTGCAGCTCGGTCTAGTAGCGCGATCAGGATGCAGACGCCTTGAGAGAAGTGCCGGCAGAGCAGGGACAGGTTGAGCCGAGAGTGGACAAGAAACCAAGACCCCCGAATTTCCAGGCCTAGAAGTATGGGAGCCGGTGCGGAGGGGCCCAAGCATGGGGCAGCCCAGGCCCAAGCAGAGGACAAAGAGGAGGGTGGTTGTCAGCACGGGGGTGGGCGGGTGCGGACTCAGGACTTGGTATGAGACGCGGCAGATCTGAGGCCACCTTCCTTCCCAGAAAGAAACTCCAGCGGCTGTGGGTCCCCTGCGCTCACGGGGAAGTCACCCACGCCGCCTGCCCAGCCCCGTAGCCTTCCAGCAGGGGCGCAGGCCAAGGTCTTGGCCGCGGCTCCCACCCCGCAGGCAGGGGCCAGGAGGAGGGGCGCCTGGAGCCCGAGCCGGCCTCGGGAGACTCAAGCCGTTTCTGCCTAAACTTCTGCCAGGCCACTCCGCCCGGGAGGAGAGCGTCCCGGGTTGGACTTTAGGAAGGAGGAAAACTTTGGGCGCCCCTGGAAACCCCTGCGGCGCTCCCGGTCGCGAACGTCCCCCCGCCGCCCCCCGGCGCAGGCCGGCGCTCCCGCCTTCTTCCCTTCCCGGCGCCCGCGCCACGCCGAGGTTCCCTGTGTCCCCGAGCCCCGAGGTGCCCCCAGGAGGGGCCGCGAGGCCAGGAGTCGCGGGAAGAAGGGGAAAGAGGAGAGAAGGAAGGGGCGGCGGGGAGTTTGAGAGGTGTGCGCGGGGCGCGGTGGCCTGGGTCCGGGCGCGCGGCTCACCTCCTGATAACTCTTGTCGCCGGGGCTGAAGGTGCTGTCCACCGGCTGCAGGCGCAGGCTGAAGTGCGGGACGCTGTGCAACCACACGACCCACCAGGGCGCGATGTAGTCCACGCGCGCCGCCGACATGGCTCAGCCCGAGCGCAGCCCGACTCCGCCGCCACCAAGCCGGAGACTAGCGCCGGCGCAGGACACGCCCTCCGCGGCCCAGGACACGCCCCCACACCCAAGGACACGCCCCTCTGCAGCCCGGGACCGCCCCCCCCCAGGATGCGCTCCAAGCCCCGACACGCCTTGGGCAACTCCGCTCCAGCCCAAAGGCAGGCAGCTCCATTCTGGTGTGTTTGGGTCTGTCCTGGCCGGAGGGAGAAAGGGGAGGAAGAAGCGATTTCTGTCTCTAAGCCCCGGACTTCTTCCAATGACAGGAAATTAAGGGTATGAAGCATCCAGAGCCGGTAGCCATCAAGCCGAGAGGCGGGACTGGCGGCTCCCAGGCCTGTTGAGGGCGAGTAGACTCGATCACTCCGTCTAGATTTAGCCTCAGTCCTTCATTTGAGCGTCCACTATGTAAACCGTGTGGACTCAGAGAAACAGGACAGCTCCCAACCCAGCTGCCCCAGCAGCTAACGATGCCGCCTGCACGTGCCCGGAGTTTTGGGGACAAAGAGACGCGGCTCGCTTCTTCCTGGCGGGAGGGACAGGGCCGGCGTCCTGTGGGAAGAGCCTGTGTGTTGTCCCAGGGCGGGGCAGGGGAGCGCCGGGGAGGATGGGCACGGGGGACCGACGAGAGCGGATGGACGCCTTCTGCTCCTGCGCACGGCACTTCCGTGGGTGCGGACACTGGCTGACGCTTAAGGCACCACGCGCTTGAAGGCGCCACGCGTGCTGGGTTAGACTGTGCTCTGGGCGAAAAGCCGGGCAGCCGAGGCGGGTGCTGGGCACAACCGCTCTCAGCAGAGCCCCTCGGCCTCTGACATTTGCACACCGAGAACCCCCATCCCGTGTCAGTATGAGGCTGGAAGCACGTAGAGGGCAGGTAAAGGCCAGCAGGGGCGAGGACGGGGCGGGGCTTGGGGGCATCGCGACAGGGCAGGCTTGGTTGGAGACCAGCGCTGGGCAGACAACCCAGTGGGGTGCAGTGATGAAGAGAGGTGAGAGGACACAGGTGGGGAAGGAAATCTGGCAGGAGCAGGAAGGACTCCTGGACTTCCAGCTAGGCCACTGGTCACCCCGAAAACGCCCGCAAATACGTGTGGCTGCTAAAGACGGCGCACAACAGACGCCACCCGCTCCATCAGAGATGCTGGGCGGGAAGAGCCAGGCCCTGCCCTGCCCTGCCCTTTCGGGGCCTCCCCTGGGCTGGAGGGGCACAGGAGCCTGAGGACTCCCTCATTCATAGGGGCTTCTTTCACCAAATCTGCACTTTCTCTGTTCTGGGGGATAGCAATTAATAAATCATGCAAGTCTCTGGATACCAGGAATAGAACTCAGGACCTCGCACATGCCAGGCAAGTGCTGTGCTGATGAGCTATATCCCCTGCCCACAAGTGTGTCCGAACTTAGGGGACGGACATGGGGTCGGCTTTTCAGCCTGCACAGTGCTTAATTATAAACCTTTTAAGAGCATTGAGCCAGGGCCAGGAATGTTTCTCAAAAAACACCAGATGAGTTGATGAATGATGGGGAGCTAGTAGGGGTGGGGTTTCGGGTGTCCTGGTGCCAGCTCTGGGCAGCAAGAAGGGGAACTCAACAGTTCAAAGTGCCCACTGGCTTAACTATAAGACAGAGGCTGTGGGTAATGAGTCAGGATTATGTCAGAATTTCTCCAAAGGGGTGAAACTCACCTGGAGACGCTGGCAAGGTAAGCAAGGGCCAGATCACAGGGACAGCCCACCTGGAAGCAGAGGCTGCTTGGTGCCAACACCTCACCCTCCTGCTGGCCTTCTCCAGGGAAATGGCAGGCCTTCCCACAAAGCCTCTCAACATGTCAATGTCCAATTAAATTGTAAGGATTTGTTGTTCCCATAATTAGAATCACAACTGACCTGTAGTGCCTCAGCTGAGAAGGGAACAGACACCACAGCCTGAGTGGGAGGCATCTGCCTTGTGGGCAGTCGGCAGTCACCTTTGGACTGGCTTTGAACCTGCTGCAGGGGAGCTCCAGACAAAGCAGAGCCTGGGCCAGAGGGAGCTAGTGCAGACCTGTGCACCACTTGGAAGCAGTTAACTCCAAGGGCTCTCCCTGTGGGCTGTGGACACAGCCACCCAGGTGCAGCTTGGAATACCAAAAGCTGACAGCTCTCTAGCTGCTTCCCCAGGGGGACACTGCCCTAGAGGTGAGCCAAAGACACAGGACACCTGAGGGAGGGCGTGGAACCATTCCCACTGAATTGGAATCTCAGGAGTCAGTGAGCAAAGGCCAGGGTGAAAGGAGACCTTCTCCCCACAAGCCCTGTGAAGTTCATTGCCTAGGAGCTGAGGCCCACCTCCGCACAACGTGCCAGGGACAAAGTAAGCCAAAGGGGCAAGCACTCTCCTTTGAAAATCCTAAATATTTAGAGGAGGAAGACCTGAAAGCTACTGAAGATGCCGTATCTGTATCCGCCACCAGCCAATGAGTTGCTCGTGTCACCCTTTACCTGGAGTAAACAAAGCCCACACATTTTAATCAACTTGTCATGTTTGAAAACTAGCTTGCACCCTTGAAAAACATGCTAGCCACTTAATGTAGTATCAAGTGGTCTTTTTTAAAGAGATGTAAATAAATCTACCCTGGTACTTACACTCAAAATGGATTTTGATGTAAGCCCTTTCTAAATAGTTACAGGCAACTGTTTATTTGCTGCAATATGGTGCCACCTGGTGGCCAGCCCCAACATAACCCTTAGCCACGTCTGCCCACTATTTGCTAGTACAGTATTAAGTGAAGTTTGCTGGTGCAGTGGTACATGTCTATAATCCTAGCACTCAGGAGGCTGAGGCAACATCATTTTGAGTTCAAGACCAGCCTGGGCTACAAAGAGAGCTCAAGGCCAGTCTGAACTGCATAGCGAAGCCCAGTCTCAAAAAAAAAAAACCCAACACCAAAAACCCCAAAAACTTACAAGTAGCATATTTAAATCAGTAAACCAGTGACAGAGGCATTAATATGGCCATTTTCTAAATTAACGGAAAAGGCAGAAATGAATTTCTCAAAACCATGAATTATCAAGCAGCAGCATCAGGATTTAATACCCAAGTAGTCAGGCCTGGCCAGTCTTTTTTTTTTTCCCCTGGTACCGGAAATTGAACTCATGACCTTGCGCTTGCCAGGCAGGTGCTGTGCCACGGAGCTAAATCCCCAGCCCCCCAGCTGGTCTTTTCATACCCATGCTAGACTTGGCTATGGACCCGTTAGAACAGCCACCATCCCCACTTCCACCACAGAACTGCCGCTGCCTGTAGGTCCAAGACTAAGGGCCTGGCTCAGGTCTTTGGAGAAACGGGGTTCTCTGCTGAAATGTCAGCTGGATTTGAGGATGGTCTTGGTGTCTTCATCCAAGGTCCCTCTCTACCTTCCCCTCCCCTTGGATATTGCCTTTTCCTTTGAATGGCTGTCCCCAAACCCCACGCTAGGCCAGCACACTGCTTCTGTTCTCTAAGGCTCTTTGGAGCCCTTTGCCAGGAAAGTGCCATCTACTTCTGCATCAAAGGAGTATTTCAACGGAGTATAGATGAGCTGCAATGCCACCACCACTGCATCCCAAAGATGGAAAGGCTTATCCCCTGCAGTTACTTACCAGGCACATTAATCAATTCTTCCCTCACTAGAAGGCAACTCATGCTATCTAAACTATCCTTAAGTCTCGGAGTGCAGACTGGTCCATAAATTTGGCTCTTCTGCTTACTCTCATTGTGATCTACCCACATCTGTTTATTTTTAATAGCCTTATTCGTGCTGAAATCCCAGCCCGATATTCATGATACAAGACGTAGCAACCAGAACCCACCCTACCGCCACTACTAAGTAGCACTTTCTTCCCATATTTAAAGACAGAGGACACTTTATAGACTTTTGAAGCTTTTTAATATACTTCCCATCAGTCTGGCTGGTTCATTTCAGCTCCTTTACTGCCAAGCCTAGAGGGAAAGAGAAACGACAGTAAGTCACTTTAAGCTAAGAAGAGCTCACAAGAGGCTCTGATTAAAATATTAAGTTGCCACAGTACGGGGCTCACTCACCTGGGGGCAAGGACTGCTTCAGCTTCTCCGCCTTTTCTTTGTCTGTGATGACCAAGGTATAGAGATATCGGCTGCATCGAACTTTAAACTTCACATTATCTTTGTTCTTCTTTATCTTGACGGCTGCCGAGGAGAACAGAATTAACAACTGTTATCACAGAAAGCAAATGCTACAGTTCAGAAGCTTTATACCCATGCCAGGGCATGTGAGTGACTGCAACTGGCCAGTCAACAACCACTGACCAAAAAAAGTGAAACTCCCACCTCCCTGTACTGTCTCCTTCAAAATTAAAACTGGTGCCAGAAACCTGCATTTCCTTCCATCAACTCACGAGCCTGGGGTGCACTCAGTTTTAACTGGTTTACGCGTACAACACAGGTATTTATTATGTTGAAAGCAACACTGTACAACATTCTGCAGTGACCTAATTATGACTACTTCTTTAAAGGGGCAGGAGGAAGATGATCATAAAGTAAGAAGGCTGAGGGCCAGGGATACAGCTCAGTGGCACAAGTGCCTGCCTGGCAAGAGTAAGGTCCTGAGTTTGATTCCTGGTACCCTCCCCTTGAAAAAAAAAAGGATTAAAAAAAAAAGTAAGAAGCCTGGGCTATCTGCTGGGATTAAGAACTCTCCAGAGCATTGCTCCTGGAAATCAATTCTCTGCACAGCACACAACACCTGGGGAATACTACAGAGCTCCTCCTTCAGGACATCCACCTACCCACTCCATTACATGCTGCATGCAGCCTCTCCTAACATTTCAGTGAAACCTGTTTTCTGGGTTCTTTAGTCCTTCTAAAGTCTATCCTGGCATCACAGCTCAGACAAGAGGCCCAAGTGCACTTCAAATTCAACAATGTAGAAATGGCTTCCCTAGAAGCAAGCCAGCAGTTACATATTAAACTAGTCCAATCTCTCCTTCTAATTCAGACTCTTCCAACAACTATTATAAACACAGTGAAGTGTCTAGTGCTTCAACCCAAGTACCTCATCAGCCATACAAGCTCAGAGCACCTAATTGCACAGAACAAAAGATTAATGTGTACGCACACCCCACAACTCCATGTCTGCCAATAATTGCTAAAAAGGACAGAATACCTCACAGCAGAAGCACTGCAGGGCTCACAGCCTGCCCAAGGCACTGGTTACCCTAGCTCATATTTTTAATACACCCAGACACCTGCATCTATTCATGCAAGGTAAGCGACTTTAGGATCCTAACACTAACATACTGCACTGTCCCTAATAGCTGCTGTACTCTTGAAAACTAAGCTGAACAACATTTCTCAAGACACACAGGTCTCTTAAGAATGTTTATTCACCATTACTGTATCATAGCACGCAGCAGCTTCATTTCTGAGTATAAACCCAAAAGAATGGAAATGAACAACAGAAAAAATATGTGCACAGTGGGCTGGGAATGGGGTTCAGTGGTAGAGCACTTGCCTAGCACGTGAGAAGTCCTGGGTTCAATTTACAGCACCACAAAAAACAAACACTACAAACCACCCACCCATGTTCACAGCAGCAGTAACAGTCAAAGTGGAAGCACTCCATCATTACAGGATGAACAAAAAAGGTGGCATTACCCACTCAGTGGAATGCTCAGCCTTAGAAAGAAAGTAAACTCTGACAAATACAACACAGATGAACCTTGAGGACACCATGCCAAGTGAAGCCAGCCAGTCAAAACTCAAATGATTCCACTTATATGAGGAACAGTCAAATCTGGAGACAGAAAGGTAGTTGCCAAGAGGGTGGGGAGTTTCGTGTCTAATGGACAGAGTTTCAGTTTTATAAGAGCTCTGGAGACAGATGGCACCAGATGGATGATGTGAATGTCCCAAAGCCAGCAACAGGTGCATTTAAAACTGGCCAGGAATGTCTTTTATCAAGGTTTTGTTTTTTTCCCACTAAAAAGAAGAATGCATTGGTGAATGCCTGTAATCCCAACTACTTGGGAGACAGATGGGGTAGGATCGCGTTAAAGGCTAGCCCAGGTAACACAGCAAGACCTCATTCCCAAATACTGTAAGGAAAGCGTGCTTAACAGGGGCTGGGGATTTAGCTCAGCAGCACAGTGCTTGCCTGGCAAGCATGAGGTCGTGAGTTCGATTCCCAGTACTGGGAAAAAAAAAAAAGTGTGCTTAACAAACACCTGAATGTCTTATGCTCAGGATACCATGACTCCCACCTTTATAAGCCACATCATTTGAAACCCAATTCCAGTGGGCCAAATGAATCTGATTTTGTATTATTTCTTAGCCTCTTAAGAGACTTAACGGAACACATGATTTGACCTCTGCACCAAAATTGTGAGACAGAAACTCAAGATACAGGCTTATCACCACCTCCTTATACTGAAGGGAAGGATTTATCTAGTCTAACTTACCGAGAATAGCCATGTACCGGCAGAGCTGGGATTTGAACAAGCAGTGTCAAACTCAATGGCTGGATCTAAAACTGGACTGTTAACTGCATGTATGTAAAACAAGCACTCCAAACCGGGGGTGGTGGCGCACGCCTGTAATCCCAGCACTCCAGAGGCTGAGGCAGGAGGATCTCGTTGCTTGTTTGAGGCCAGCCTGGGCTACCAAGTAAACTCAAGGCCAGCCTGAACAGCATAGCAAGATCCTGTCTCAAAAAGACAAACAAACAAAAAATACAAGCCCTCCACCACCAGCTGTGCCCACAGCTATGGGGCAGGGAGCCTTACCAGATCAAAGATAATGGAGTACTTTCGGTACTAGGGGCAAAATAATGCCCCGACCCCAACCTACAGGTCATTTAAAAGATTCTCCCTCCCTACTGTCCTTTGGTTAGAGACAGTACTTAACACTCCAGTCCAAACCTACTACTCCCATAAATCTACTGGTTCTTTGTAAGATAAATCTATGATACGAGAGAAAAGAAACCAAAATTTATCTCAACTGATAGAAAAACGACGACTCTGGGTTAAAGCGATAAGGGATGCCCACATCCCCACACATCCTTTTACACTAACAAAAAACCAGCTTCTTCCCACGTTTGGTGTAAAAAAAAAAAAAAAAAAAAAAGGAAGAAAACATGGGCAGCAGAAGTTGCCATACAAGTGAAAATCTACTCTTTTATAGTTCTTACTCATTATTTCCTTTCCCCTTCACTTGCAAGCCATTAAACTAATACAAGCAGGTGCCCAGCTACTTAGTAAAGAAGCTCACCGCGGTCAGCACCGTACTGAGCTCCCCCAGTGCCCGGAACAGAACACGAAGTAGCAAACTCAGAGTGTATGACTTTCACGAGGTCGTAATTCCACTCAAGAGAACCCGCTGCATACACAAAACCAGACGCTCAAAATTACACGAAGGAGCTGCCCCCAGGAACACTTTCTATCCCTTCGCATTTGCCCGACAGGATTTTCCTGGGGAAATGACGGCCAGGCATGTGCTCACACGGCCTCACCCTCCCCGGGCCCCGGACGCTGCAGCAGCACGGGGGGAGGGGGGTGTCTTCTGCGCACCAACGCGATCAGACACAGATACACAGATATAGATACAGACATAATCTTCCCCGGCCCCCGCCGCGCGCTCATCTCAGGCCTTTAGAGCAACCCCTTACATTTGGCATCCTTCCGCCTGGCTGTGAGCAGGAAGTCCTTGATCTCCTCAATTTTTCGCGGCTGGAAAACGAGAAAAAAAGTATAAACTCCAGAGACTCACGCTTTCTGGCGACACGAAACCCATCAACCCTCCGGCCCCTACAGATCCTTGGAAAAGCCCTCCATTCGCACTGCGGGCCCGCGTCTCCCCCTCCCCCAGAAGGTGCCAGGCAGGGGCGCTACTCACCATGGCGACGAGGCGCTCAGAGCGCGCGGACTGGTACCTGCGGAGAACAATCCTCGGTGTTAAAGGCGCACCGCCAGCGACCCCCGCGTTCCCTCCTCTCCCGAAAAGCCAGCCCCGTCACCCTCTCCTCCTCCTCTGCACCCTCGATGCAAACCCAAGGTCCCCAAACTGCACCCGACTGCGGATTGCCCCGGATTGTGCGCTCTTCCCGCGTACCGCCAGACACAGCCACCAGCGAAAACCGAACGCCACGGAAAAGAACGAATCTTCCGTTTCCGGGCAGTTAAACCCGCCCAAAGGAGGAAACTAGCTACAGTGTCTGCCAAAGGTCAAAAATCCTACATTCGTTCGCCCTTCCAATTTCAGCAGCTCTGCCCCTCCTGGCCTAAATTGGCAGTGCAGGAGGTGGGAATTTAGCTCCGCGGCACAGCGCCTGCCTGGCAAGCGTGAGGTCACAAGTTCGATTCCCGGTGCAGGAAAAAAACAAAAACAAAAACCAATAAACAAAACCAAAAAACCCAACCAAACAAACAAATAAATTGGTAGTGCAGCTCTTCGAAGGAAGGGACAGCCTGGGCTGCCAACCTTCCCGGCCTCCTCCTCCTGCACCTCTCCCCAACCCCATCCATCCGTGCACTCTTCGAAATACCGCTTCCCCGCACACCACTTCCCTGCTCCCTCTAACACCTCCAACGCTTCAGTCTGGCTTTGCTAGGTTTTACTTGAAATTCACTAGACCTGTGTATGGGGATCTACACAGATAATTCATGTAATAAATTACGCACCTTGAGCACCTCTTGCTAGAGATTCCTTACATTTTCTTTTTGACTGATTGATTGATTGGTTTTGTGAGACAGGTCGTCTCTATGTAGCCCAGGCTGGCCTCGAACTCACAATGATCCTCCTGCCTCAGCCTCCAGTCCTGGAGATCACAGGTGTGTGACACTATACCCGACTTTTTCTCCTTTTTAAAGGACACCGTGCATGATCAACAGGGCCTTCCTGCTCTTTGTCCACTCAGTGGCACCTTCCCAATGGCTGCTTCTCGTTCCTTCACGAATTTGCGTGCAGTAAAAGCAAGTTACTGCTTCCAACAGCTGGCATCTGTTGGGCAGCCCTTGGGGTTGGGCTTTGCCCCTACAGTGGCCTGTGTGCTGGACAGGAAGTGGTTTCTTTGTTGGCCCAGGAATCTCTGTGCCCAAGCTAAGACTTAAATCCCTGATCACATTCCCCAGCCCTCACCCACCACCACCACTTTTTTATGAGGCGTGGGGACAGGCTGGCTGGGCAGGGAGGTGGTGGCCGCTTTGGGAAGGTGGAATTTCCTTTGCCCCTTGGTCTCCTCACAGCCCCTAGTCCGCCAGCACCAACCTTCCTCCGCATTGTTACCCCTCTTATTTAACACTGTCTCTTAAGGTAGGCACCGTGAAATCTGTGGTAATCAAATTTTGTTTTTATTCTCCACTTGCATTTTATCTTAACCGCTCTACAAATGTCTACGTTTTATTATATTTGTTTTCCTCAAATTTAATAACTGCAGCAGAATGTAATTGCCTTGTGCTTATTGTTACAGAGCACTTGGCCGTGAACTTTACTTTGAACCTGTTTTCCTTCCCCTCCCTCCCAGGAAGAAGCCCAGGTTGGGCACCTGCCTGGGGTGCTGGTGACACAGGATAAGTAAACCAATTGTCCTCGCTACACGGAGATCATGAGCTACTCTAATTGTGCTGCAGTCTTTTAAAGAAGGCAAACCATGTTTCTGCTGGTATAAAGGCATCTGAGTCGTAACCATGGGAAAGCTAATTGGCAGAAGCTTCCTTTTAGATGTCTGGAGCCTAAAGAGTAATCTGGAAATCGTGGGTGCCCTGACCAAAGGGAAACCTCCCCTGCTCACGTCTCAGCCTGACTTCTCCAGTCCTCTGCCCGCCCAGATGGATATTTCTTTTTTATTTTATTTTATTTATTTTTTTTGAGACAGGGTCTTGCTATGCAGTTCAGGCTGGCCTTGAGCTCACTTTGTAGCCCAGGCCGGTCTCGAACTTGCAAACGATCCTCCTGCTGGGATTACAAGCATGCGCCACCATGCCTGGCCGGATACTTCTTTTTCATATTTTCTACCCCTTTCTCTTCCATACACAACCCCACTCTCGGTCAAACCAAGAGCCTCTTAACATGCTGGGTGCTTCCCCTTTGACCAGCTGGCGTTTCTCCTCTCTGAACTCCAGCCAGATTCATCCTTCTTGCTCTGCCGCTCCACCTGTGGGAGGGGCTCTTGGCCTCTGACCCTCTCACTTGTCACTCACTGCAGTCACGTCTCCAAAGCCTGCCTCTGCTTTGTGTACATTTGCATCTGTGTTCTTGGAGGAGGGGGCTGAGCGTTCTGCTGGTGATGCTTATGTATACAGTAGGTGCTCCGATGCTTATGTATCAGAGGACCCAAGATGCATGTGGCATCTGAGAGTGCTCACTGTGTGAAGGGGTGGGTGGGTTGATGGAGGGAGAAAGGGCAGAGAGTCAAAGGGAGGAGAGAGTGGGTGAGGAGGGGTTAATATACCTAAAATAGTGCCTTGCACATAGTGTGTGCTCAAAAGCTAATTGAGTGAATGACTGGCTGCTGGGCCTCCTCCCGGTGCAGGACCAACAGGATGGGGACTGGGGACGGGAGGAGGGGCTGCACCTCCTTTCTGGCAGCGTTCCCAGAGAGACAGATGTTCGCCCACTTGAATTGTGTAATTTAAGAGAACATAGATGTGTGGTAATAAACACAGAAGCAAACTTGCTCAAGTACCCGTGGTCCTCTCTTTCCAGCTCCCTGAGGGGGAGAAACAGTGAAACAGCAGCTGCTGAAAGGGTGCCCGGAGGGGACCCTCCCTGGCTCAGTGGAGGGACAGTCCCGAGAGTCACATGTGACTCCGGCCTGTGGAAAACTAAGGATCCAGAGCCCCTGCCCAGAGCCAAGCTCCCCGTGACTCCTACATAAGAGACAGGAGAGTGTAAGGGGCCCAGGGTCCTGCAGGGGCCAAGAGCCTGGGCTGGAGCAAGCACCACAGCATGGCCCCCCTGGCTGTGGAGACTGGAGGGTGGGCAGGAACATCCAAGATGGAGCCGCAGGACCATTGTACGAGGATCTGCAGAAAGCCCAGCTCCCCTCTCACAGCAGAGCTGAAGGGTGGCATGTATGCAGCCTGGGCTGAGAAGCTGTGAGGACCCTGGCCTCTGAGATTTTTGTCTCATTCAGTTGATTCTGTTCCCCCAGCTGACATTTGAGTCCTGCTTTGTGGCAGGACAGGGCAGGCCCTGGGGAGAACCAGAGCCCGGCTCCTGCCCCAAGCACTCGTGGCCTCTGTGATCCCATGGCAAGGAGTGAACGATGCCCAGAGGCAGGTGGGCTGACTCTGAGGGAGTCACTGGGGGCTGCCTGGAGGAGGTGATAGGAGTTGGACTCTGCAGGGTGAGTAGGAGTTTGCAAGAGAACTGGGCTTCCAAAGAGAAAAGGCTTTCAAACAGCAGGATGGAGGGAAGGGATATTTGCTCATGGTCAGGAGAATGAGGGAATGGCGGGAAGCTCTGTGGGATCAGAAGAGAGGTGAGTGGGGTCTGGGGGTGAGCTGTGGGGAGGAGAGGCCGTGAGGCATGAGGCTGGGTCTGAGGCCACTGCAGGCCCTAGCCTGGGTTCCAGGCCCACAGCCTTCCCGGACTAGAGTGGCCTCTGGAGCCCTGGCATCCTTGTTTCTAAAGCTGTGATTTCTGGGGGTGTGGGAAGGTAGACTGTGTCTCTGTCCTTCCTCCCCGGACTGCTGGGATGCTTAGATTGAACACGTACCTAAAAAAAGCTAAAGATCAGCTGGGGTGCAGTGGCACACGCCTGTAATGCTAGCAATCTGGGAGGCTGAGGCAGGGTTGTGAGTTGGAAACCAGTCCGGGCAACTCCATGACTTAGAGAGACCCTGTCTTAAGAAATATTTTAAAAATGGGCTAGAGCTGTAGCTTAGTGCAAAGGCCCTGGGTTCAATCCCCAGCTTCCCCGCACTGCCCCTTCCCTAAAGCCAGGGTCAGCGCCAGTCCTTGTTCACTCTCCGCTGTGCAGGCCACGGAAGTCATGTCCACAAGGGGATGCTGAGGCTGGGCCTGGAAGTGAGGGAACCAGCCCTCCACCTCAGCCCCACTAGGGCTGGAGTTCTGTGCATACGTATCTGGTTTTTGTTTTTTTTTTCCGGTACCGGGAATCGAACTCACGATCTTGCGCTTGCCAGGCAGGTGCTGGCTGTGCCGCTGAGCTAAATCCCCAGCCCCTGCGCGTCGGTATCTGTGTGGTAGATTACACAGGGCAGAGCGCTTCCCTATCTACCATTCGTTTACTCTCCAAGGGGCCCCGGGAGGCCACACCTTTGGCTGCCGCACGGTGGTCTTTTTTTTTTTTTTTTTTTTTTTGTCTTTTTGAGACAGTGCAGGGCTGGACTGGAGTTCACTTTGTAGCCCAGGCTGGCCTCAAACTCGTAACGATCCTCCTGCCTCAGCCTCCTGAGTGCTGGGATTACAGGAGTGCACTACCACCCTCCGGCTTCCCGGTACCTCACCACTCCCCCACCCCGCCCCGGGTGGTCTTTGCACCAGTCTGAGAGAAGCTGTTGGAGAACCCATAGGTGCACAGCAGATCAGACCCAGAGCCCACCCCTCTCCCTGAATTTGGAGACCTGCAGAAGGCAGGTGCGGAGCAAGGAGGCAGGGCAAGCGGGCCAGAGCTGTTTGGGAACCCAAGATGGTGAGCCCAGCAGGGTGCTGGGTACTCCCACCCGCCAACCCCTGATGAGTTCAAGGACCCTGGGGGTTCCCGAGCTGCAGAGCTGGAAGCCACGAAGCGTGACTGGTCAGACAGCAGAGGGTTCTCACACGCAGCTTCGTCTGTAGGCCTTTCCTGGGCCGGATCATGCTATGTGGGGTGGAAGGCCAGGTGTTCTGAACACTGTAGGATTTTTAGCCACATCCCTGGCCTCTCTACCCAGCTGATGGCAGGCCTCAATATTGTGACAGTCAAAAATGTCTCTAATAGCGACACATACATCCCTATGTTTATAGTGGAGAATTTACAATAGCTGACACTGGAAACTGCCTGGATGCCCATCAGCAGATGAATGGGGAAAAAATATGGTGGAGACACACAATAAAATATTACTCAGCCACCAAGAATGAAATCGTATTGTTTGCAGGGAAAGGAATGGAACTTGAGACCATCAAGCTAAATGTAATAAACCAAACCCAAATATCAGCCAGATATCAGTCAGATATCAGCCAGGTCTGGTGGTGCACACCTGTAATCCTAGCACTTGGGATGCTGAGATAGGAGGATTGCCTCCTATTTGAGGCCAGCCTCGGCTATACGGTGAGTTCAAGGCCAGCCTGGACTACAGAGTGAAACCCTGTCTCAAAAAAAGAAAAAATTCTCCAGACTAGTGGCTGCAAACTTTTAGAAACCAGTGCCTAAACTGCAACCCAAAACCCACTTATTTACTACAAAGTGCCAACACTGCATAAAACCCGCATCCTGAGGTTTTAGTTTATTTTTTAGATATAATTTTTATTGATGAAATATTAGAAAGACTGCTTTTTTTTTTTTGGTCTTTTTGGGTCTCGCTACGCAGTTCAGGCTGGCCTTGAGCTCACTTTGTAGCCCAGGCTGATCTTGAACTCACAACGATCCTCCTGACTTCGCCTCCTGAGTGCTGGGATTACACATGTACACTACCATAACCGGCCTGAGGTTTTAGTTTAGAAAAAAACCAACTCACGCATTAACAACTTTTGTCTTAAAAGAAAAACAACACATGGGCCATAGGTTCTCCATCACTGCTCTAAACATTTCCAAACACCCCAAGGAGGGTTCACATTCCCTGAGATTAGGTGGCCAAAACCAGGGGAATATTCATTAGTATAGTATCATAAAAGGTGTTCCTGTTCTGAGCTTACTTTTTTTTTTTTTTTTTTTTTGGTTTTGGTTTTTCTCCGGTACCAGGAACCGAACTCACGACCTTGCGCTTGCCAGGCAGGCGCTTTTTGCCGCTGAGGTAAATCCCCAGCCCCGTGAGCTTACCTTTTATTTTTTAATTACTTAAAATTGTTTTCTTTTGCAGTGCTGGGGATGGAACCCAGGGCCTTGCACAAGGTAGGCAAGTGCTCTACCAATGAGCTACCTCCCTGACTGGAGTCTGTTCTGAGCCTATATCCACGTCACCTCTGGGACCAGGCCACCATCTTTGCATCCTGCAGCCACTCTTTGTATTTGGGCCTAGCGTATGGGTGCAAAGCCTTGCTTTGGGGTGCTCAGAGGGTTCTATGCTTGGCTGCCTCTGCTTGGGCACCTGGGGCTGCTAAGGTGCAGTCAGTTATGGTCACCATGAGCATTATGCAGTGCCATTGGCTGGGTGGTTTGTGTGTGTGGACAGCAACAAGGGGAAGGAGGCACTGGGCGCACCTTTACGGTACCCAAGAGAGCACACAGCATCCACTGATTAGAGAGGTTTGGTCCACTTTTCAGGACTTCCTTTGCTGAACCGGCACTGTGCTGAGCATCTTCTCTGCCATGGCAACATCTATTCACTGCTTCTTTGTGTGGCTTCAGCTGAGCGCCAGACTCTGGGCAAATGGCAAAGATACAGGAATAAGATCCTGTCCCTGTCTCCGTCCCTGTTCAGGGCACTCACAGACCAGTAGCAGCGGCAGTGAAGACACATGGGTGAGTGCTTCTCCCGGTGGGACAGGAAGGGGACCCTGGGGATCCACCCATAATGGGGGATGAGGCAGGCACAGGAAGTTGCTCTGGGGGACAAGAACAGAGGAGCAAATAGGTTGGGTAGCTTCAGTCCCGGGGATCTTCCCGCAGGAGGCAGTGGGATAGAGCAGGAGGAGCGCCTTCCCTGGAGACAGACGGGCTTGGGCTCACATTCCACATCCTGCAGCGCTCTGGAACAACTCCCCTGAGATCTCTGAGCCTCTGTTTTGTTTTATTTTGAGACAGGGTTTCACTATGTAGTGCAGGCTGGCCTTAAACTCACTATAATTCTTCTGCCTCAACCTCCTGAGTGCTGGGATTACAGGCATGTGCCTCTGTTTTTCTGAAGTGGGCATTAATTCCTGCCATGAATCAGGCTGCTGTAGCTGACTCTGAAGCCTGAGCAGAGGTCATGGGCATCAGAGCCACACGAGCTGATAGCTGCTTCTGTGGCTGTTCCCGGGACACAAGCTTGAGGCAAGATTTGGAGGCTTAGCATGAGCATCCTCCCGCCCAGACCTTGGGAAAGCAGGCAAGGGGCCCTCAGAACCCCCCAGCCCATCTCCTCCATCGAGGGCAGAGTTGTTCTTGACAGATGACACCTCCTCAACTTGTTTGTTGCCCCACCGGCCCCTTTCCCTGCATGATCTGCTTCCCTGGTGTCCAATCCGCTACTGCAAAAAGGATAGATGAGTCCACGTCCACTGGCATCGAGGAAAGTAATGCCGGGGCAGAGGGGAATCCGTCTTGAGCTAAGGGACAGGCACCCCTCCTATATATCAACATGTGCCAGGGTGAGGGGACATTAGAGTGAGAAAAGAAAAGGGCACAGTCCCTTCAAAGTAAGGGGCAGGGGCCAGCCTATCGGCTTGTGTATATCTTGCATTATGCAGTGTGAGAGAGAAAATCAATAGAGCTGTCAGCGTGTAATGCATTCAGTACTGCAGACGTCCCCACCTCCGGATGCTCCAGACAGATGCTTCAAATTAAAAAACAGGGAGGGGGAGAGGGTCTGAAGGGGGCGGGGAGACAAACACCCTGACAGGCCAGAGGCAGAAAAGGGGCACGACTCAGGAGCCGGGGAAATTAAAGGCCATACATCACAACGCTCAGAGAGTGTCCCTAGCGTGGATACCAGGCGACCCGTAGCACCAGCAGTGTGTCTGATGGGTGGTGGCTCCCCTGCCAGGCTGGAACTCCTGGAGGTGCTGGTGGCCAGTCATGGGGCCTGTCATTCCCAGGCTTGCCCTGCGCCCCAGGAGCAGGAGGCGTGAGCCAGTCCTACCTCGCTGGAGAGGATGCCAGGATGGTGTGGTGTGGGCAAGGTAGGATGTGGGGGTACAGGATGAACCGGGTGGTCACCTCATGGCACAGGGCATGTGGGGTGGTCTCTGACTCTGCAAGAGCTGACTCCACAGAGAGCCCTCCAGCCTGAGGCTGGCCAGGCCATCTCTAGTCCCTGTCCGTGTGTGTCCATCCACTCCTGGCCCCTGTCCAGCCCCTCTGCTTCCCTTTCTCTCTCTGAGTCTGTGTCAGACCTGCTGGCCACCCCTGGACATCCCTGATGTCTCCCTGCCTTACAGTGAGCAGCCCGGAGCTGCTCTGCCCTGTCCTTCCAGTTCTGGGCCAACCAGTTCTGGCTAGGGTTTGGGGAGCAAGCAGGTATAGAGGGGTATATGCATGAGTGTGCAGGGCTGGGTCACCCTCCTTGTGGCCCCCTCCTCCGGGACCTGTCTGCAGGGATCAGGGCAACTGAGAACTGGAAAAGAAAACCAGAACCAGCCCCCCACACTGGGGGTAGAAAACAAGAGCTTCCTGGGGCAGCGAGGGAGGCTGCTCCCCCACCCGCACCCTGGGGGCCTTCTTGATCCTGATGGGAAGCTGAAGCCAGCAATTCTAGGTGGCTTGAAGATAATTTTAATAAAGGGACTGGTTTGGCAGGTGTGGGTGGGTGCAGGAAGCCAGCAGGGAAAACACAGAACCCAGGAGAGTGACACTGGGGATTCTCTCACGACCACGGCCTGAGGTGCGACGTCAGCAGACCCCATGCAGCTGCGCTGTGTGGCCCGACTTTCAGCCAAGGCGCCTCTCAGGCAGGGGCTGTTTTTCCTCCTTCCGCTGTCCTTCTTTTCTTCCTGTCTCGCTGCTCAGCCCACCCCACCGCGGAACCCAGCAGGCTCATGGGGCCTTCCTTGGAGGTGGAGCTGTGTGTCACAGTCTCCCCCATGGTCCCAAGACAGAGAAGCCCCGAGAGCTCAGGTCGACTTCCAGCCCTGTCCTTCAGGCCGGTGCCCCACCAGCCCACAGGAGCCCTTCCCTGTCTCAGCTCCCAAGCCCGGCGCGCTGGGGAGCCCACTGCCCCTAATCATCCGGGAAAGGAGTCGGCTCCTTGCACTACATGGCCCAGGACAAGTTCTACCAATTAAATCACCTTTCCAGAAGCAGTTACCGAGCGCCACGACGCCTCCCACGGTGAGGAGGTGAAGGGGACCCGCAGGGGCACCGTGGGTCGCGCCCACAAGAGGCTCCACGTGCAGGCTCGTGGTACCGCCCCGTGAGCGCGCGCGCACTGAGCTGCGAGCCCCGCCCCGTCCCCCCAGCGGGATTTGCGGGGAAGCAGCGGCACTCGGCCCGCGTCCCTTGGAGCCCATGGCCCCACGGATTCCGCGGCCCACCGAGGAGATGGAGAGACCTACCTACCTGCCTGTGGGAAGGGAGGAAGCCAAGGGCAGGCGGTCCCGGGGAGGGATGCTACAGCTTCCACTCCCATTCCTCTGTGAAAGCTGCCCAGCGCTGCACAGCTCTGGGTCCCAGGAACCAGCACATGCTTTGGAGGAGGGATAGAAGTGGCCCTAACCAGGCTTCCGCGTGGCTGAGCCTTGGAGAGGGGCTCTGGGGTGTAATTGCTCCCCACAGTCCGGGCCTCCAGGTGATGGCTGTGTCCCCCGCGCCTAGTCCCACCGCTGTCAGGAGCACACAGGAGGTGGGCAGGGGCTTTTCCCTTCTCAGCCTGGGGCCAGGGAGGAGCAGGGTGGGAGGTCGGGAGGGTGAGGGGCAGGCTGGATGCTCCTGGGTCCCTGTGCCCTGTCCCAGGTCAGTTTCTTCTTACCTTTCCACTCTGAGCTCCCTGGCAGCCCAGCCGAGCTGCTATTAATGCAGCAGGACAGTTGCAGCTGGCCCCTTGATTGTGGCCCAGGAAGTCTTCATCCCGGCTCTGGGGAGAAACACTATGGTTGGCTGTCAGCGTGGGCTCACCCTAGGATTTAACCCCTAGGAAAGGGACTGGTGGGGGAGAGTCAGAGTGCATGTTGACCAGAGTCACATCAGACCCAGGAAGAAAGCCTGCTGAGAGAGCAGTGAGGGACCCCATTCTGTGACTTTAGGACAGGACAGGAGACAAAAAAATTTGCTATTTTGAGTGCCTACTGTGTGTTGGCCATGTCAGCTGCTCCCACAAAGATCACCTCCTTCATCCAAGTTAGGCAAGGTCACATCCCTGTTTTACAGATGTGGCCTCAGAAGAACAGGGAGGTTAAGTGACTCCGCCAAGGCCACACAGCTAGTAACTGGAGGACAAGGATGCCTCATTATCCGCGTGTGGCGCTACTTCATGGAATTCCTCAAAGTCTTCTGCCTCTTCCTCCAGGGCCCATCTGGGTCATGTGCTGTTGGGAGTGGAGCCAAACTGTGAGGCCACTCACTTACTCTACAATATTTATTAACTGCCTCCTCTGTGCTAGGAAGAGGGAGCTGGAGAGGAACAAACACAGGCCATGGAGTTTGCCCTCCAGGCTGGGAGATGGGCCAGCTCTTCAGCTCTGTGCTCTGTCCTTCTCAGAGCCAGCCCCACAGCTCCTGCTGGAGGCACTGGCTGTGTGACCCCACCTGGGACCCTACTACCCCACATCATGGCTTCAGAAGGTTGCACCAACCTAGCGCAGTCCTGGGTTTGGAACTGGAACTCAGAGGCTGATTTGTGGCTGAGTGGCCTGGGGTTTCATGCAAACTACAGGGCAAGGGATATTTCTTTGGGGGAAGCCATGATGGGATGGTGTGGACAGTCAGATCTGGGGGGCCCAGAGAAAGAGCAGCCATCATTGACTAACCCCCTCATCTCTGTGAGATCAGCTGGCGTTCTGTCCTGGGTAATGCGCGTCCCTTCTCACCTTCCTTCCCACCTGTTTCTTGCTTTCCTTTTAGCTGGCTTGAGCTGGTTTCCAAAAATGGGAACCTAGAAACCCCTCAGGCAGAAGAGCAGGATGAGCGGTGTGGACTGGGGTAAGATCCCTGCTGTGTTGGAGGGCAGAGGTGCTGGGGTCCTTGCCGGGGACTCAAAGAGTGACTGCATTTCTGCAGGCAGAGAAGAGGGACAGGGAGGCTGTCTGGACAGAGGGAGGAGACCTGACAAAGGCAAAGACAGGGAGACACGTACATGTGTGCTATGCTCAGCTGCCTTCGGACAGGGGATGTGGGCAAACTGTTTCCAATACAGCTCTCTGACGTATGCCCTCATCCACAGCATTTGCCGGTTCCCACAGTGTAAGTGTTCCCATCAGGGCCTCCGCAAGAGATCCTCCCCCACTGCCCAAATGCAAGGCACATATTGGGAGGACAGGACACCAGGCCAGAGAAGAGACCAATTCACGGTCAGGAAGGGCTCAAATGTCACTTACGGGAGTCTGAGCTTTAATGTGGAGAGGCAAAAGCCCAGTCCCTGATTGGATGACCTTGAGAATGCATGTGGATCAACAGCCACATTGCTCTTTGTTGTCCTGTTGTCCCCTGCCTGGCCCTAAGCTGCCTCCCCGAAGAGCTCCAGGGGTATTTTTGGGGCTGGCAGCAGACCTGGTGAGGGATACACAGAATTCCAGGTGCATTATTTTTTAATAAAGGAGGAAAAAAAAAAGAAGGTGAGAAGAGTTCTAGCTCCCCCATCCCAGCCAGGCTGCACCCTGAGACTATCCCTCATCTTAATGAGCTCATCCAAATCTCATTTGCTAATGAGGAATTTAATGGTCACAGACTGACAAGAAAGACTGAGAGGAAAAATAGGAAGGTCGTTACGAAAATGAAATGTGTAGCTAAATGCCACACCACTGCCATCCCACCTGCCCGCCCTTGTGTGCCAGCCCAGGGTGGGCAGAGTAGGCATGGGGACTGGCTAGACCTTGCCTGACAGTGGGGTTCCTGGCGGGGTCGGTGGTCAGCACCGCGGACAGGGCACAGCTTGCCTGGCCACTTGCTCCCAGCTAAATTTTGGTTTTCTGAGATTCACATGGGATGTTACCTCCCCTGGGAACCCGTGTCCAGCCCCACATGGGTTAGGGCCCACAGTATATGCAGGGCAGGCTTTGCACACTCACATAGCGCAAAGTGCTACAATGCTACATTTCCCTGGCTGTCTTCCCCGCTAGCTTGCAAGCAAACTGGGTGCAGGACCTGTCTTTTCCTCTATAGCCTGAGTGCTGACCACATGCCCAGTACTGTGCAAGACGCAGAAGAGACTTTCTGATAGCTGAGTGCATGAATGAACTTATAGTGGATGAATAAGTGAGGAAGGAGGGGAATGGGGGAAAGAATGCATGAATATTGGGTTTGATGAAACAGTTGAAGACTATAGAATCCCATCCAGGTTGTTCAAAGTGAGGGCAAGTACTTGGATACAAAAGAAAATCTTATCCCCTGGGTTACAGATGAAGGCAGGGGGAAGTTGGAACAGACATCCTCACTTGCACTCCCTCCTTCCTCAATTGTATAGCATTATCCAGAGCAAACTTACATGTTCCTGCATTCTTTGCAGTGATTAGTGACTAACTTAAAGCTAATGGGATATAAGGAGGAGGAGTATAGAGGGAATAGGTGTGTCCTTCCTTTCCTCCTTCCTGTTGATTGGCCTGTGGGTGTAATGGCTGGGGCTGAAGCAGCTGTCTTAGACAAGGAAGCCTGGCAACAACATGATAAGAGAATTGTGTGACTTCTGAGGACAGTGAGCTCCTCTTCTTTTTTTGGTTTTTTGGTTTTTCTCCAGTACCGGGAATCGAACTCACGACCTTGCGCTGGCCAGGCAGGCGCTTTTGCCGCTGAGCTAAATCCCCAGCCCACAAGCTCCTCTTCTCATGCATCCTGGAAAAGCTCATTTGTTTCTCTGCCTGTGCTCAGCATCCTGAGAAGTAGGAAGGTAACTGGCCAAGGCCAGGTCAGGGTGGCCAGGAATCCTGGCTGGGGCTCTGGACCCCATGAAGACTACACATCAGTGAGAGAAAACTCGGTTTTTAGGAAAGAGCACTTGACATAGTGAGACCCTGTCACAAAACAAAACAAAACAAAATGAAACAAAACAGTCAACTTTAAATTCATCAAAAGGGAGATTATCTTGGGTGTGTTACCTGTTCAGGAGTCCAGTGGTCTAATTAGGTAAATGCTTTAGAAGAAGTCCTGGAAATCAGACTTTCTCTCCCGATGGCCTTCAGAAGAAAGCTGTTAGGGGTTGTATAGATGGAAGGAAATAATTCCACCAGTGACCACATGCCCTTGAAAGAGCTCAGATGAGAGCTAGACGCAGCTCACACATTGACTGTAGCCTTATGTGGCCCTACTCAGAAGGCCCAACTTCACCAGCCTCCTGCGCTGTGGATGCTGTGAGCTAATAAGTGTGTGGTGTTTTAAGCACTAAGTGTTTAAAGGGAGGTTGGGAGGCTGAGGCAGGAGGATCACAAATTGGAGCCTCGCCTGGGCAAATCAGCAAGACCTCAGCTCAAAATAAGTAATGAAACCAAGGTCTGGGGGTGTAGCTCCGTGCAAAAGCTGTGGGTTCCATCCCCAGTACTGTCAAAAAAGAAGAAAAAGATAAAGAAGAGGGGGGGGAGGAGGAGGAAGAGGAGGAAGGCAGCATAGCCTCCTCCCTCAGCCTTCCTACTAAGTGTGCAGTGATTTGTTACACAGCAATGAACATCATCCGGAAGGTCAGGTGTGCATGGACTTCCTTGTTTTGGTCCAGTCCCACCGCTTGGGCCTTTCAAGCTGGGAAGTGGGGCCGGGATCACCTTTTGCAGCAACGCGACAATGAGAAAGAAAATTAAAACCCAAGATAGAGTGATTCAAAACTGTAATCTCTGCAAACAGTGGCACTTAGATTTCCCTTTATTGATCCCCTCAGTGGAGAGTCTCCAATCTCGTAATTACAGGAGGACTTTTTCAATTTGGGCTGAATTGCTTCCCCTCCCCCCAGGCCCCTCCCTTATTTCTTTAACTCACAATAACGCAATAGATTGTATGCAGCTGTGGCGTCTAAATAAACAGTGCTAATCATTTTAATTGAAATCCGATCTCAGCAGCCTAAGGCAGGCACTTCCCCTTATCTCCCTGGAGCAGGGAGCAAATTCTGCCTGGGGCAGCTCAGGGACCTCTGTTCAGGTGTCTGATGGTTTCTGGAAGGCTGGGTCAGGCAGGTCCTCCTGAGCTCAACCTCCCAGTTCCTCTGCCTCTGGGATCCCTCGGAGGGCTCACGTGTCCTTTGCTGTCCTTTGTTCATCCCGCTTGTCCCTGTAGCAGTTCCCCTTGAGGTGCCATTTTATCCCCTCTCCCCAGGACCACAGGGGACAGTATTGGTTGTTCCCTCTTTCTCCCCCTCTTCTTCTTTTTCTTTTTCTTCCTCTAATTTTTGGTAGTACTGGGAATCGAATCCAGATCTTTTGCCCTGAGCTACATCCCAGGCCGTTGCTTTTATTATATATTTTGAGATGGGGGTCTCGCTAATTTTCCCAGGCTGGGCTCCAATTTGTGATCCTCTTCCCTCAGCCTCCTAGAGTCCTGGGATCACAGGCGTTGGCCACAATGTCCAGCTTTTTATGTCTTTCTTGAATGCATTTATTTTTGTTTAACAGAAAGATCAGAAGGCAGATGCAGGGGTCGAAGATTTATAACCAGTGAGTCCGGGTGACAGCACGTGGCCCACACATGTGCACGCACACAGCCCATTCCCCACCTCTACCCTCACCCCAGTTCACCTACCCATCAAGCGTGGTTCACACGTCGCCTCCTCATGGGGTCTGGTCCATGTTACGGGCTGTGCGATGCTCTGCGTGCTTCTGTGGTTTCCTTGGCCCTTACTATTCCCTACCAAAGGATCTGGTGTCAGGTGAGACTAATGCATGGTGACAAAGGCCAAGGCAGTGGTTACCTTCAAGGAAAGTTGGGACTGCAGATGAAGCGAGGGGATTCTGGGGCAGCTCTGCTCCATCTCGCCCTGGGAACTGGTTCACTGCAGCGTCTGCTCTGTGAAAACTTGCTGGACAGTGCACTGAGATCTGGCCGCTGCTTTGCATATTTTATAATTTAATAGAGGGTTTGCTTTGAAAACAATATGGTTTTAGTTTGGTCTGGTTCTCTTGCCCTTGCCTGTAACCTCATCTAGGTAGAGATGGAGACTTCTTTATTTCTATCCTCTGCTAGCTTTGGGGTTCTTTAACATCTCTGAGCCACAGTTCCTTCTTTTGTAAGGGGATGCTGATAATAATATCTGCCTTATATGATTTACAAACTTTTTTTGTGTGAAATTAGAATGTGCCTATAAAGTATTTAACTAGCGCAGTCCCTGGCACAGGAGGGCTTGGCTTGCTTTATGATAGGAGGCCTAGATAAGGTTTGTTGAATGAAAATAATTGAAATTGAACAGTCACATGCTAAACACACACGAGCCTACCTGTCCAGGACCCTGGTTCCCCAGGCCATCCTCATTCTATCTTTCTCTGTTTTCTCTAAGAAATGCCCTTGCCCACAGCTTCCTGACCTGGCCCCTCTGTCCAGAGCCCCTCCCTACCTGCTGGCCAGGAGCACATTAAAGAGAAATTGTCCTACTGAAGTAATTACTGCTGCGGGCACCAGGGAGACATTTAGCACTCAATAAAAAGCATTTTTCCTCCCAGCATGCCCATTAAACCCAGCATTTAACCAGGAACTACAAATCTCAGCCCAGGGGAGACCCTGCTGCTTTGTAACCCAGGAGCAAGGGGAGCCAGGGGTGTGCACTGTTTTACTTCTCATCACTCTCTTCTCCGGTTTTAGCAGGGAAAGATAACTTTGGTTGAAGGTTTCCAGGCTGACAGGCCCAAGGATCTTTAGTTTCTAGGAAGCTCAATAGGTGGTTAGAGGGCAGTGAAGACTGAACCCATCTATTCTTCCTTCCGTCCATCCATCCCTCCATCCTTTCATCCATCCACCCTCCCACCTCCCCATCTGTCCATCCATCTGCCCACCCACTCGACTCTCATGGAGCGCTTGTTAGATTGGGTGCCAAAGTTCAGAGATGAAATGCCAGTTCTTGACTGTGTGCAAGATGCTGAAGTACTGGATCCACTCATGTTCCATCTGAAGCAAGCGGCCAGAGGAATCCCCTCCTCCCTCGTCATGTACTCTCCACGACTCTGAGAACCTGGCCATGTCTGTTGGAACCCAGGATCGACATCAAAACCAAAAGCTTCTGAAGTTGAGACATGAGAATGCCATCTGTTCAGGACACAGGGATTGGAGAGATTTCTGGGCAGAGATGACCCAGCCCATCCTGAGGAAGTGTCACTGGGGTCAGAGGAGGGTGACAAGACCAAAGGGCTGCAGAGAAGCACTTGGGTCCTGAGTGAGGGAACCTGTTGCTCTGGCCCACCCGGTGCTGGTCACCTTGTCTCTGCTTCCCTGTTCCTTTGCCACAGACTTCAAGTTACACCTCCACCTTGGTCCCTGCATGCTTCTCTTCCTAGGAAGAGCCCCCCTGCTCCAGAGGCTCTGCCTGTGGAGGAGTGGGACACATGACTGGATTGTTACTTGGCAGTTAGGGAAGTAAAACTGCAGAATTTTGTACTGGGAGACCAGAGGGGGCACTGAGTCTAGCTCTGAAGTGTAAGAGGGCTTCCTGGAGGAGGTGATTTGGACAAAGACTTGGAATAAAGGGATGATACCAGTCAAAGGAGGGCAGTAAAGTGCTGTGAGGACTCCTGGGGACAGGCTGGGGAGGGGAGGGACATGAAGGGCCTGCACTTTACCCTGGGGGTGATGGAGAAGATGCAAGAGGTCTAGGCTGCCCAGAGTGTGGTCAAGGGCCAGGGCCAGTCCAACAGCTATTCATGACTTTCTCTCAACCAAGTGGGAACAGAAATTGAGAGGAAGCATATAGAAACTTACCTAGCAATTTTGCAAAAATAATTTTATGCCTGCTTACTAGGAATAAACATTTTTTTTGGTACTGGGGAATTGAACTCAGGACCTTGTGTTTGCCAGGCAGGCTCTTGTGCCACTGAGCTATATTCCCAGCCTAGGAATAAACATTAAGCTGTGATTTGTATGTTATTTTAAATTTAATTTTTCCTAAAATTTATTTTTAATCTTTTTACAAAAGTTTTAGTGATGTAGCCACTTTGGATAGAAATTCCTCAAAAATGATAAACACATTTACCCCATGACCCAGTAATTCTACTGCTGGGTTTATCCCCAAGAGAACTAAAAAAATAATACATCCACCCAGAAGCTTATACAGTGATCTTAATTACAACATTATTCACAATAGCCCCAAAGAGGAACTAATCTAAGTGTATATTAACAGGTAAATGAATAAATAAAATATGGTATATCCATGAACTGGGATATGATCTAACCACAGAAAAGGTATAGATCTGGGTAAACCTTGAAAACACTATGCTACAAGAGAGAAGCCACTTTTTGTAGGATCTTACTGAGATGCAGTGTCTAGAACAGGCAAGTCCACAGAGACAGAAAGTAGACTAGTCATTGCCAGGGGCCAAGGGAGCAGAACGAGGAGCAAATACTATGAGTATGGAATTTCTTAGAGAGTGGTGATGGCTGCAGAGCCTCACTGATATATGGTGTGCAGTATAGTGATGATACAGGACCTCCAGCTAAGGCAACTGATACAAGGGAAATACTGATAGATTTCGGTCTGTGCAGAAAGTAATAAAACAATAGAATGCCTTTATTGCGGGGCACAGAGAAGACCACAAATGGGAGGGGTTGGAGGACGTGGGTCTTTTGAGGGGATTGGCTGGGAGAACAATGGTTAAATATGGCCAGGCTGGAGACGGGGTTGAGGGGGTGGACCAGCTGACATGGCATGTCAGCATTGGGTGGGAGTGTGGGAAAATGAAACAGGGCACTACAAAGGGGAGTAAGAAGTCATAATTTAACTCAGATGAAGAAGGGTGGGGGCTTAGCACATGGCCACTAGTGGCCAGAGCCATATTGGCCATGGCATGTAGCCTCCAGTAGGTGGCGCTACAGCAACTCTAAAGGAATTATAATGAGTGAAGAAACCCATCAAATATAACTCCCAACCTGGTACATGTGCATGTTCTCTAAAATCGAAGAAGGAATTCTAGGAATAATGGAGGTTAAGCATAGGAACTATTTATTGGGGGAAAGATAGCTTCTGTCTAAGAGAGACAGAAGGATGTCCCACGTGGGTGCCCCAGGGGAACCCACTTCTCAAGGGAGTTTTATAGAGTAAAATCGAAAGATGAAGTGGGGTGTAAGGTGGGATGAAACTATAGTTAACTACTAAGATTACAAGTATAGTCACTTAGGTGATACTGAACCAATGGAAAATCACAAGGTGGGTATGAGGTAGGACAAAACTGTGGACAACCAATAAGATTACAAGTCTAGTTGCTTAGGTACTGTTAGGCTAGACCCTGAGCAACAACCAAGACCACCAGAACAGACAATATTGAAATAAACAGTGATATATTTATTTCAGGTTGGGTGCAACCTGGCCAAGGGCGAGAAAGCTGTTGGCCCTGCAAAAAGGAAGGGGCCTACTTTATAGACTATTTTAGGTATGGGAAGGGGAAATTCCACTGAGAAAGGTGAAAAATTTAGGTGCCTCTGGGGGAGGGAAGTGCAGGAGGACATCGACATGTTGCTGATTTACAGCATGGCATTCTATAGACTCATGAGGCTTCCTACAAGCCTGAGAACTAAGCCCGAGAACCATCGTGTTAAACAGATTTACTTTGGTCTCTTGAGCTGAGTGAAGAGCTTTCTGTTTGAATAGACTGGTTGTCTTTTGGAGTTTTTCTTTTCAAGTTGGGCAGGGTACAATGTGAGGGACCTAACAGGTACTATTGATTAAATGGGGATCCAATGAGGAAGCAAGTCACATAGCTAGCATACAGGGACCGAACAAGGCCTTTCTGGAAAGCAATGGGCTAGGGAGGTTTTGGTCCCCCGCCCAAGATGATTTATGCCTATTTAGAATACCAATCACTGCTGTTCATCCCTAGGGGACGGATATGGTATATGGGTGTAGTCATTTTTCTATCCTGAGGCCTGACCTTCAACAAATGAGCCTGCAGCCACAGTTGTCTTCTGCACTGACCTCTCAAGGGCCCGGCCCTGTCAGACTGCCTATAATATTTCTAAATAACTTAGCTATCTATAATATTATGAATATATGGAAACTCACAGAATTGCACAAGTTAAAATTGCACACATGGGCTGGGGATTTAGCTCAGTGGCGTAGCGCCTGCCTGCAAGTATTAGGGCCTGAGTTCAATTCCCAAGGAACCAAAAAAAAAGTGCATGTGAATTCTCTCAATAAAAAATATGAAAAAGTATTGATCTGCCAAGGACTGGAAATGGAAAGGCCGCTGGCGCTCCACCTGAGGTGGCGGGAGAAGCACTGACTTGGGTTGTCCTTCCAATGAGGGCCCAGGCCAGGGCAGAAGTGACCCAGATGTGGGTGGTGGGTGTGAGTGGCAGGAGGCCCAGGAACCAGGCCCCGCTCCTGGTCCTTCAAGCCTCAAGAGCCCACTGCGGCGTGGCCGAGAGAATGGTTGCCTCCCTCCCGCCAAGCCTGGAGCTTGGCATTTGATGACTGGGCTTAGACACAGGGTGGGGCCCAAGGTCCTGATGCAAATGGGGGCAGTGAGGAAAGCCACCAGCTTGCCCTGGGGCCGCCTGGCAGCAGGAGAGCCACCTGAGGCCCTTAGAAAGGCACAAGACACTGCAAAGGACTGCCCGTCAGGCCCTCAGGCATGAGGACTTACCTGGACACTTTCCAAGAGCCGCCGAGGGATAGGCCTGGGAGAGAAGGGGAAGGAAGACTTGGGAGGTGCAGGCGAGGGCATCCCAAGACATCCCCACCATCATTTAACCGTCCTTTCTCCTTTTGTGGCATCACTCACTGGAATGCAGATCATAAAAATTACAATTGATGTTTCAATTAGTTATAATTTACAGAGTGATTACATTTAATTTCTCTTTTATTGTATTTTAATAGCTTCAAATTTCTTGTTGATGAGATTCAGCCCCATATTCTGAAGTCACAGGCCACAGGGTGGGAAGGGGGTGTGGGTTCTTAAGAGGGCAAGGGGGCAGCGAGCCACAGCCTGGGGCCTCTTGCTGCTGCCTCTGGTCTCCAGGCTGGCCAGAGAGCCTCTAGGGCAAGGCGGGGATGAGACAGAGGCTCCAGGGTGGAGGGCTGGAGAAGCTTGGGTGCGCCCTGCGGGCATGTGTTTAAATGATACAGCTAATGGGGAAGGAACATCCAGTTTTAAGGCTGTAGGGATTGAAGTAAGAGAGGCGAGGCCCTGAGGAACAGGGAGGAAAGACCCTCCACGAGCCTTTTCCCCAGGCTGGGAGAATAGAGGCCACGGGGAAGGGAAGGATGGAAGTCTTGTTTTCTCACAACCACCTTCTGCAGGCACTGCATGGTCACCTGCTGCTTAATAAGCTCCAGCCTGGTGTGTCTGTGTTTTTGGCCCTAAGACCTGGAGTGGTTCTGTTCCAGGCCCCTTCTGAGCGATTCCTTTTGAAGTTCAGTGTTACTTGGAAGAAGTCCTGTGAAGCCTCCATCCCTCCCTCCTTCCTGCTCTGGCCATGTAATGCTGGGGGTGCCTAAGGGGAAGCTGGCTGCTGGCTGCACAGCAAGGATTCACCAATGTGCTTGGCCGGAAGGTCATAGCCCTGGCTTTGTCCTCAAGGGACTGACCCCATAGCTCTGCTGAGTAGTGACTGGCGCTACAGTGGGTGAGTGATAGGCTGTCCCTCATGGAGCTGGGTGGCCCAGGGGCGTGGGGCCTTTCTGCCACTGGGTGGCTGCTCAAAACACTCCCAGCTTTGAAGCAGCTTCAAAGTATCTCCTAGGAAGGGCCCTAAATTGTCTGAGAAGCAGTCTGGACTTTGTCAACTCTGGGGGTGAGGAGAGCTGACAGCTCTGCAGGGCTTCCCAGAGTGGGAGGCAGGAGCCAGCACACCGCAGCCTCAGGAAGGAGAAAGGACAGCGGATCAGAGACCCAGAACTGCGCTGCAGAGGAGCATGCTGCTGCCTGGAGAGGCTGCGCGTGCCTCTCAGGTGGGTGCAGGGCTGCGCAGGGCTGCGCAGGGTTGCCATCTGACTGTATCCATCGGAGCAGGGCCTGACTTCAGGACACGCCCTTGCCCCGTGCCCTCTGGGGTTTCCCGCCCCCGGGTCTTCTGACAGGGGCCACCGGGCTGCACAAGGACCACTGCGTCCAGGGTGAGCACAGACTGCTCCGCAGCACGGCTCCTGAAAATCATCTCAGAAGGAAAGTTGTTTTCAGGAATGGAAATTTCAGGTTGGAGGAGAAAAGACTAGAAGGTGTCTATCTTTCTAATGTCTGGACGCTAAATTAGATGGAGAGCAAAGACTCCACCAGGGGTGTCTTGCCCTCCTGATCCTGGTATAATTTTAGGTCAGCAAATTGGGGGCTTTGTTTCTGGGGTTCCCCCATTACCCGGATGCATTTAACTTCCTGACAATTCTCGTGTTCTCAGCAATGACCGCTAAACACTCAGGTTTTTGCTATTTACTCAAATGTAAAGGGGAACTATATAGACGTAGTAGTTATTTTCTCATCACTGAGACCCAGTACCCAATAGCCTCAACTTAAAGGGAGATGTTTAGTTTGCTCACAGTTTACTCTATGGTTGGCTGACTCGAAGACAGAACCATCACGGAAGGCATGGTGGGGGTAGAGCTGCTTAATTCATGGGGCCAGGAAGAAGAGCAGGGGAGCAGTGCCCGGGAGGGGAAGGGTGAGGCACCCCACCTTCACCATATACAATAGGCCGTCTATCAATTTTATGAAGGTATCGTTTCCCTTAATGAGAGACCCTCTAAATCATCTGCACTCTGCTCTCCTGAGCCTCAGATTACTGTAAGTGGGTGGTGGTGAGGGAGTGCTACAGCATCTAGGACTCCTTAGTCTCTTCCGTGTCACACAGGTGTTCAGTCCCAGCTAGATGGCCAGATGGGTGGGCCTGAGCCGAGGAAGCAGGTGTGGCTCAGGCTTTCACGGGATTTTGGGAAACAACTCAGGGTCTCCACTGATGCTTCCCAGCCCCAGTCCTGTCCACCACCCCTAGAGAGTGGCACGGTGGATATCTGTTGGTCATGTGTCCTGTGTCTTTTTTCCTAGGGCTGCCGTAACAAAGGGTCACAAACTTGTTGGCTTAAAACAACAGAAACGGATTCTCTTCCATTCTGTGAACCCCAAACCTGGGAGTCAGCAGTCTGTGTGCCCTCCTGAACCTCCATGGAAAGGCCTTTCCTTGCCTTTTATAGCTATAGTGGCCCCTGGCTTGTGACCTCACCACTTTAGTCTTTGCCTCCATGCACACACCCATGCTTTACTCTCTGATTCACCCTGTCTGGCACCGTTCCTGTGTGCTGCTTCCCAGTCACTAGGAAATAAGAGGTTTTGTTCCATCCATCATCCCCTTCCACTATGGAGCCAATTTCCTATGGACCAAATCCCCTCAAACCATAAGCCAAATTAAACTTCTTCCTTGGGTCAGTCTCATGTTCTCTCTCTGACAAAGATATTTCCGTTGGATTTAGTGCCCACACTTCCCTGGGTTTGTCAGAATTTTGTTGCAGGGATCAGATACCTGAGATATACAATATAAAGGAGAAAAGGGTTTATTTTCGCTCATGGTTTCAGAGATGTCAGTCCATGGTTGGCTGACTCCAAGGCAGAAGGGCAAAGTGGAAGGGTACGTGGAGGAAGGTTGCTTGCTCTATGGCAACCAGGAAGCAGAGTGAGAAGAAAAGTGCCAGAGAAGAGATACACCCTTCAAAGCCATGTCCCCGGTGACCTACTTCCTCCAGTGAGACCCTGCCTTGTAACAGTACATTCAGCTGTGGACTCATGAATGGACTGACCTATTGATGCGTTTGGTGTTCTTAGTGCAAAAGTCTCTGGGGGGCCATTTCATACTGAAATCATGACACTGGTATAAACTCATCTTGATTCTTACCTGAAATGCATCTCCAAAACCCTGTTTCCAGATAAGGTCACATTCTAAGGATCTGAATGAATGTGAATTTTAGTGGGGGCCCACTATTCAACTCCTGAAGCTTCTCAGCATCTCTCCCTCCCTCTTCTTGGTAGCACAGCCTCCCTCGTTTGTCAGCTCTTGTCCCTCCTCCACTATACATGGTTCTGAAAGGCAGATGATTACAGTGTCCTCTTCTTTCCCTCTAGCCACAAGGCAGAACTGTGCACTGAGAAATTGTACTTGTCTCAGAGGGACATCCAAACTTCATCTTGCTCTTGGTTTTGGGGTTTCGGTTCATGGTGGGCTGGCTGTAAGGCAGAAATAGCCTGGTGGAAAGCCACTGGGGAGGAATGCTGCTCACCTCACGGTAGCTGGGAAGCTGAGAGAGAAAGGAGGAGCTAGGGAGGGAGATATATTCCCAGGGCCATGCCCCAGTGACACATGTCTTCCAACCAGGCCCCACCTTGTTATAGCATATTTTGCTAAGAACTCATAGACGACCCATCCACCAATGGCTATAGTGCCCCTATGATCCAGTCATCTTCCAAAAGCCCCACCTCTAAGCACACAAGCCTTTTAGAGGACTTTCTAGATCTAAACCATAATACCTGGGGTGGCTGGAGTCTCCTTTCTTCCTATTGCACGCAGTCAGCTGGGATGTAGGATGATAAGCAGAAGCACAGCCTGGACATGGAGGTGTGGTGAGGCACAGCATGTGGCCACTGCCTGTGAGTGTGAGCAGCAGATGGGAGGACAGGGAAAACACAGTGTCATCATTCTGGACCCCAGACCTACCAAAACCCAGCATCAAGTCTTATCCCCCTACTCAGCCATGGGGGCCACTATCCCCTTTCCCTGTCCTGTGAATTTGACTTGCAGTTCAGTCTCTTGCAACAGAGGTCAGACCGATGAAGCAGCCTAGGGAATGTTGATGAGTGGCCATCAACTGTGGTACTCAAGGAAGGGCTGAGTGAGCAGTCGTCAAGGACACCAGCAAGGGGATCCTTGCTATGGGCAGGCACTGGACGGGATGAATGACTTCAGTGAGCACACATTAGGCACCTCTTGTGTGCTTGGTTCCAGGAATGCAGAGATGCAAGGATGACAGACAATGCAAGAGTTAAGTAGGTGAGACTCAGGGTAGACCGTGCTCAGGAGCCATCAGGTGGAAGGTGGGGGAGCCCGCTGAGCATGGGAGGCAGCTCCCCACTTTGCTGCTTGGAAGTATTTGTTGAATAAATGCATTTAGATTATTTTATGGTTCACTTGCTTATGTCTGCCAGGACCTCATGCAGTGTGCATCCTCTGTTCCTTTGCATGCCCTCCCTGAGCATGCCTGTGCGCATGTGCGTGCACACACCCACACCCCCCCCCCCAATCAATTGCCTGAGTGACACCGGGCACCTGGGAGTGCTGAGTAAGCATCTGTGGTCCATGTGCTGACGTGGCTGGCAGGGGGAGGATTGGCAGCTGCTGTGGCAGAAAGTTGCCTGTTCACCTTTCTGTCTGCAACTTCCTGTGATGGACATCTGTGGGGCAGGGGCTGAATGGCTCCTGGAATTGACTTGGATTCAATGAGTCACTTTGTGAGTTATCAGTGGCATGCTTTATCCATGGTCCTTCTCCCCTTGCCACTAGCAAGTGTCTGGGCCACCTTTGTCAAGGGTCAGACACACACAGCCATTTCAGTACTGGTTCTTGACTCTCAAGCTATCTGGGAGTCTTCAGGGGCACTCTAGGGGGAGAGGGATGGAAACTGTAGAGGGTACATGGGCTGGGTACTTCTGGGTACTCCACTTCTAGGTACTCCTGTGCCTTGTGTAATCCCAGTACTTGGGAGGCTGAGTCAGTAGGATCACTTGAGTTCAGGAGTTCAAGACCAGCTTGAGCACTAGAGCATGACCTTGTCTCCCTCTCCACCCCTCCCTCCCAACCCCTCCTGAGAAACTCTTCTAAGGGTTTTGTACCTGTAAGTCCCTATTCTAGGGAGATGGCGTCCATGCTGTATGTCCCACACATAACCACAAGATGTCAGTGTTTCTTAATGGATGGGAATATTGGGAGCTAGGAAGGGCCCCTGGAGTGGGATGTTCTAGAGATGGTCTTAGGGAATAAAAGTGCCTGCGTCATGCCCATTTTATAAATGGGAACACAGTTAAGGTCTACGTAAGAATTCCGCAGGGTTTTGCCCTTCAGTTCCTCACTCTGCCACTGTCTTCAGGATCTGTCCCTCCTATGGCTCCCAGAGAGGAGATGCAGGCAGGTGAGTGAGAGGCGCCAGTCGGGGAGAGGGTAGTGCTTCTCCAGTCAAGGTTGGCAGGGGTGTGGCAGAGGCCTGGCAACGAGAGAGGCGGTGACAGGGAAGGGCTTGGGAACTCCAGCTGGGAAGTCCTTGTCTATCTTTTCCCTCTGCTAGACATCCTCTGCTTTGGGGTGATTACTCAGAAGAAAGAGAAGGGCAGGGAGGGGAAGGGAAGGGGTTTGGAGGGGGCTGGAAGAGGAGAGGAGAGCAGAGACAAAGAAAGAGAGCAGACCAGCCTGACGAAGCTCCAGTTTCCAAAGGAGAATCCATTCCACACCAAATTGAAGCTTGAGCTACATCAGATCCTCAGTGGAGTTCACCCTCCATGCCTCCTTGGATACTCTTCCACTCCTGGCATAGAACCAGGTGCCCAGGGACCCCAGTGTGTGTGCCTGGGTAGAGGTCATGGACATAGAGGAAGGAGAGGGTCTGGTGGTGACCGTGAGCAGGAGATGGAGCTCCTCAGTACCCTCCTTCTTACCTGCCATGGGACAGGCCTAAGGATCCCCCAGAGCGAGGCAGGGATTGGTTCCTGAGCCACCAAAGACAGTTCCAGCAAGAGTCAGCACCACTCAGACTGATGACAGTTAAACATTCACCTCCACTGCTGGGGAGGGGTACAAACCAACAAGTATTCTTGTGTGGTTTGTTCAGAGACGAGAAAGGTTATCTGCTGCCTACAACACTTCCCCAAAGAGCTTCAAGTTCTGTCATTAGAGACGAGTTATTTAGGTCAGGCCATCACTCCCCCTAGGAGTTTTATGTAGTTTCTTGCATGTAATAGACTATTCAGTAAATATTTGTCAACCAAGTCTCCATTAAAATGAAAATACCCGGAGGACGGATAAACCATTTTCATTTGCTAACACTTCACTGCAAATTAGTTTATCACACTAACTAGTGTCCTAACAAGGTTTCCGAGGGGCAGAGACAGCACAGATATGTTTAGAGGAGCTGCAGAGGGATAGCGGGGGGATGTAGAGTTTGGGCAAGTCTCTGGTGAAGAGCTCACTTGGCTGAGAGTGAAGAGCTTGGCACTCAAGGTCATCCCAAGGGCACTGGGGTCCGGTGAATATGATTATGCCCTTGTCCTGTTGCAATTTCTTTCTTTTTTTTATTTTAAAGAGTAAAAGAAGG
>NW_004955553.1:1099995-1101507 GCF_000276665.1 Chinchilla lanigera | reverse complement strand
GGAAGCTTTTAATAAAAAGTTAGAGTTTTCTGCCTGTACAGTCAGAATCCAATCAGGAAAACAGAAATGGCACAAGTTGTCTTAACAGAAAGAATTTAATAATAGAGGATTGGCTACATTTATTGGAGAGCTGAAAGGCAGAAAAAGAACATGGAAGCAGTATGGATATAGTAACCATGCAAAGAAGCCTTCACTCCTAAGGCTAGCAGCACAAGAGATGCTGCTCTTGGGGGTGAGATTATATGAGAACTAGGTACTTGAAGAAGAGTCCTCATAGATCTCTGATACTGTGGCACCAGCTGATATTTCTGAAGAAGCTTGATGAGATAGTGAACTGACTGGAATAAACTAATGATATGGATAAGAAGAGCAAGTCAGCAGAAAAGGCATATTCCTTCTTTGTTTTCCTGTCATCCAGCTTCTCCTAGTCCTCCTATTAGGAGAACATACCAGGGAGCCAGTTTACAATGAAGAGATGCAGTTTTTGAAGTCCTGGCCTCAAAGTCACAAAACAGAGCTTAAAAGAGTGGACTTGAAGTTGGGAGATAATAATTTAATGCCTGTTACAATCCACCCCTTTGGCTACCTCACATTCATTTACACATATTTGAACTTCAACTTACTTGTGACAACAATACATATACTTTAACATTATGAGTGCACTAACCTTTGTATAAGATACTCTCCTTGTTCTCAAAAAGAACAGATATAAACAACCATTATATCCACTTTTGAGTGACAGTTATGGTACCCATTTCTAGATGTTGGTCCCCATCAAGTTTACTTGCAATTCTGCCTGAATATTCTGTAACCTAAAGGCCAGATTATAAAATTAATTACTCCCAATAAAGGTGAGGGAAGAGGAAAAAAGAAATTAGTTAATATATGCAAATACAAACATACACATAACTAAGAAAGAAAATATTTCTATTTTTGTTTTTATGAGGCTGTAGTTGATATTTTTAACTCATCTCTTATTGCATGCTACCAAGTGGGTTCTCTGTCCCACTTATGTAGCCACAATTTAATTTCTCCTTTGTAGTTCAGAGGTAAATCTGTCTGTCTGTCTCTCTCTCTTGTTTTTTGAGATAGGATCTTGCTGTGTAGCCCAGGCTGGCCTCAACTCATGGCAATTCTCCTGCCTCAGCCTCCCAAGTGCTGGGATTACAGGGGTTTGCCGCTACACCCAGCCAGGCTGTCTCTTTTTAAAATTTAAAACCAGTGGAAATTTTAATCTGATAATGTTACCACTTAAAACATTTAAACAAACATTATTCAAAAACTCCTAGTAAGACCTATTTTTATCTCCAGACTTGATGTTCTCAAGACAAGTCTTTAAGGAGGAGGAAAAAAATTATCTTCATGTATGGCAACATGAAAATTGTAACATTGAATCAATAGAATCAAGGCTTTGCTCAAGTTCTATGCTTTATAATTATTCATTCTTTATTCTTAGAGCCAACCTCAGTGGCTATCAGCCCCCTCCATCACTTTAATCTATATTTTATTTAT
>NW_004955553.1:1053944-1099286 GCF_000276665.1 Chinchilla lanigera | reverse complement strand
ACTGAACTCATGACCTTGCGCTTGCCAGGCAGGCGCTTTTTGCCGCTGAGCTAAATCCCCAGCCCCTCCTGCCAGTTGTTAGATGTGGTGATGAGAGGAGTCATCTCTACCTCCACCCATTATTTCATTGGCTTTGTATTCTGCATCTGGGAAAACACCACCATAAGTTGGCCATTGGTTCACATCGTATACTGCACCTTGTAAAACAGAAACCAACTTTTTGGAATGTGTTTGTACATCAAAGCTGAATTTTCAGCAGGCCCTTTTCCTGTTCCGTCAGACCAGCTGCTCCTGCGCCATGGGTATGGGGAAAGACCATTGATTTCCTCTTGCCTGACCCTGTTGGTTTACTTCTGCCAAATGAATTCCTTGATCAGAAATATTGTTGTGTTGAATATAATAATGGTAGATAAGAGACTTTGTGGGTTCATGCATGGCAGTGCTGGAAATAGCTTTGTAGGTCGGGAAGGCAATTCTATATCCAGAAGATATACTAAGGAGGAAAATATTACTGTTATCTTCAGTAGAGTCAACTTGCTCTCGAGGGTCTGGTTGATCTCTTGGGCATGGCGCTATATTGAGGGCTCAGTATTGGTCTCTGTGACTGTCAATTTAGGCACTCAGGAGAAGATAGCCCACACATAGACTTCGTCTTTACCTCCAAGGTGATTTTGTATATAGTTCTACTGACTATGTACAAATACTGGGGTGGCTGGGGGAAAACACAAATGGGCATCCACAAAATGTATCAACTTGCCCATGTGATTATGGAAAACCTCTCTATAGTGACCCAAGAGTGAGAATTCAGGTGGCACACACACATATCTATACCCTGTGCCCACTTCAAGGCTCTATCCAAATACCTCTTCCCCAGACTCCTGTTGTCTCCATCTTCCAATCTTGTTCTTTCCAAGTCCCTTACTGTCCAGCTCAGCCATTAACCACAGCCCATGAGCTAGTGTAGATTCCCACGTCTGGTCATCTCTCAGTTCAGCTGAGTACAACCAAAGATGCTACTTGAACTTCTGCCCAGGGAGATTTTCCTTACTTCTGATTTTAGAGACACTTCTGATTGGAGTGGTGATGTAGTAGTATACCTTTGGTTAGTACCCACCTAGAATCATCTGTAAACTAGCCTGGATTTGTTTTATTTTCAGTGAACTTCTTAAAGAATTCACCATGAATCCATAGCTATAATTCTGTCCTTCAGAGGCAACTACTGTGGCTTTGTTTTCTGTACTGAACCAGGTGGTCTATAATATCGCTATACCTCTATTTCTTGATTTGTTAACTTTAGACCTATATTGACTTACTACTGTGAAAGATGAAGACTTGAAGACTTAGAGATTTAGCTTATTTCTCTCATCTATGGCCTCATTTTTGGTAGTCATCTTTATTTACTGCACAGGTTTCCCTCACAAACTTTTGTTGTTTTTTTAAAAGCAGGGTCTTGCTATGTATTTCAAGCTGGCCATGAACTCATTGTGTACCCAGGCTGGTCTAGAACTCATGGTGATCCTCCTGCCTCAGCTCCCCGAGTGCTGGGCTTATAGGTATGCACCACTATGCCCAGCATACCTTAGCAATTTTAATTAATGTCCTTAACATACTCAATTCTTATTCTTCAATGTGTTTTTGTTTTGTTTGGTTTTTCTTCCGGTACCAGGCATCGAACTGACGACCTTGAGCTTGCCAGGTAGGCGCTTTGCCGCTGAGCTAAATCCCCAGCCCTTATTCTTCAGTGTAAAACTGTAGTTCTCCATGCTCACTCAGCATGATGAAAACATTCTTAAATCTCCCTTCCTTTCTCTCACCTCTCCTACCAACTTCTACCTACTCCTTTTAACTTCTCAGCTTCTCAGCTTCTCCAAGCTTCCGATTTACATTGTCAAAGTTGGAGACATTTATATTCTCCTCTTCAACCACATTTATGTCATCTGTGTTTTAGCTACAGATTGATTTTAAAAGTTGAAATCCAGGGAAATGCCTTTATATTTTGTGTGTGTGTGTGTGTGTGTGTGTGTGTGTGTGTATGGTTTTTTCCCTCTGGATCCAGGAATCGAACTCATGACTTTGCGCTTGCCAGGCAGGTGCTGTGCCATTGAGCTAAATCCCCAGCACCTTTACATTTTGATGACCATGTAAATACCATTCTCTGTGTTGAGCCAGGTGGTTTAGAAGAGTTATCTTTTCTCCATTTTCACTCTTACATCACAACCCTGGTGCAAAGACTTAAGGGAAAATATTCTCCACATCAAAACCAGATAGATTATCTTTTTGTATTTTCTATCAGTTGTTGAAAATTATGCTTCGATTTAGTCTGCCCTGTGTTTAGAACATAATTGTTTGTGTAAGTTTTCTTCTTGCAGTTTTTAAGTGCATGCCCTGGCTTTTTTGGTAGAAGCAAACAATCTTCCTTATCATTTTAGAAATATCTTCCAATTTCTTGCTAAGGTTGTCTAATTCTTGGACCCCATTGTGTTCTTCTTGAAGAACTCATCTTTGGAGTCTACTGACTTCTTATCCTAACTGTCCATCACCTGGGACTTCCCCTTCCCAGGGTCCTCTCTTTCTCAAGTATCATGTTGATTTTGTTAGAACATCTCCTCCAGTAATTTCTTTAGAAAGGGTACCTGGGAGGTAATTTTTCTTTTGAGTTTTTGGATGTCTGAGACTTTTTCTTTGATAGTTTGAACACATTTTCAAAATCATTTTCTCTTCCAAAGTGGAAGGCACTACTCTGCTGTCTTCTGGATCCTGTATTGCTGATGAGAAGCCATAGGTAATTCCTCATTCTCTTGTGGGAAACTTCCCTCCCTCCTTTGGAGACTTGCGGCATCTTAACTGTATCTTCAAAGGACCAGAGTTTCTCAGTAGTGAATTCTGTTGTGACTATTTTAAAATTCATTTTACTAATAAGTCCCTTTTAGTCAAAAGCTTCCAATCCTGCCTTGAATTATGGAAAACTCATTTTATTCAGTAGTTGATTTCTTTTTTTCTTATCCCTTCTTTCTTTCTATTAAAAAAAAATTATTTTTTTGGTACCAGGAATCAAACTCAGGACCTTGCAGTCACTAGGCAGGTGCTGTGCTGCTGAGTTATATTCCCAGCCCCTCTTCTCTTTCTGTAGAGTGCCTATTTTTTCAAATGTTAGACCTCCTTGATTGGTCCGCTAAGTCTCTTATCTTTTCTCTCATATTTTCTCACTATTTCTTACTCTACATTTTGGAGAATTCCTCAGCTTTATCTCCCAATTCTTTATTTGTATTTCAGCAGCCATATGATTTAGATTCTAATAACTTGTTTTCTTACTCCATGATGATTCATTTTTCATTGCCATCTGTTCTCTTCTCCTGGATGCAATGTCTTTCTACATTTCTCTGATGATACAGTTGGACAGCTGCTCATTTTTCTCTATTAATCTTAAGATTTCTCTTTCATTTGTCACATGTCTAGTGACTCATTTTTCTATTTCTATTGATGAATAAAGGAAAGAAGTTGTTTTAGTCTGTTTTTTTCTATATTAAAATACCCAAGACTGCATACTTTATAAAGAAAAGAGGTTTATTTAGCTCACAGTTTAAGAAGCTGAGAGTTCAAGATGGCACAGCCCTACTGTCTACTCTCTGGTTAGGGCCCTCTGGTAGAGGGTAGGATGAGAAGAGACCACATGACCAGAACAGAGGCCAGAGACATGGGAGGGCTCAATCTTGTTCTTTTTACACTACTCTCCTGGTGTTAACTGGATCCTACAAGAACTACATCAACACCTTCTGCGGGTGGTGTCCCCAACAACCTAACCACCTTTCACTGGGCCCCACCTTTTAAAGGTTCTGTCACCTCTCAGTATCATTGCACTGAGGACCAAACTGCAACACATAGATTCGGGGGGACACATTCAAGCTACATCCAACCCACAGTGGGGCAATTTTTCTGGGAGGTTGGTATTGGTTTTCTGTACTTTCCCTGTATGGGAAAAGTGCTACCTAGGTGCTGTGGTCCACATGCAGAGCTTGCTTACTGTCTGGCTTTGCTTTATGAGAACTGGCCAGGGAGGTGGCCGTGCAGCTAGGATGTGGCAGCACACACAGCAGAATGAGATGAGCTCTCCTCCAGCACACTGGCAGCCCCAGTGTCTACAAGCAATTTCATTGATTTAGCCAGGAGTCCTCTGGTTTTTACTGAGTGCCCTGTTGGTCTGATAGGCAGAAGTGGAGCTGGAAGGTGATGAATGACAAATTTGTTCCATAGACTTTCTATTAACCTCTGGTTTTTTCATGCCAAGTCCGTATTTTCCCTCCCACTGCATCTTGTATCTGACAACTGCAAGCGCTGATCTTTCTGGGGTCTCTTCTGGAGACTCTGGAGCTGCCTCAGCTCAGCCCCTCTTGGTGTTCCAGCTGCAGCTTGCTCCACTCTGCTCTCTCACCAACACTCCCATAACTTTTAGCCTTCTGAATGCTCACAACACTATTTTTTTTTGTCTTTTTGAGCCAGGGTCTTGCTATGCAGTTTAGGCTGGCCTTGAGCTCACTTTGCAGCTCAAGCTGGTCTCGAACTCGCAACGATCCTCCTGCCTCAGCCTCCAGAGTGTTGGGATTACAGGCATGCACCACCATGCCCAGCTTGTGGCACTTTTGTACCCCAGAAGGTCCTTTCTTTCTTTTTACAATTATTGGTTATTACCCTTTCTTTCCTTTCATATTTATTAGTTTTTAATACTTATTAAAATGATGTGCTGGGCATGGTGGTGCATGCCTGTAATCCCAGCAATTGGGAGGCTGAGATAGGAGGATTGCCCTAAGCTCAAGGCCAACCTGGGCTATATAGTGAGTTTAAGGCCACTCCAGACTACATCGTGAGACCCTGTCTCAAAAAAGAAAAAGTGACAAGCACTGTTCAGACTTGGAGAATAAAAGAAATATCAGAGATGAGGTCTTTCCTCTTGTGGAGATTATATTTTGTTGAGAACATAAATAAATAAATTTGAAAAGTATAAAGAGCGATAAGTTCTATGCAAAGAAATCAGAAACTGATGGGTATCAAGCAACAGAGACTCTTCTTTAGGAAGAACAGTCAAGGACAGCCTCCTGGAGGAAAGAGTTCTAAGTCAAAAGCTGGGAGAGAAGAGAAGCTGGGTAGTCACAAGGACCTGGAATGTGTCATAGTTTGGATAGGAAATGTCTCCCAAAGCCTTGTGTGGTGAAGGCTTGGTCCTGAGGGCAGCAATGTTCAGAGGTGGGGAGATTGGCTCGTGAGACTTTTAACTGCACCAGTGGATTAATCCATTGGTGGATAATTTGAAGGCAATAATGGGAGGTGATAGAAATTTAGAAAGTGAGACTTAGTTGAAGAGAGTAGGTCATGGCAATGTGCCCTTGGGGACTGTATTCTCTCTCTCCTTGGCTGCCCTGAGATGAGTACCTCTGCTCTACCTCATCTTTCCTCTATGTTGTTTCTGGCTCGCCACAGTCCTAAAAGCAATGGAGCCAGCCAACTACGGACTGAAACCTTTGAAACCATGACCCAAGTAAGTCTTTCCTCCTGTAAGTTGTTTTCTCATAGAGATGCAAAACTAGCACAGGCTGCAGTGAAGGAGAGTGGACCAGGCAGAGGAAAGAGTTGGTGCCAAGGCTGGAGGAAGCGTGGTGTATTAGAGGAACAGAAGAGCTCAGGGTGCTGGAGCAGGGTGGGAGAGGGAAAACTATGTGTAGTGTCCCGGGGGATGGAGGTGGGAGCCAGCTCAGGGGAAAATTAATAGGTCAGGGTAAGGAGTTGGTACATTATTCTGAGTGTTAAAAGAAAACCATTTAATCAGGGAAGCAACATAATCTGATTTATACATTTAAAATCATCCCTTTGGCTGCTGAATGGAGAATGGATTGTTTGGAGCAATAGAGAAAGCAAGGAAAGCAATGAGGAAGCTCAGGGAGCTCAGCAACATGGAGATGGATGGAGGGAAGAGGATAAGTTTTGCTGGTGATTGATGAGCAGAGTTGGCAGGCCTCACTGATGGACTGGATGCAGGTGATCAGAGAAAGAGGACTCTCGACTAGCTCCTAGATATTTTGGCTGGAACACAAGCTTTGCCATGAGATGCTATTTTAATGGCACAAGAAAGTCAGTGTTTCAGGAACCCAGTAACAACAGCGGGAGCCATTCACCACATGCTGGAAAAGCCAGGGCAAAGGGGAGTAAATTTGGTCTGTTGAGTTTACAATGTCCATGGATAGGTGCCAAAAGTTAGGCAGGCAGTTGGATCTGGGATCTGGAGATCTGGCGAGAGTTGAGAATTGGAGTCAAAAGTTGAAGACCATTGGCAATAGATGACACTGTGAAAACACAGGAGTGGATGAGACTCTTAGAACAACAGTAGGAGCCAAAGGAAGAGGGCAGGGCAAGAACTGAGCTGCTGGCCACACCAACATTGAAGGGTCGAAGAGGAACAGTGAAGGAGATAGGGAAGTATAGGCCAAGAAAGTTGGAGGAAAACCAGGAGAAGCTGAAAACACAAAGACCAAGAGAAGAATTTCAAGGACAAAGGGGAAAACTACGTTGAGTGCTACTGAGAAATAGTGAAGGATAAGAATAGGAAGCTCCCTGAGCCTTTGGCAATGTGGACAGGCACACACTTAAAGGTTTGGTGATCTTCCATGTGGAGCAGGGAGCAGAGAGCAGAGGTCTTGAGGGGGTAATAGTTTTTTTTTTTCGTTTTTTTCCTGTACCGGAAATTGAACTCACGACCTCGCGCTTGCCAGGCAGGAGCTGTGCCGCTGAGCTAAATCCCCAGCCCTTGAGGGGGTAATAGTAACCAGGACAGCTCTAAAGAAGTTTTGCTGGAGGAGTAAATGGTGGCATACTTCTAGGTGGCAACAATGGGCCCCATTATGGTATGTTGAGCTGTGAGCACTTTACCGGGAGCGGGTTTTGGGGGTAACTGCATGGCCATGCCCTCCTTCCCTTTTTAGGTAAGATGTCTCTTCATTTCTCACATCTAACACACACACACACACACACACACACACATACACAAAGGCAAAAGACTGGCTCCAGGTTGGGACTCTTCCAGTCAAGTTAGTACACTACAACCCATAACCTTGCTCAGAATGGGAGTTGCTTGGTCCAGGCTAATACAAATAGGCCTGAATCACTCAGACTTACTTCTCACAGCTGATTGGTCCAGAAGCATCACATGACTTGCTCCTGCCCAGATGCCTCTTAGGATTTTGGAATTGGTATACCTGTGTGAAGGGGAGGGGTTTTAGATATCAGTCTTCTTCCAGGAAGCCAAATTGTTTTCTTTCTTTTTTTTCTGCTTCAGTACTGAGAAAGGAACCTAGGCAAGTGCTCTACTACTGAGCTTCACTGCATGCCCCAAGAAGCCAAAGTGTTCCAGCTTGCCCAGCCTGGCTGGGAAGTAGAAGATGCTGGTTTGGAGCAACCAAGGAGCAGAGGAATGAGCCCTGCCCTGCTTTTCTTGGACACCCGTGTGGGTCTGCTTTCCTATATCCTGTGAGGGTAAATTACTCTCTTCCTTTAAATTAGCTTGTGTGTATTTTCCTTACTCATGACCAAGTGTCTTAATGAAATCTGTATTATTGTCACATTTTTCCAAATGTCAGAGCTGAGTTTTAGAGGAGACATAACCTGTCGGTGGTCATGCAGCTATGGTGATAGGTCTCAGCGAGAAGCCGGGTGTCATTTTCTCCCACATTGCTCATCCCTGCACTCTTCTTCTCACCTCTGGGAACAATGACTTTTTCATCTGACCCCTGACATACATCTCAGAACTCCCACAAAAGTCCCAGTTTCAAACATTGCCCATCACACCTGTCAGTTGCTGAAATTTCTCAGACCTTTGTCTTGAATGGGCTCCGAAATCCGGTCCCTCTTACTGTATTGCTTTGCATTATTAAGTCCCTCCCACTGTCTCATTAAGGTGAAGCAAAGGCTGTAGAGGCACAGAAAAGGGTGAGGGAGAAGATACAAGGAGGGAGGGAGGGATGAGTAGGCACAGGGCAGCCATGAAAGGTGGAGGAAAACTGGGTTGAGAAAAAAAGAAAAAAGATAGATAAGAAAGGAAGAACGCAAGACACACACAGACAAATGTCATGGAGAAAGCACAAGCAGCCACATTCCTCCAAGACAGATCTGGTCATGGGAATTCTCTTGGCTCAGCCCTTTCACAGCTTCCCAGTAGCCCAGGAGAAGTCTCAAGTCGTTGGTCCCGCCAAGAAGGTCCTGTGTGGCTGGTCCTTGCCACTCCCAACTCTTGGGCTCTGCTTCTTGCCCACCTTACTGTCCTGGGCTTTTCAGGCACACCATGCACCTGCTGTCCAGGGGACCCTTCCCCTGCCCCTCAGCCCCAAGATGGGTTTAGCTGTCACTTGCTGGGGAGGCGCCTGCCTCTGCCTGGGTTCTTCCGATGGTGGATCCCCAGAGGAGCACTTATTTATTCAGGAATATGATTCTCGAGGTGGGAGCAAGCAAGGGAATCAGCAGGGAAGTAAGGGCAGCAGAAGTAGAGGTTGGCTGTAGTCACAGGGGCCAGATCCTGTGGGATGGTAGATGTGCATCTCAGACCTGTGTACTCAGGGAATGACAGGGGAAAGCATTCATCCATTGGTCCTGTCCCCATGGGTCCTTTGGCCAAGGCTGCCTCCAAGAACACCAAGTCACCTACTCTGCAGAACTTTTTGGGAGTGAGGCCCTCAGGGGTTCTGTTCCAAAGCGACAGAGGAGCGTGAACAGTCATTGTACAGGCTGACATGTGGCTGCAGTGACTGGTATGTGCAGAACTGCTTGTTGTGGCAAATGGCAGAGTAGTTGGTGAGACCAAAGTGGCCCGTGGCAGGTGGCAGGTGGTCACGTTTCCTGACCACCCGTCTCCAGGTGGTCCCTGCGAACCTTCACTCTCTCAGCATCTCGTTTATTTCCCACATAACACTTAACATGATTTGTGTTTATTTAGTTATTTTTAAATCTACCTTCCCCATTCCCTTGGCCAATTTAAGAAGGTAATTTGGGGAATGGACTTTGGGCGGAAGGGTGAAATGGGGAGACAAGCTACGGTGCTCTGTAGGAGCCCAGGTGGCAGGGAATGGTGATAGTCATCGGTGGTTGACAGAGAAGCCAGAGTTAGGATGATTTTGGAGTCAAGTTGATGGGATTTGCTCATGAACTAGACACAATGAGTGAAGAAGACGGGGTCCAGAAAGACACGTTGGTTTTGGTTGGAGAAACTGGGTGGGTGTGGAGTTTGCTTGGTTACTGGTACCCTCATCAAGTGCTCCCCATTAGGCTGGGTCTGCCATGTCCACAGGGTAGCCCCAAATCCTGGCATACAGTGGGCTCTCAATTCATATTTGTTAAATGAATGGATTCAGGCAGGAGGAGAGGGAGTAAGCAAGACAGAGTTATGGTTTAAATTACAAAGCATGCTCTAAGGACTCAAGTATTGAGGGCTTGATCCTCAAAGTATCAGGGTTCCAAGGCGAGGCCTGAGAGATGACTGGAATGGGCTGTGTCGGGGGGAGGCCCAGTCTGAGGAGGGAGGTCACCTGTGAGGGTTGTGGAGCTGAGGATGGAATTCGGAGTCTTGAATGTGCAAGGCAAATGCTCCATCATGGACCTACACCCCCAGTCCACGACTCCCCATAATCAGTAAAGCTGAGTAGACGTGTTTCACAACTGCGTGGCAACTTTTAGACCTGTACACTTTTTTTTAACGTGTCCTTCACCACCACCCAGGTTGAGACAAAGCCTTGTCAGCTTAAGTTTCTGAGGGACCACAGTGAGCAGAGCCCCTGCCACGTCGTGTTGCCCATGCAGGGTGAGTAGAAACTGCAGACTCTCTGTTCCGTCCCGATTAATACAGGGGTGATTGAAAAACTACAGGATGTGTTAAATGTGTCATGGTAAAGAGACATTGCCATTAATCTCCCTCAAAATACTCCTTGCTTTGGACACATCCCATCAATGTTGATGCTTTCTGAAGCAATTCTGGAAGTCCTCCTTCTTGCGTGTCTGTATGAGATGTGATCAAAAATACAGTGAATGCAGCTGTAAAGTGCCATCCAATGGAAAGGCAGGGGTAGACAAGCACTGCACTGTCCTCTTTCACTGTATTCACTGGATCTGGCACCATGTGACTTAGGGTTCTTCCCCAATGTCAAAATGACCATGAAAGGAAGACACTTTGAATCAGTTCAGGACATTGAGGCAGCCATGACAATGCAACTAAAGGAAGACACTCAGGAAAGAGGATTCTAGAACTGCTTCCGTAAGCGGCAGGAACAATGGGGTGAACATGCTTGTAGTGAGGGGGAGCATTCTGAGGGGAATTCATGGTAATGTGTTTTTTACTGTAATACATTTTTTAAAAATTTAAAAATTCATTATATTTTCCTGTCCCCAGCCACAGCTACCTCTTCCCTCTCTGGATGCTAGGTTTCCCAGGCCCACTTGGGTTTTAACACTTTTTTGTTTGTTTGTTTGTTTGTTTTTGCTTCCTGTACCGGAAATCGAACTCATGACCTCGCTCTTGCCAGGCAGGCGCTGTGCCGCTAGCTAAATCCCCAGCACCCCCAGGCCCACTCGGAGGGCGCTGTAGTTCAGCTCTCAGCTTTGCTTAGGCTTTAGAAGTCCTGCTGATTTTGCCCTCCTGTGTATATTTTCCTACCCCACTGATGCTGCCCTTGGCCATCAGACTTGCAGCAGAATTTTGGCAGATGTGTTATAAGCAAAGCTGGCTAACATGCTTGTGTGGTTGGACTTGCTCTTCTGAGCTTCTGGAATCTCCTGTGAGAAGGATGCTTGGGTAGTTTCTGGCCCAAAGAGAGGACATAGAGCAGACTGGAATGCAGCTGGAGTCAAACTCCAACACCTCCCATCCTGAAGCAGAGCCGACCTGCAGAGTTATAAACAAGAAGAAACAGTGGATGCTATTCTAAGCCACTAGTTTTGGAATAGCTTATTACAAAGTATTATTGCCACAGTAACTAACTAATACACCATCCCTGAAAGTGATCAGCCTTGATTTAAGACTACTGGGTAAGACAGGACAAATAGAATTGCAGCTTTAGGCAGGTATTAGGATGAGGACATCCTTGAGATCTCTTTCAGCCTCTAGGCCCTCTGGTTTTCGGTTCTGAAGGGGGTTATGGTTGACTGTGGGGGTAGGGGGTAGGATCAATGTAAGAATAGCATTTTAAAAAAAATTTTGAAACAGTTGCCCAGGCTGGACTCAAATTTGCCTCGCAGAGTGCTGGATTTACAGGTGTGTGCCACCATGCCTGGAGAAGAATAAAATTGTAAGCGTCACACAGATAGATTCTGTACCTCACACCTCAGCCAGACATGTTCTGTCTCAGTCAGGCTCCGATCAGCAATCCAGAAACCACTCTAACTGCTGTACACAGAGGGGAGTTTTATAGGAACTGGATTGCACAGGTGAAGGAAGAACTGAGAAGCTAAACAAATGAGGGATGAAGCAGTGACCCAGAAGTTTGTAAAAGCAGGAAGCTATGGCTCTCTGTGGGATGGAGGACCACGAGTGGTCCAGCAGAAGCTGTAGTTGTGCGAGGCCTTCCTGCTGGGAGATGGAGCCACGGAGGAGAAGCAGCTGTTTCTGGGACCCTGTTTGGGGCAGAGGGGAGGGCAGCTCTCAGTTCCTCTCTTTCTCCTACGCTTTAACCTCCAGCAGATGTCTCTCATGGCTGAGCCCAGCTGATACAAGAACTGCGAGATGGTGGGGTCAGTCCCCTTGCAATATAGGGAAAAGCAGGTGTATTGGTCTGTTCTTCATTACTATAGTGAAATACTCGAGGTGGTCTAACTTTATAAAAAAATATAGACCCCATGGTATCTGGCTTACAGGTTTGGAGGTTCAAACACACGGCATTGGTGTTATGTCAAGTCTGTTGAGGGCATGCTTGGCTGTACCATATCATGATGGGGCATGTGTGTAAAGAGGAGAGACTGGGCTCCCACAGTCCCTTCTGAAGGCACACCCCCAATGAGCTAAGGACCTCCCTTTGGCTCTACCTTTTAAAAGTTCCACGCCATTAGTAGCAGCCTGAGGACCAAGCCTCCAACTCATGGATCCCTGGCAAGGAAAGGATGAGGAATGGATTTGAGAGCAGGTGGGCTGCAGACTGGCACTTCTCTTTTGTATATGCCTGTTCAACCCTGCCTGCCTTGGTAGTCAGCCTCCCTGTCCACTCTGCTGCTTGGCAAAGCCTGGGAGGCGTTTACTTGCATCCACAGTGTGAGGAATCCACAGTGTGAACATCACCTGAAAACTCATTTGCATAAATACCTTTCTCACCATTTCATTTATCACTACTACCCTTGGCCATCCTTCTCCCATCTGTTCTCCACCCAGCAGTCAGAATGATTTTTTCCAGATATAAATCAGATAGTTTCTTTTCTTTGGGTAAGATCTATCAGTGGCCTCAAATCCAAACTCCTCTGCCAAATGTGGTGCTTCTTCTGCTGTTTTGTTTTGTTTGAGAGAGGGTCTCTCTGTGTTGCCCAGGCTGATCTTGAACTCCTGGGCACAAATGACCTTTGTCCCTCAACCTCCTGAGTAGCTGGGAGCACAGGTGTGGCCCACTGTGTCTGTGTACTGTCTTTTCAAGCTCACCTTCTCCATCTACTTCCTCTCACACTGGGTTCCAGACACTCGCTGGTTTCCCACAGAGCCTGTGCATCTTTCTTGCCCCTGGGTCTTTGCACCCATGGTTCTTGAACCTTCGGCCATCCCTAGGCAGCCCTTTGTCCTCTTGGAGGTCTCAGTGGATGGGTTGCCTTTTCAGAGATGCCTTCACTGACCACCCCAGGTGTCCTCTTAGTGTTACCTCTGTCCCATCCCCTCACAGCTCTTGTGACATGCTATACTTCTCTTATTTATACATTTTCCTGTTTGTAGTTTGTCTCCAGGGCTAGAATATCTCTATGAGGACAGGCCTTGCCTGGCTTGTCACTGCTGTGTTATTTGCTCCTCTCTACAAAATATCTATGCAGATGGCATCTAAAGATACTAAAAGATTAAGTGGACAAGAGAGGGAGTCTGGGAGGGGCTGGGGCTCAGGGACACTCAGCCTGCCCCTTGGGGAAAGTCATACTGGGATCTCCATGGATGGCCATGGGTCAGCAGCCTGGCCCCTGTGTGGAAAGACGGAAAGGTCTGCAGGGAGTGTGTGTGAAACCTGGTTCCCTCTGTCGCATCACACGAGAAGATCTGAGGTAGGGGAGTGGGAAGGTGCTAAATAAAGACCAAATCTCATTGTCTCCGGTCTTCTGATTACCAGCCTGCAGTTACACAGTCAGCGGTGATGAGCTGTAATTGCAGACGTTTTCCCTGGTTATTTTTTCCCCTGGAAGATAAAGTGATACCTGTAATTTCCCAAAAGATGTGCTCCAGGCTACCATTCAGAGGCAGAGGCTAAGCACTTCCACCACCCAGTAAATGTGAGCTTTTCTTCTACTTTCTTGGCAACTAGGTGGGCTGGCTAGGGGTGAGTGGTTTTGTGTCCTGGTCTAAATTCTGCTACCAACTGGCTGGGTAATCTAGGTCTCAGTTTGCCCATCTAGAAAATGGAGGCTGAGGCAGGTGCTGGGGAAGCAAGGTGGGAAGAGGGAGAGCATACAGACCTGGAAGGAGGAGCTCTCAGGAGCTGGGGTCTGAGCAAGCAGGGACTCTGGTGGTCCTTGGAGAGAGGCTATTCCTTTCATCTGAGGACACCGTACAGTGTTAGCTTCTCCCACTGCCCTGAGTTTGATCAGCTCCTGGGGGCCAATCCTAACCACAGAAGCCCTTCGAACTCTACCTACTTCATCCTCACCTCTGCTCGATAGAGTTCTTGCTTAGGTTGTGGGAATTGCGGTCTGGAGTTCGGAGCTTGGGTCACTGTCCAGTGGCTGAGGGGCTAGGAGGAGGAGGATCCTCTGACCTCACTGCAGGCATGGTCCACTCCATGCTTCAATTACGTAAACACACAGACTGGGCAATTAATGTACAACAAACGGAAGTGTGTTGGCTCATGAGTCTGGAGGCTGGGAATGCAAGACAGAGGGGCTGGAGTCTGGCGAGGGCCTTCTTGCTACATGGTGGAAAGCAAGGAGGTGAGAGAGACATAGAACACAAGGAGCAGTACTGCCTTCCAACTGGCAGTACTTCCTTTCAATTGGCAGTACTGGGGCTTGAACCCCTGGGGTCATGCATGCTAGGCAAGCACTCTCCCACTGAGATAATCAGTGGTGAGCTCATCCTTCCATAGGGGACCCATTTCTACCCTTGAGATAACGTTAATCCATTCAGAAACAGAATCCTCACGACGTAGTCAACTCCTCGAGGTTCCGCCTCTCAGCTCTGTTGCACTGGGGATTGGTTTTCCATCCAGTACTTTAGGGGGTCCCATTCAAACCACGGCAGACACTCTGTGCCCCTGGGTCCCGAGTTACAGTCCTGACTGTACTTTCCATGGGGACCCTGTAATGACCTGACCCCTGCCACCTTACTGGTTTAGGCAGCTCATGCTTGTGGGTTTCCAGGGACTGGGCTGGGGCTGGAGGAGCCAAGCAGCATATTGTTCTAGTGGGAAGATATATTCCAAGCTTTCCAGCAATAAACAACAGATTTTTCAAAGAGGTTTTGGAGCCTGGCTTATTCCCAGCCTGGGACAGCCAGTGCTAGCTCTGGACTCAGAAAGACCTGCAGGCAGAGGTGAGTGACATGCCTGGCTGCTGCTATCCTCCTGCCACCCCTGCTGTGGGCTCTCTGCTGCCTCAAGCATTCTCCGGGCCTGGGCCTAAGCAGGTCCCCTGGAGGGATTCTTGGGCTTATACTGCGGACAAACAGAACATAAAAAGGCTCTTACATCACGCGCTACCTTAACCCTGTCCTGAAAGGGGAAGACACACTGTCAACCTGGGCATGAGTGATGAGGTTCACTCACAGAGACATGCAGGGAGGTGTGAGCAGGCCGTCTGGCGCCTGCCCAACATCCAGGCCACACAGCACACCATTCTTTGCATCTCCTGTTACACTGAGGCCCTCTTGCCTCCAGTAAGGGCACACAGCCCCGTATCCGCCCCACGGAGTGGAGTGTGTCACCTGGAGCTCAGCGTGCTTCTTTGGTCCACATCCCATGCTGTGAAGTGCAGGGATGCTCCATTGTTGGGGCACTGGGCAAATACTCCTGCCCTGGTCCTGCCGGGGGACAATCCTGGGATGTGCTTTGTGCTATTCTTAGGAGGTCCTAGAGGAAATGAATCCCCATTGTCCAGTGGTAGCCTTGGCAAGCACACCTTGTGCTGGCTTTCTTCTGTCTCTATGTGCCTCTGTTCTTTCTTCTGCCCCCTGGGGTTGCCTTTCAGGAAAAAAAAAAAAACCCACCCCAACACATCCTAGGTTCTGCCTTAGGGAAATTCTAAGCTAAGATACTTACATTTCAGTGGGGCTCCACAGAAACATAAAAACAAAGAAAAGCCAAGGTTTTGACGTCTCAGGCCAGTTCTTGTCCTGGTTGGGATACTGTCAAGGGTCAATGTGGCAAGAATAGGATGAAAAGTCCACAGTGTGACCTTGCTCGCCTCTTCTGGTTTTGGTGGTAGAGGCAGAGAGGACATGGTGATGACCTTAGACCCTCGACCTGGGCTTAGTGAGGGCAGATGGTGGCCGTAACCTGGCCACTTTGAGGTTGGACAAGGCAGGTTATGGAAAAAGGCAACACTCTGGCTCAGACAAGCATGGAGCATGCTGAAAATTTTCCATGTGGCTTGGTCAACGGAGTGCTATACCATTGCCCTAGCCCAGCAGGGGCCCTGCTCTGCTGCAGAGCTGGGTGACTGCTCCAGTTCTAACTTCTTTCGATTCCCACTTGCTGAGTACCTTCTGAGTTTGATCTGCTACTTTGTTCCATGTGTTAGTTTGCTATAACAAAGAACCCCAGACTGGTAAGCTTAAAATGTAGAAATATATTGCCTCTTTCTGAGGGCCAAAGTCTGAAATCATGGTGTCAGGAAGGCCACACTGTCTCTGAAACCTACAGGGAAGAACCCTTGCTACCTCTTCTATCTTCTGGTCTTTTCCAGTCATCCTGCATGTTCCTAGGCTTAAACATGCACCACTCTTGTGGTAGATTGAAAACTGGTGGTCAGCTTGTAACACTGAGATGAGCTGAATCAGTGTGGTGCGGGATGTGAAAGGCCCACCTGAGGACTGTTGCAAACAAAATAAAAAGAAGAACTGGAGAAGAAGAGGTGCTGGTAGGGAGCTGTTGGCTTTCCTAGGGCTGTTGGTTCTCCTGGAGGAGCTTGTCATGCTGGATTTCCTGATATGAATGTGGCTGTTCTCATTGTAGGAGGAGCTCAGGACCTCGCTGACACTGAGGATGGCTGTGGTGCTTTTTGGGAGAGCTCTGGTTTTTACTTTGAGTGTTGCTTCCTGGTTCCAGTGCAGATCCCTCAGCCTGCTAGTGCAGATCCTTCATCCTGCTGGCACAGACTTTCTAGCTTCTACCACTGACTTTTGGGCCTTCCCAGTGCAGATTCATGAAAAAGATTTGCTTGAGGCATTGTCATGGGCTCTAGGTCTTCAGCTGGACTCATGCAGGACATTGCTGTGGGATCCAGGCCCTCCGCTGGATTCTAGGGTCTTCAGTGTGTGGACAGATTTCCTGTGCTCTTTGTATTTGACTCTATGGGTGACTATTATAAAATAATTCTATAAATTATATGTCCTGTATTAAATTGTTCCTCTTGCAAACCCTGGCCACAACAACTCAAATCTTTGCTTCCACTGTCACGTGGCTGTCATGTCCCTGTGTGTATGTCTCCCTGTGTCTGTGTCCAAATTTCCCTCTTTGTTTAAGGACATCAGTCATGTCAGATTAGGGTCTACCCTAGTGACCACTTTTTTTTTTTTTTGGACTTTTTGAGACAGGGTCTCGCTATGCAGTTCAGGCTGGCCTTGAGCTCACTTTGTAGCACAGGCTGATCTTGAACTCATGATGATCCTCCTGCTTCAGCCTCCCAGGTGCTGGGATTACAGGCGTGCTCCACCACGCCCAGCTTACCTCTTACTTTCATTACATCCTTGAAGACCCTATTTCCTGATAAGAGCACAGTCACAGTCACAGTCACAGGGGTAAGATTTCAACATGTCTTCTGAGGGAGGCAGAGCTCAGCCTACACTCTCATTTGTTCCTTTTGGCACCTGGGCTGGGCTGCCCCTGTCTGTTAGTCCTGTCCCTCCTGGGCCTGGTGCTTATGATGGTGGAAGTGAAGGGTGGACAGAGATGGGGCAAATTAGTGGGTAGGGAGAGCGCAGAGTGCAGGACAGAGATGAGGGGCAGGAGTGAGGAGTGACAAGGATGTCTTGCTTTGGGGATTTGTGTCGAAGCAATTGCTTAAGGGAGGCACCACTCAGTGAGATGGGGAGGGCACCATGCGGTAGATAGCGGATCAAGCACAAGGGGCAGGTAGACCCTTTGGTGCTCTGATCTGGTGCGAAGGCCTTTAGCTCTTCTGTGAAGAGCAGCCATAAGCCCCTTTGAACTTTCTTAGAAATAGGGATTTTCCTGAAAGAGTCACTAAAAGACCTGCATCCCAGAAGGCCCCCCTTAGCTCTGGGCTAGCTCGTCATCCTCCTTGGGGGATCAGGGGCCTCCTGTTGGGCGGTGGCCAGCAAAGCATCTTGTCAATAAAGAAGACATCCCAGTCACTGAGGAATGTGTGACTGACCAGCTTTCCCAGTGGCTTGGAAGAGGGAGGTACTGACTGAGAATATAAGAGGACAGGAGGTTAGAGATAGGAGGTGGCCAGGTCTGCAGGTGGCCTCAAAGCCTGGGATTCCCGTGGCAACCTCTCTCCCTCTCTCCTACAACACAGGCAGCCTGGGCTCATCAACTTTAGACTAACAGGTGTAATTTTATTGGAAACCCTGTGGCTCAGCCCCTGGCACTCCCCTGTTCACCTCCATGTGTGTGACCCCACCGGCTTCACCTCTTCTTGCTGTTCCGCAGGTGGTGGCCTGGCCTGGGAAGTGGGTGTGGGGAAGCAGGGAGGGTGTGCACTGCTTTTCAAGTCCCCATTTTCTTTCTGTTCTCAGAGCCACAGTCTCTGAAGCACCCCAGAATGATGGGATCACTATTACGGGACAGAGCACCTTTTGGGTGAGAGCAGCTTCTGGGCCTGCCTGGACCCAGAGAGGCTGCCGTGGTTCCTAGGCCACTCCCACCCTTTCACAGCGTAAGAGCCCAAATTGGAGGCAGTTTCCATGGCACAGCTTAGAAGCCAGCAGGTCCTGGGGCGGGGCGAGTTCAAGAACAATGGCCTCATTAGGAGGCTCTAATGAAATGGAGCTCTTCCCAGGCTAAGGTTAATTGCTCGCTGGTAGTTCTAGGGTAATGAAAGATCTACAGGAGAGGAGGCTTGGACTTGTCAGTGGAGTGAGGGGGACGGAAGGGCTGGCTTGCCTGGACCCCAGCATGCTCATCCCCTTGCTCACCTCACCCCAGAACTGCAGAAACCCTGAGAGGGCCTCTGACTGTGGGAGCCCCACAGCCTAGTCTCTGAGGCAAGTGCTAGATTTATCTCAAGGTCTCCCAGCAACTCCAGTAAGGTCCAGCCTCCTGCTGGCTGGGTTGGGGGGTATGGTACAGGTCTGGTACTGCCTGCCTCGGCAGAAATTCCCAGAGAGACCTAGGAACAGCACATAGAATGGGAATAAATGATTGCTTTTTTCCTAAGGACCTGATTTCTACATTTAGTCAAGAAGCATTTGTTGAGCATCTACTATGTTTCAGAAACAGCTCCAGTCATTTAGAACATATTAGTGAACCACACGGACAACAGCCGCTGCCCTCACAGGGGATTACATTCTAGTGGGGGGCTGAACAGTACAGTGGTTGCAAAAACATAAATTATGTGGTATCGTAGAAGGCTGTAATGCTATTGAAAAAAAAAAAGATCAGAAATGAAGAAGAATGGTAGGATGGAGTGGGTGGTAGGTTTCAAGATTAAATAATATGACCAGGGAGGACTCACTGTGAATTGAGCTCTGAGCAAAGACTGGGAGAAGGTAAGTCTAGCTCCTAGCCCAAATCCTGAGGCTGGCCATCCTTTGCTTTTGCTACAAAGCAAAACTTCACCTTTTTCAGTCTCCAGGCCCTCCTCCCTCAGACCCTACAGGGAAAGGGGCTCGGATCCAGGTCCCTGCAGGGAGACAGCTGGTTTCCTGTGCAGGCTTGCTCCAGGCCTTTTTGGGAGCAGCTCTTCTGCTTTAGGCCTTGCTGTGGCCATTCTTATGGACCAGAAAAGATGTAGTTTTCTCTGGGTAGGAAAGCACAGTAAGATCTATGGAATTTAATAAGATCATCCAAGACTTGGCACTACTGACTGCAGTGTTCTGGTGACATTTGCTCTTTTGGGAGGTAAATTTCCTTCTCTTTAATCCACTGTTTCTTAAGCAGGTGACCCACTCCGTGTTATTACAAGAAGGTTATTATGACCATAAATCCTTCTGCTCCTGCTTCTTCCATTTACATTAAATATAGTTTCCGTTATGGTGCCTAAATTAGCTTTCATATGAGAAAATCTTTGTATAATTTGTAGGGGATGAGGACTGTGAGTGAGGAGGGGGAGGAGAAGGCAAAAAAGGGAATAGAATGAAGGTTTCAGACCCCAAATAGGGGAAGAAGCCTGGATCATCCCTTCTGAGGTGCTCAAAGCCCCAGAAAGGCATAGAGAAGCCCTCTCATCTATGCATTTGTGTATTTGGAAAATATTTGCAGAATGTCTATAGCACCAGGCCTCATGGGTCAAGAAGATGGAAAGCCTGCTTGACTCCAACTACAGGACATTTTCAAAAAGGCATAACTATGGAGACAGTAAAATTGGTGAGTGGTTGCTAGCAAAAAGGCCTGGAGACGGTGCCAAAAGGGCCCAGGACCCATCTGTAGAGAGCCCAGTGTGGGCTACATGCAGATAAAGGGTCTCTAATGGGAATGGGGGATCCTGGTACAAGGAAAAAGGAGAGAAGGATCAGGAAGCAGGAATCTGTGTCCTCCTGAGGGTTAGCTCTGATGTCATTGATTGATCCTGTGCAGGAAAAGAGAACAAGAGGAGATCCCTGGCAATATGTCAGACAGCAGGGTTCAACCAGTGCTATGACCCCACCTCCTAATAGCCCATTCAGCTATGAACTCATCAATGCATTAATCTATGGGTGAGGTTAGCACTTTTGTGATCTAAACACCTCTATACATTGCCATATTAGGCTCAAGCGCTCAATACATGAGTCTTTGGAGGATGTCTCATATTTAAGCCATAATAGCAAGACAGCTCAAAAGAAAAAGAGAAATAACAAACCTGCCCTCCCAATAACGATGTTATTTTCACAATAACAATACGAATCCATCCAGGAGGGCGGCCCTCGTGAGCTAGTCATTTCGTAAAGGCCCCATTGCAGATGAGTTCCCAATGGTGAACTTGGGTGGTCACATTCAAACCATAGCGCTGGCTTCCCCCCTACGCTGCCACTGGTCCCATTTTCTTTTTAATGTCATTGGAGAAGGGATCACTAACTGAACAAATCATAGTTACTTACTTCTGGCCACCAAACCCCATGCCTCTATCTATAGGCTTCAAGAACATGGGGACCATGCTTACCTATCAGTGTCTTTCTAGGGCCAAGAAAGGCACCTCCTACTGGAAACAGATGCAGGCTGTTTCCATAAATAACCTCAGGGAAATGAGGCTGGGTTTGCCTGGGCCTCCCTGGGGCTGGGAGTCTCTCATAAACTCACACATTCCTACATCTATTTTAAAAATTATTAATAGACTTTTTAAAAAGAGTTCTTTTAGCTTTACAGGAAAAAAAGATCCAAAAGTACAGAGTTCCCCAAAGCCTTTTCTATCCGCCCCACAGATGCTCTGATTATTTAAGCCTCCTATTAGTGTAACACATTTGTTAAAACTGATGGACCAACACAAATATACTGTTAATAACTAACAGCTACAGTTTATGTTGGGGTTCAGTCTGCGTGGTAAGGGATTAATCCATTAATGAGTTCATAGCTGAATGGGCTATTGGGAAGTGGGGCCCCTTTGGAAGAAGTAGGTCCCTAGGGATAGGCCTTAGAAGGGTATACCAGGACCCTGGCCCATGTTTTCTCTGGCTCTCTTTTCCTCTCTGTTTCCTCGCTGTCATGATGTGAGCAATTCTTCTCTGCCACATCCTTCTGCTGTGATAATTCTGCCTTGCCACCACCCTGAAAGCAATGGAGCAGGTGGACCATGGACAGAAACTTCTCAAACCATGAGCCAAACTAAGACCCTTCTTTTCCTTTTTTTCTTATCTTTTCATTTTCTCATCTTCTACTTAGTTTGGCTGCAAGTCCCCCTCTTTTTTTAACCTTCCTAAAGCATAAACTAAGATAGCTGATTTTAAACTTTTCTTCTTTTCTAAGAAGGATACTTAAAGGCATAGTTCTTATAGTCACTGCTTTGGTGGTATCTCATAGATTTTTTTGAAATGAGTTCACTGACGTATCAATTGCAAACAATCCAATTCATCACAATTACGAGACAAAATTCACAGAGTTTTGACTAATCACTGAATATTCTCACATTCCCAAAATTCCTTGTGCCTGTTTTAGTCAGTTCTGTCTTTCCTGCTGTGGCAAGTGCTGACTTGTCTCTCATTACTGAAGTGTGGATTTTACTACTAGAATTTCATATAAATGAAATTATAGAGTAGCCTTTGTGTCTGGGTCCTTTCACTCAGTATAATGCTTTAGAGATTCATCCATGTTATCACGTGTATCCGTAGTTCTTCATAGCGCTGTGTAGAATTCCATTGTACTGGAATTTGCTTATCCCTTCCCCACTTGATGGGTAGTTTGGATTGTTTCAGTTTGGGGTTATTATAAATAAAGCTTCAGTGGACATTCATGTACATGTCTTTGTGTGGATATATGTTTCTATTTCTCTTGGATTAGTGCACTGAAATTTCTGGGTCATACGGCATTTGTATGTTTAACTCTACAAGAAACTTTTCAAAGTGGCTGTAATGTTTTGTATTCTCAGAGTAAACCTGTGTGCTTGTTATCTCATCTTGACCAGGCCAGAACTATTACTTGGCTTTAAGCATTAGATTTTCATTTGAAGTGGTTTAAAAATTCAGAAAATGTATTTTAGATACAGTATACTCATACATTAACCATTTCTGACATTCTTCCCTCCTTTGAGTAGATTCAAATTTTCTTTTTTTTGGTTTTTTGGTTTTTCTCCGGTACTGGGAACCGAACTCACGACCTTGCGCTTGCCAGGCAGGCGCTTTTGCTGCTGAGCTAAATCCCCAGCCCCTCAAATTTTCATCTGGTATCTTCTCCCTACTGCCCAGACTTTTTTTTAAAAGGGGTGTATTAGGTAGATTTTTACAAGTTCGTACTCAAAACAATAGAATGTGGGACCTGGAGAGAGAGAGGTGCACTATTTCCTGGAAGTTGGGACATTTATGCTTCTCTGTAAGGGATGGAAATTCCCCAGAAGGGTACTGGTCCATTTATAGGTATATTTATACGTATGAATATACACCTTATAGGTATATTTATAGGTATAAGTCCAGTTTACATTTTAAAAAGATAGGTAATGAAAGCATTCTCTGTAGTATCTCAACCTGTCCCTTTGCCTTAGGATCAGGTTCCTGATTTTTATTTTCTCAATTAAGCCAATTTATGGACTTATTATATTCTTTTTTTTTTTCCCCCTTGGTCTTTTTGAGACAGGGTCTCTCTATGCAGTTCAGGCTGGCCTTGAGCTCACTTATGTGGCCCAGGCTGGTCTTGAACATGCAAGGATCCTCCTACCTCAGCCTCCCAAGTGCTGGGATTACAGGCATGTGACACCATGCCCAGCTGACTTAATATATTCTTGAGGAATTTTGGTTGTGGTTTGTCTGTAGGGAAAGGAGTCTAAATTTAACCAAGGGAATGGTGGTATGGGTTGCCTGAATATCATGGATTGGGTCCCAGAAATTTCAGTCCTCTTGAAAGTAAAATTTTTAGTTATGATTTCTGTCAGGCTAGATCCTGAGCAACGAACGACTGAGACCACCAGAACAGGCAATAACAAAGCAAACAGCGATATCTTTGTTTCAAGTTGGGTGCAACCTGGCCAAGGGCGAGAAAGCCATTGGCCCTGAACAAAGGAAGGGGGCCTACTTTATAGACTATTTTAGTTATGGGATGGGGGAAATTCCACTGAGGAAGGTGGAAAATTTAAGTTTCTCAGGAGTGATTGGTGGGTGTGGTGCCCCTGGGGGAGGGACGTGCAGGAGGACATCGGCATGTTGCTGATTTACAGCAGAGCATGGCGTTCTGTAGACTCACAAAGTTTCTGTAAGCCTGAGAACTAGGCCTGGGAGCCATCCTGATAAACAGATTTACTTTAGTCTGTCAAGCTGAGTGAGGGGCTTTCTGTTTGAACAGACTGGTTGTCTGTCAGAGCTTTCCTCTTCAGGTTGGGCAGGATACAGTGTGAGGGACCTAACAATTTCCTTGTCTCTTTTCTACCTGTCTTTTATTTTGGAGATCTTTTTATTGCATCTCTCCAAGATTAGAACTGCAGAGGAGGAATTCTCTCAGCTATTGTATGTATGAAAATGTATTTCACCTTTTTTCCTCCCCATACTGGGGATTAAACTCAAGACTTTTCCAGCCTTTTAAAACGTTTTTACTTTGTGACAGTCTTGTTCAGTTGCCAAGGCTGGACTTAAGCTTGTGATCCTCTTGCCTCAGCCTCACAGAGTGCTGGGATTATAGGCATGCTCCTTCATGCCTGGCTTCACTTATGTATGTATGTATGTATGTATGTATGTATGTATGTATGTCTTTTTGAGACAGGATCTCATTATGCAGTTCAGGTAGGCCTTGCACTCACTTTGTAGCCCAGGCTGACCTCAAACTGTCAGTGATTCTCCTGTCTGAGCCTCCCAAGTGCTGGAATTACAGGCATGTACCATCATGCACAGCTTCACCTTTATTTTGGAGATATTTTTACTAGTTATAAGCTACTAGGTCAAGAGTTATATTTTGGCTGAGCATGGTGGTGTACATCTGTTATTCCAGTTACTTGGGAGGCTGAGGCAGGAGGATTAAAGTTTAAGTCCAGCCTGGGCAAGTCAAGGCTAGATTGAGCAATTCAGCAAGACTGTCTTAAAAAATAAGTAAATGGAAAAGAATGGATATGGTTTAGTGGTAGAAGACTTGCCTAATATGTATGAGGTCCTGGGTTTGATCCTCAGTAGGCCCCCCAACACACAATTTTTTCCTTGCACTTTAAAGATGTTGTTTTACTGTTTCCTGGCTTGTATAGTTGTCAAGGAAGAGTTTGCTGAAATTCTTATGTTAATTCTCTACAAAATCACCTCTCCCCCATTCTATCATTATTATTATTATTATTATTGTTATTATTGGCCAGGAATCAAACTCAGGACTTTGCACTTGCCAAGCAGGCTATATCCTTGGCTCCCTCATTCTATTAATTAGCACAGATTTTAAAGCAAATTTTTTTCGGGTGGTATTGAGAATCGAACTCAGGACCACCTGCTTGCCAGACAAGCGCCGTGCCACTGAGCTAAACCCCCATCCCTAAAAGCAATTTGATTATGTGGCTTAGTTTGTGTGTGTGTGACCATTCTTCCTTCATTGATGCTTCTGTCACTTTATTTTTCTGGAGTTTCAAAATAACACACATGTTTGATCATTAAAACTCTCCCACAGCTGATTGATTCTCTGCGTTTTTTTCTATATGTGCTTAATTATGGACAGCTTACTGTTGAGCCTCCAGAGTCACTGTTCTTTTTTTTTTTTTTTTTTTTTTTTTTTTTTTTTTTGGTACCAGGAACCGAACTCACGACCTTGCGCTTGCCAGGCAGGCGCTTTTGCCGCTGAGCTAAATCCCCAGCCCCACCCAGAGTCACTGTTCTGTAGTATCAGACATGATGTTAGCCCCCTGCAGCAGGTTTTTACTTTTTGTGTTGGTTGTTTTGGATATTGCATTTTTTGGTGGACTCAGAACATTTTCCTGCATCATTTTATATATATCATTGTGATCACTCAAGTGCTCTTGTCGGCTCATTGCATAATTTCTTGGTCTGCTTTAGCTTTTAAAATTTTTAAAAATAATTTTAATTTTAATATTTTTGCTTTGTCTTTATTATGATTCATATTTTCCTGTTTTCTTTTCATGACTTTGTTATCTTTGATTAGATGCTGAACATTATGAATCACTGGATTTTGTTTTTAAAGAGTTTTGGACTTTGTTGTGGCATCTAACTAACTTGGCTTGGTAGATTTGATCCCTTTGAGGCTTGCTTTTTAATCTTTGGAAGGCTTTTCCAGAGAATCACTTAGTTTAGTGCTAGTTCGTCCAACTATTAAATCAGTATCTTCTGGAGGGCACTATCTGACACCCTATGCATTACGGTCTTGTCACTGTTGTGCCTGGGATAGTAAGCTCAGTGAAGATTTTCAGCCTGTGTGTGTTTCAGGAATCATTTGACCTGTCGCTTTTGAGCAGCTTTCCCCTCTGATTATAGAGTTTTACCCTGCACATGTGCAGATCAATAATTAGCCAAAGATTACAAGTGACCCTTTCGTAGCTCTTCTGCATGATCTTCTCTCTGTGCATCTCCTATTTGTCTGATACTTTTGCCCCCAAATTTTAGTCTCTCAGCTTCCCCATACTCTGATTTGTTTTTCTTACCTTAGATTCTTTGCTCTGTTTGATTCCTCCTTCCTTTGCTAAGGCTTAGAAACCCTCTTGGCAGTAAGCCAGGGCTTACCTTGCTTGTTCCCTTATGTCTGGGATCACTGTTATATCCTGCCTGTTGTTCAATAACCGAAAACATTTGTTTCATATATTTTTTCCAGTTTCCTAGCTCATTACAATACAGGGATGAAGGAAAAAACAAATACATTTCTTCCTTTTACTATACTCTCTCAACACAGAACACAGAACACTTCACCTTTGGTCACCAAGATGTTTCTTTCTATTAACACTATGCAGTTCTCTAGTGGACACTAACAGGGTGTCTTACAACTCAATCAAATCGTTATATCCGATCTCACAGGTTGAGGGCTCAGTCCCACAAGACTCGCTTCACTTGAGATAACAGCGTAAGCCCCAGGTTGTGCCATGTGGTTTTGACTGGCGAAAATTTCCAGAGTCCCATAACCCTCCTCATTCAATTAATTTGCTAGAGAGGCTCACAGGAAAACACTTTACTTAGGTTTAGCAATCCATTATAAAGTTACAGATGAACAGCTAGCACAGAAGAGATGTACAGGGCCAGATATATGGGAAGGGCTGTGGAGCTTCTGTATCCTCTCTGGGAGTGCCACCTTGGCGTCTTTACTTATTCAGCAATCTAGCAGTTCACCGAAGCTGGTACTTTCGGGGTTTTATGGAGGTTTCATTACATAGGCACGTCACTAACTATTGCTGATTGACTCAACCTTTAGCTCATCTCGCCTATACCAGAGGTCAGGGGATGGGGCTTAACGTTCCAACCTCCTAGTAATGTGATTGGTTCCTATCCTGAGGCTATCCAGTAGCTCACCAATTGTGGCCCCATTAGGAAAAAGGATACTCCTATCACTAGGAACTTCTAAGGGATTTAAGAGCTATAGCAGATGTTCGTGTCACTCAGGAAATTACAAAGATCTTAGGAACTCTGGGTTAAGAACCAGGATCAAAGACTACATAATAGGACAAAAGTGTTTCCAAGTACCCTCATCTACAAAGGTACCAGGAGCTCTGTGATTCCACCTGGGAGCAGAAACAAACATCTGTTTTTCTGATTATTTTACAGAGGGAAATTCTTAGAGCTGTTAATTTCCCATGAGCAAAAATAAAATCTATCCCACAGATTTTGTTATTATCATTCAGCTAAACATGTTTTCTAGTTTCTTTTCTATATCAATAGAATACTGGTAAATTTATAAGTATCTGGGAGCTATCTAGATATCTTCTTGTTGCTGATTTTTTAGTTTAATTTTATCAAGGTTGGAGAACACCCCGTGGTATTTCAGTGACTGAGTTTATCAAGACTCGTTGCAAAATATAATCTTATCTTGATGAATAATCGTGAGAATTTCAGAAGAATGTGTAGTCTATAGCAGTTGGATGGAGTATCTATAAACATCAATTAGGTCAAAATGATTGACAGAGCTATTCAGAACTTCTATATACTTATCGATTTTTTTCTAGTTCTATTAAGTATTAAGAGAGAAATGTTAATATCTCTCACTATGATTGTGCATTTGTCTATTTCTTTATGTAGTTCTATTAGGTTTTCCTTCATATATTTTGAAGTTCTGTTATTGGGTACACACATTTTGAGATTGCTATGTCTTTCTGATGTGTCTAATTTTTTTATCCTTATGCAGTGTTCCTTTTTTATCTCTGGTAATATTTTTTTATCTTCATATTTGTTTTGTCTCATGTAAATTTAGGCACATCATCTTTCTGATGTCTACTGTTTGCATGATATATGTTTTTTGTACTTTAACTTTCAACCTAGCTGTATTAATATTTAAAATCTACTTCTCTTTTATTTTAAATAATAATCCAATTTGACAATATTACCCTCTTATTTTTAACTTTTAGTCCATTCATACTTAATGTAATTAATGAAATGCTTTGATTTAGATCTACTGTCCTGTCATAATAGTTATACATCCTGTAGAACAGAGTACCACAGACTTATGTGCTTAGACAACAGACATTTGTAGAGGCTGGGAATTTAGCTCAGCAGCACAGTGCCTGCCTGGCATGCACAAGGTCGTGAGTTCAGTTCCCGGTACCGGAAAAAAACCAAAAAAATAAAAAAATTTAAAAAATTTAAAAAAAAAAGAGAACAGACATTTATTATCTCACAGCTTTTGTGCATCAGGAATCTGTGAATGGCTTGGATGGTTCAGGATCTCTCATGAGGCTGTGGTCAGGTGTTATCTAGGGCTAGAGTCTTACTGGAAAAATTGGCCAGGGAAAAGCGTCACTTCCAGTGTCCTGAGGTTGCTGGCAAGATTCATTTCATTAGAATGAGAGCCTGTTTCTTGCTGGCTACTGGGCACAGGCTGCTGTCACTCTCTTGCCACATGGAGTTCTCCATAGGACTGCCCTGTGGAGTTCTCCATAGGACAGCCCCAAATAATTTATTTGGCAAAGTCAAACAAGGAGAGAGCCTTTAAGAGACGAAGGTTACAGTCTTATATAACATGGAAGGGCCATCCTGTCATTTTTGCTGTATTCTACTAGTTAGAAGCTAGTCACAGGTCCTGTCCACATGTAAGGAAGCATCTTATAGTAGTGAAAGTACCACTAGTAAAGGATGGGATTAGTGGGATTTATCTTAATGTCTGTGATACCTGCAATTTTTTTTCTAGTTCTTGAATGTTTTCTTCGTTCTTTTCTTTCTCCTTTGCTGCTTTCTTAATTTTTTTTTGCACTGGGGACTGAACCTAGGGCCTCACAAATGAGGCCTCAACATTCCCAGCCTCCCCTTAAATTTAGAGATAGGGTCTCGCTAGGACCCTAAATTGCACAGCCTGGGCTTGAGTATGTGATCCTCTTGCTTCTATTTCCCAAAAGGCTTGGGTTGCAGGTGTGCACCAATATGCCTGGCTCTTTCCTGCATTCCTTTTTTTTTCAGCTCAATTTTAAGACCTCAATTGCTTTTTATCTATGTCTGTGTATTTTCATTAGTTGCTCTATGCATCCTTAACTTATCACAGCAGACTTACATTTAGTATTGCAACATTTACCATGAAACATAAGAATCTTATAATAGGAAATTTCAATTTACTCCTTTGGGCTCCTGTTGGTATGCATTTTACAGCTCCATGGATGTGTTAGTCAGCTTTTTGTCCCTGTTACAAAATACCTGACATACACAGCTGGAAGGAGGAAAGGTTTATTTTGATTTGTGGTTTCAGAGGTTTCAGTTCATGATCCACTTGCCCCATGGCTTTTAGGGAGGTGGTGAGGTAAAGCATCACATTGGATGGAGGGGGCAGAGCAAAGCAACTTACATCTCAGCAGCCAGGAAGCAGAGAGAAGTGGAAAAGGGCCAGAATATAGTTTTCAAGGTCGTGCCCCGTGGGCTATGCCCTTCAACTGAGTCCATCTCCTAAGTGTCCATCACCTCCTAATAATGCCATCAAATTATGATCTCATCAGTGGATTAATCCTTTGATGAAGTAGAGCCCTCCTGATTCACTCATCTTCTGCAAGCCTCAGCCCTGAACACATGAGACTTTGGGGGGATGTTTTAGCTATAAGCCCTAGTGATATATAATACATACCAACATGCAGTGCTAATGTTTTTACTTTAAACAATTAGTTGTCTTTCAGGAATCTTTCAAAACCTGTTTTGTGGGAGCAAGTGGGGCAATGCCCTTCCTGTTGTTGGTGGAGTCTAGTCTGTTGCTATCATCTAGCATTTTCATCTGTTACAATTTGATGATCCAAGGCATCATCCTAGAGGAGGAGGTGTGGCCATGGAGGTGAGGCGGGAGTGAGGTGGGAGGAGAGGGTTACTCATGTCAGAAAAGACTACGTGACACAGGCTGAAACATTTTGGTCCTCTGTGCTTTACAGGTGACCTGGAAGCTGGAAGAAATAGCTGAATATTCAGCAGCTTGGGACATGGAACTAGACAGTCCCAAGTCACTGTTAGCTAATTCACATTCAGCTGTGCTGTTGGCCGTATCCTTGACTGGCCAGAGCCTCGATTTTCTAATCCATCAAGTGGGAATATAGGAACTACCTCCTGTGGTCATTGTGAGGAGTAAAAGATATAGTGCATATAAAAGTATCACACAGTGCCTGGCATACCATAAACACTTAATAAGTGTTAGCAATTTTTATTCTTACCACAGCTGCTATTACATTGGAATCAGGAGCTCAGTGAGCATCCAGCGGGGGCTCCCTACATCAAGAAAGGGATTCAATCTTGCTTTATCTGAGGCTGGGAGTGGTCTGTGGTACAAAGGATGTTGGCTTCTGGACTTTGCCTTGATGGTCAGAGGCCCTGGCTCACCAGAGACAACAGACTGGGGTTTGCCTGGACCAACAGTGAAGAAGAATATCCTTCCCCATGGAAAGATGGAACCAGGCAAAACCAGGGCTGGAGAAGAGTGCTGGGGGTTAGTCCCTGGAGAATGGAGCCAAGTCTGGTCGTCTGTGTCATCTGATCATAGTTACATCAGGCAGAGAACGAGGGGTATTTATATCTTTCTCAGCTTTTTTTCTTTTTTTCTTAAGACAGAGTCTCACTATGTAGTTCAGGCTGGCCCTGAATTCACTGTGCAGCCCAGGCTGGCCTCAAGCACATGGTGATCCTTTCAGCTGTATTTTAATCTCCAAAGAATGGACTCAGGGTTAGTGTTCCTGGATGAGCACATTTAACAGGTATTACGTCAGCCAGCATCCAAGATGGGGGCTTACCCTTTCTACCTTCTGGTACTCACACCTTGTGTAGTTTCCTGTCTCCCACACTGAGCGCAGCTGACCTGAATAACTGTGGGATCATGGAGAGGATGGTATGTGATTTCCAAAGATGTCACAAAAGACCCTGAAGCTTCTCTCCCTCCCCCTCTCCCATCTTTCTGTCCTCAGTGTAGTCAAGGCCAGCTGCCTTGTCCTGAGGACACTTAAGAAGCCCTACAGAGAGGCCCACACAGCGAGGGGCTGAGCCCTCCAGCTAACAACCAGCTCCATGTGAATGCGCCGTCTTACAAGCAGACCCTCCAGCCCCAGTCCGGCCTTCAGATGACTGTAGCCCCAGAGATCTCTTCTCTGCAGCGTCACGAAAGATCCTGAGCCCTGCTCAGCTGAGGCACTTCCAGATTCCTGACCTCAGAAACTCTGTGAGATGATAAATGCTTATTGTTTTCAGCTACTTCATTTTGGAGTGTTCTTTTTAACACAAAATATAGAACTCCTGTAAGTAGCCTAGAGAAAAAAACAAAAAGAGATAATGCTTAACCAAAGTTTGAATTAAAGGTGTCTGATATCTTTGTTGTGTCTTTCCAAAAGCCTTTAATGTGCAGCTGTGTTGTGAATATCTAAGAGAGAGGCATACTATGGAGGTTTTCTAAAATTTACTGAAGCACAGGCTTCCTGGTCTTTTTCCCTCCACTCTCCACCTTCTGCTTTTTACAGAACATCTCTGGCAACTAATTTATAGGAAGCAAATTTAGGTCATGCTGCCTCAGTTGGAGCAGTGAGCTTGTGGGAGGAGGTAAGATGCTACATCACCTCTTCAGGCCTCAGTCTCCCCATCTGTGAAGAGATCTAATAACATTCCGGCTCTTTTCTGTGAGATGATTTCAACTCAGGCTGGAGGCGTTGCTTGCTTCCTCCCATCCTGGTCACTCTTCCACCAAGTAGGTGCAATTGGGAGAAAACTCCAAGTCAGAATGATCAGGGTATACAGAAGCTATAGCTATGCTAATGCTTTATGTTAATGACTGATGAGAGTGGGTAATTGGAGATGGCAGGGGGGTAGAGAGTTGTGAAGAAATTTCGGTTCTTAGAGAAAATACTGCATTCAAGGAGCTTAAGAATGATTAATGGAGGTTCTGGAATTACAAAAAGCAACTAGTAGAAACTGTTTGGAACAGAAATTGCTCAGGGGAAGTAACCTTGAGAGGGCTGTGGAGCAGGTTGGGACAAGTTTGGAGCAGGTTGGGGAAAGAACCCAGGGAAGGGAGGGATAGGGCCTTGAGTGTCCGTGGGGAGACATGTGACTGGGAACAGCAGTGTGCTGTGGCCCAGAAGGTGACCCCAGGGAGCCCTGACTCGGTGTGTGAACATAGGCGGGGGCGCTGAATGTGGTCACAGAAGCTGGGCCTGAGTGTGTCCTCCTCCTCTGTCCCTCTTTGTATAGGGTTTGTGTCCCTTAATTACTTCCCACTCTAGGAAGGGATGGGGGCGTGCTGCTGCTCCATTGAACAAGACCCCAAAAAGAGGCCCAGCAAACAGCTATTCCTTGAAAGGACAGCATTTGCAGATCTTGATTGCCGATCCTGTGGGTGTTGTTAAAGGGAAGTGCTGGGGTTGAAGACAAAATGGCGGAAAAGCCTTTTGCTTCCTTGAAGAAGGGAAAGCCAGAATATCCTTTGTCCCTTTCTCCATCAGGGAGAATTTGGGTAAAAGCTGGAGCCAGGCACCTTCCAGGACATTCTTGGTCTCTTGAAGGTAAACTAAACTGAGTCCCAGAATACGGGGGACACTGGCCTTGCCTCTTCCTGCAGGGACTAGCATGGCTGCCATTCCAGACACTACCACTCGACATTTATAGTCCTGTCAGTGTTGTCTGACAGATGGCAGAGTTGTCCCTAAGAGAGACTTGTCCTGAAACCCTGCTGGGTGATTGAGGCTTCCTGCCTGGCCCTCCAGCTCCTTCAGTGCCTCCCGTAGGCACAATCTCCCCACCTCAGTCAGGATCCTTCTTCAGACAGCCCAGTCAGTGAGCTGGCAGCAAGTGGTATCTCTGGACTTTCTGGTTCCTTCCATGATGAACGAGTGGGCTGTGTCCCTCCTGTCCCTGCTTCAACTTGTCCCCAGCCTTGCTTAGAGTGCCACAGAAAATCAGGGTCCCCTGAGTCCAGTGTGTATTGGGGAGGAAATGGCTAAGGCCTGGGAGGGACTTGGATTTCTGGGATGTACCAGCTCACACCAGAGGAGCATGTTGTATCCTGCTCGACTCAGAGAAGCAGGGCTCTCTCCTCCTTGCTCTGAGCTGAGCTTTGCTTTCAAGAGATTCAAGCCTGAAGCAGGTTCCATCCAGTCCAGAGGGCCTTTAAGAGGATCCCATCCCTTTGATGCCCAGGCATTAAGAAATAACCTTTATAGTCTTGCACTCAAATGAAATTGAACCCAGAAGCCCATTAGCTTAAACAGCTCAAGGTAGAGCCCTGCTTCCTCCTCCTCCCTGCCTCCACCTGCTCCTTCCCAGCTGGTGCTACAGTGCCTGGGATGAATCTGTGGGACCTCACAGAGGCCAGTAAAAACCAGCGACTCAGGAAGGAGGTGGGAAGTTAGAGTCTCCCGGGCACAGTCTCGTTTTACAAGGTGGGAAGAACCCTGGAGGTGGATGCTGAGATAGTTGCACCAGAAAGTGCACAGGCCACCTGCACATGAATGAACAATACAAATGCAGAACAGCCGAACCCTACAGTTAAAATACGCATTGGATAGCCTGGCTCGGTGGTGCACACCCGTAATCCCAGCTACTCAGGAGGCTGAGACAGGCGGATTTTGAGTTAGAGGACAGCCTGGGCAATAAAATGGGATTTAGTCTCAGATATTTAAAAAAATGTATAAGATGGTGTTGGGGTTCAGGTCTTCTACCCCAAATTGTGGCAGTTAACATTTGAGGAAACAGCATAAGTGGGAAGGTCCCTGTCACTTGCCCTTACCCTTCTCCCTGTAGCCCTTACCCTTCTCCCTGCCACTTGCCCTGACTCTTCTCCCTGTAGCAGATCACAAAGCCTAGGGAGGACTTTATGACCTTCCTCTAGAGGAGACCATGGCACTCCCATGGGAAAGGTGCCTTTGTGTGCCTGGAGGGAGGGAATATCCTCACCTCAGAAGACACAGGGATGCAAAGAAGAATCTGAACACACAGGCTGTGCTACATCCTCTTAGTTAATGATTGTTAGACCATACTTTGAAAATAATCTTCAGCATGACTGTCTGCTTCTCCACCAAACCTAGCATAAAAAATACTCAGGCTTTCCTGAGTATTTGGGACTTCATTTCTTTATGAATGCTATCATGTCATGGGAAACCCATGTTAAATAGATGTGCATTTGTTTCCCTTGTTAATCTGTGTTGTTATAGAGGCTTCAGCCATGAATTTATGGTAGGTTTCTTCCTTTGCAGTGGTAGATTTTTTTTATGTATATTTATACACACACACACACACACACACACACACACACACACACACACGAACACACACAGTTCAAAGGCTAGCAGTGCGGTTCTATCTGCCAATGGAAAGCAGAAGGGAATGATACAGTCATGTTTATGAGCTGCTCGGCTACCAGGCTAGAACCCAAGGCTTAGGAGCCCTGGTCCCAGGCTCTTTCTAAGAAATGTTTCTCTGGACCTGAGGCCATGGGCTGGGTCAGCCAAGCAGTGTGTGCAAGGAGGGTGAAGGGAAGACAGGGGAGCCGGGCGCCCAGAGCTGCTGAGGAGTCCAGGGAGTCGCTCTGCAGGTCTTGTCAGGAGGGCCCACCAGCATTGCTCGTTTGGGGTAGGTTGCTACCATCTCACCAAGTGAGGTTTTAATTGCTTGATTTACTTATCTCGTCTCGGATCTGCTGATATACTCCACTGCCTTTTAATTGCTTGAAAAGTTGAGCAGTTTTTCATGTTTTAAGGAGTGCTGAATTGTATAATTAAAACACTAACAGTGTAAATCAACAGTGCAGAAGAAAGACAGCGGAGAATTAAGCAAGTGTGTTGGCATAATAATAAAATCAAATTGGCATGAAGAGGGCCCATTACTGGAAAGATGCTGAATACCAATAGCAGGCCTGGGGGTGATGGGGGTGCTCCCCGAATGCTGACCTGAGTCCCTCCCCACTGTGAGACAGGAGCCAGAGATGGCAGCTTGTGACGTCAGTGTGGCTTAGCTCTGGGCACGAACAAAGTCTCCGATCTAGAAATGGCCCTGAATTCGTGTGTGTTACCACGGTGGGCTGGGGCTCCCCTACTTGGGAGGGTGCTTTCACAAGCTGGAAGGTCCCTGAGATTTTGTGATTTGGGGAGCTTTGTTGACTGCTGTTTTGGCTCACAGAGGAGGAGAAAAGGGAGGTTCTCTTTCTAGGATCCCTACCCAGGAATATCTCCCTTCCATCGGAGGGCTTCCCAGCTCCCCTTCCCCTTCATAAGCCACATACCACAGGCAGGGGGTGGTGGCAGCTGGAGTCACCCTTATTAGTGAAATTGCCTTGAGACCCATCTCAGGCTTTGCCCACTTGTATTGACAAGTCTTAGGCTGCAGACCTATTAGCTGATATTTATAACACCACGTTCCTCACCCTTGTGATGGATGGTCCAAGCGTTGAGATCAATATGGCCCCTGTCACATTTACATATTTATATTATTAATAAGCAATAAGTCACCCAGGCAAGTCTGCTCTGCTGGGCTTCCAGTGTGCTCTGTGCAGACAGCTGACCTTGGCCTCTGTTCCTTGTACCAGCCCCAGTGGCTGCTGTGGATCAGCTCAGCCAGGAAGGACACGGGGCAGAGTGCAGAGTCATTTGGGGACAGAGTCCGGACACTGTACTGGCACTGTTTGCTCTCTGTCTGACATCTTGACTCCTTCGTACGGTCTGGCATGGAGGGGGACCCTCCTCATGTTCTCTGCAGACGGCAGTTGCAGGCTGGTAGACAGCTGTGTCCTGAACGCCTCCCAATCCTCTGTCTTCTCTGTCCTCACCACCCTCACCACCCAAGTCCTTGTCAGCATGTGCGTTATTGCTGCGCAGCCTCTCACCTGGACTCCCGGCCACCCACTTCCTCTGCCACGACACGCCGGCTTCTGCCACCCCGCTGAGCATCCCCAAAAGTCAGCACTGGGCTCTGCAATCTCCAGCTGCTCTTACATCCTATGACTCCATTTGGTTTTGCTCATCTGACCAGGTGTCCCATCTCCAGCCTGCACAGGCATTTGCCTGGCTTCTCTCCCTTCCTATCATCCCTAAACACAGACACACATGCACACCCACACACAAACATACATGCGTGTGTGCACGCTCACTCTCTCTCTCACACACACACACTAGGTGTGATTGAAAAATATGGTGAATGTTAAAACAATTTATTACAATAAAAGACACACTGCGGTTAATCCACCTCAGAATACCCTAACCCTCACTTAAATAGGGGGTTCTTGCCACTTTCTGAAGTAATTTTGGAAGTCTTTAGCTTTGCTGTTGTGGCTGCATCAATGTGCAGATTTGATTCAAGATATTTACTTTTTATGGTCATTTTGATTTTGGGAAGACCCAGCAGTCACACAGCACCAGATCCAGTGAATAGGTGGATGAGGACATCAGAATGTTTTTGTGAGCCTACCTTTCCATTACATGGCACTCAGCAGTATCATTCACTGTATTTTTAATTCACCACCAAGAAATCAAATAAGCTGGGTATGGTGGTGCACATCTGCAATTTCAACATTTGGGAAGCTGAGGCAGGAGGATCACTGTGAGTTCAAGGCCAGCCTGGGTTACATAGTGAGTTCAAGAACTGCCTGAACTACGTTTTGAGACTGTCTCAAAAAACAAAACAAGGGCCAGGGACTTAGCACAGCAGTACAGCACCTGCCTCGCAAGCTCAAGGTCCTGAGTTTGATTCTCAGTACCAAAAACAAAACAAAACAACTGAACAAGAAACAACAGCAAAAAAGAAATCAAATATTAAGAAATGCTGGTGAGGCTGTGTGTGTGGGGAAACCTCTATACTGTTGGTGGGATGTAAACTAGTACAACCACTATGGAAATCAGTTTAGAAATTCTTAAAATAACTGAAACTAGAAATTTCATTTGAGCCAGCTATTCTCCTTTAGGTATCTTTCTGAAAGAGTTAAAGACATCATATTACAGTGACACATGCATAATTATGTTTAAAGCAGCATAATTCATAATAGCTAAATCTTGGAAGCAGCCTAGAAGCCCATTAAAAGATGAACAGGTAAGTTAAATGTTGTATTTATACATCCTGGAATACTACTCTGCCATAAAGAAGGGTAAGTTTGAGTCATTTGTAGAAAAGTGGATGCAACTTGAGACCATAAATTTAACTGAAATAAATGAGACACACAAGCTTAAATATTGTGTGGTTTCTTTTACATATGAGAAACCCACAGTAAAAATAAAGAGCAAATTAAAAGAGACAATAGGAAGTAAGAAGGTGGATCTTTCTGTAATAGGAAGGAGATCAAGGCATATCATGAGGCGGAAGGGAGGGACAAGAGCTGAAATAAGGAATTAAGATGTGTTACCTACGTGTACCAACTCCACACCTGGAGTGTAAACGTGTACTGTGAATATGTACTAATAAAAATGAAACGAAAAGAAAAATGTGTTCCCAGCCTCCAACTGCATCAAACAAGGTGAGGGAGAACTTTTCTTCCCTGCCGCTCCCTGCTAAACACAATTATGGTAAACGATATGATTTGATCGTTTCACAATGTACATGTGTCAAAATATTGCAATGTAGCCCATAAATAATGTACAAATATTTTGTGCTCATCAAAAAACAGAATGAATCTATCTAAATGCATACAATGATGGACCCCAGAAACAGTGCCAGAGACAAACAAAGGAGCCTGGAAAGAAGTGAGAGGAGAGAAAAATGATTATTCTCAGGGACCAGGCCTCCAGGGGCAGCACAGCAGCAGGGCATCTCGGATCTGCCCGCCCAACATAAGCAGGCGAACCATACCTGCATCCCAAGCCCAAGACGAGCATAGAGGCAGCTCAGGAGCACTCACATTGCCCTGAACTGAACTGAAATGTCCAGGACATCTGGTCAGGGCAGAGGGTGTTAAAAGGAGCCAGAGAACACAGTCTCCTCCCATGTCTGAGTGCCCTCTGCCACCAGGAGATACTGAGACTCTGGGCTACACCAGCAAGGGAGACCCCAGCACAACAAGGACATGGCCGGGAAGCCTCCTTGTGTGCTCACAGCTCTGAGATTCCCAGCCGATGCCCAGAGTTAGGAGGGTGGCCGACAGGGTCCACAGGGGCCTGCCACTGAGACCCTTTCACAGCACAGAGACTGCAGGGGACGCTCCTGAAAAGGGCCCTACCCCAAAGTGCAAACAGCCCACCTGTCTCTTGGCAAATGCATGGCTAAACAAACTATGCTGCATTCAGAGAGAATATGATATCTGCCCCGAATTCATCTCTCTGCAGGCTTTCACCATCCTGCAGGAAACTGGGAATGCGCTATTTCTCACATGATATCTTTTTCACTGCTTCTTTTTTCCTCCAATTCTGGGATTTGAAACCATGGCTTCGCTTCACCCCTGCTAGGGAAAAGCTGCACCACCGAGCCACCGCCCCAGCCCACCACTCCTTACTTCCCTCCACACAAAGGGCCATTGCTATTGTTGATGATTTTAACTGCAGACAGTACTGGGATAAAATGTTGACATAGTCATAAAATTTTTGTTGATAACTACTTCTGAAATGCATGCAAGGTATTAAAATATTGTTTGAAAAGTAAACAAATAGGAAGAATAAAGTAAGAACATTGATACAAACGTCATCAGACTCCTGAGAAGAGAATTGGAGGAACTGATACAGACAGCATTCAGAGATGTAGGAATGAGGGCTTTCCTAAACTGATAACATTTGCAAACTTGGGCGCTCCTTCCCTTTGTGCAGCTTCCTAAGAATCATGTGCTTACTAGAAAAAGATAGGAAAATATTTATCAAAATACAAATAGTTCTACTTATTACTGCTGCAGTGGCCAGGGGTGTAAAAAACTTTGTTGTTCTTGTTGTTGTTCCGTAGAGAAAACTTATAACTTGGGGAGCATGGAAAAGCACATATAGCAACTATTGCTACAAATAAAATAAAATAAAATAAAGCCTTTAGGTTGAATCAGGAGAAAAAAGCACCAGCCAAGATGAGTTTGTTCTCTCTTAAACACAAAGGTGCACACACATGCACATACACAAAATAATCTTGGAAAGCATCCTCTACTTTCATTTCTCCTGAGGTCAAACCTTACTTATCCATCTTCTTGTTAGGACTGATTGCATTGGTCATGAATTATGCACTTCTGACTAATACAGCACAAAGTAAACACATGGAGCCATCACATGGTATTCTTTGCATACCAACCACAGGAATAAAGCATGGGCAAAGAATCTCATCAGAACCACAAACAAATTTGGCACCTACTTTCCTATGATTATAATTAGATGAGCTATTTTAACATAATTCTTCACATTCAAGTTACGTTGAAATAAATTACTTGCTCCAAGGTGTGATGGCGCACATCTATAATCCCAGCCCTCTGGGAGGCTGAGGCAGCAATTTAACAAGATTTTTCTCAAAATGAAAGGGGTAGGGGTTGGACATGTAGCTCAGGGCAGGGACCTGGGTTCAGTCCCCAGTATCGCAAAGAAACAAAACAAAACAAAACACCAAAGCAAAATAAAAACAAAAAGAAAACACAGAAAGAAATAATGTATTTTCTTTCTAAATTGGCTGTACATCACATTTTCCACCAGAAGGATTAAAAATGTAAGATAAACTGAAAGTTAGAAAAAGGATCAAACAATAAAATGAAAGAATATATTGGTCTGGAGGTAGAGACAAAAAGAGTAGGAAAATAAAAGCTGTGAAAGGATGTATAGGCCTTGCTATCAATCTATGTGTGTGAAAATGTACAACATCCTGGGGGTGTGTTGTTGTCTACGAGCAGAGAAGAAATAATTACCCACACCTTCAGGGCGGGGGAGGGGCTGGGAGGCAACTATAAGGAAACACACAAGTAGATAAGTGTAAGCACAAACACAGAAAAATCTAAACGAATGGGCAATTAGTACAACCCCCGCCAGCTGGTGCCTCCAGGGTGGCCCTGTGGAGGGACTTGGCTCAAGGCAGCAGGGATCCCTCATGGGATCTGGGAGGCCCTCGCGCTGGGTTCTCAGCACGCTGGGCCCTGGTCCCCAGAGGAATGGGAAGGGACATACAGGGACCCAGTACCTAAGCTGGCCCAAGGAGCTCTGCTTGGTTGACCTGTGGTCCTCACAGTCCCCACAGAGTGACCCTCCTGGTCCCAAACCCTGGCAAGAGCTTCAAACCCAAGAGTGGGAGTCCTGCTAAGGCGGTGGCCTGACCCTGATGTGCTCCTGGCCACTGCCCCTCGAGGGCGCCCTGCTTTTTCATGAGTTCCAGGGACATCACAAGGGTCAAGCTCTGGGACAGGGCACTCCAGGCTGCATACTAGCTGGCAATCTTGACAGTGAGCTCTGTCCAGCTCTGTCCAGCACAACTGATAATAAACACCTTGTTCAGAATGCTTCAACTCCAGGATGGACATCACCTGCCCACTCACCTGGCCTGTGACACTCCCCTACCTGGCCAGGGTTACCCCGCTGCTCCAGCCAAGGCTCCCCATCCCGCCCGCAGTATCCCTAATCCTGGTCCGTGCTGTGGGCCTTGGCCACCTGGCATCCACTGCACCCCCTCCAGCTGGCTGCAGATTCCACTCAGGGGATCCGCCCATTGGCATCCTGGGGGGACCCATGGAAAATACCAAGAGACTCTCTGATGATTGGGCCCTCCAGAAGTGTGAGGATCCCTCCTCCAAGGGACCCGTCTGCATGACCTGAGCAGCCAGCGGGGCCCATGACATCTGATCACCACCGTCTCCCCAAGGATCACAGTGGAGAAGGCCCAGGTGCAGCTGGAGCAGGAGGGGGGGTGTAGGGGAGGGCGAGGGGAGAGGGAGAAATGATGCCAGAAAGAAACCAAAGGGCAGATCCATCAGGACGGGGGTTCCCCTAGCCCTGGGGTTGTGGTACCATCTGGTCCCATGGAGCCCAAGGGATCACCTCGGGATGCAATCCTGGGCCTCAGGAGGATATGCTCCATCCCCGGGATTTGACAAACACCTTGGGTGACATGGCCTGTGTGTCTCCTCTGATCATCTCTGATGACCAGGCCACCCCCAGCTTCCACCTCGGGCAGCCTGAGACACATACCAGTGTCCCCTGCCCCAGCCCCAGGAAGCTCCCCACTGCAGAAGTTCCAGGAGCAAGTGTTGCATGTACGCCATTAGGCCACTCTCCAGGTTTCTAGAAGCCAGGGAGGGAGGCAAAGGGTGAAAAGCCTCCAGCTGTGCCAGCAGGCTGCTGCCTTCCACCCCAGCTGGGGCTCACAGGCCTGGCAAGAGGAGAGTGTGCCTGCAGTCCCCGGTTCTACCAGACCTCCCAGTTCTCCCCTCCCCGGCCCTTCTGTCCTTTCACCTTTCCTCTCCAAGCCTCCCTTCTGCCCAAGAGAACTCCTGACACCCGTGTCTGCAGCTGCCCCTCCTCCTCCGTCCTGGCCTCCCCTCCACTAGCCCCTTCCTCCCACCGCGCTGGTAATAGCAGTGCACACTCAGCCTTCACGACTGCCTTTCCACTGTCACACACGTGACTCCTCCACCCATGCCCGTCAGGTCGAGATCTCCCCGGGGCTGCAGCATGAGCTTTTGCTGTACCGCCCAGATGAGTGTTTCCAAAGGGAAGAAAGCCATTGCGTGGGTTACCAGAGTTCATTCATTCGGTGCTGGTTGATGTTTACATTGTGGTTTTCAGTTATCGGAAACAGCTGGTGTGAATGTTCTTGTAGAAATCTCCCTATGTGCACACACAGGAGGTACAAGGGCTGGGTCACAGGTAGGTATGTGTGCAACTTTTGAATAAACCTGCAAACTGTTTTGTGGCAGGGACTGCAGCACCAGCAGCGCGGGAGAATTCTGGGTCCTTGGCTTCCTCACCAGCGTTCGTGTGGTCAGACTGTAATGTTAGCTCTTCTGCAGGACGGAGCGCTTGCCCCTTTTGGTTTAAATTTTCACTTAGTTGAAGTCTGCTCATGAAAACTTTTTATGTGCTTATTTGATACCTAGATGTCTTCCCTGGAGAAATCTCTTTTCAAATCATTTTGCCTGTACTTTCAATTTTTAAGAATTTTCTAATTGTTGGGTTTCAGAGTTCTCTGTGTGATAGTAAAGAAGCTTTTTCCGGAGGGATGACTTGGAAATGTTTTATCCCAGTCACTCTCCTGACAACACCTTTTAGGGACCGGTTCCTTATTTTGGTGAAAAGTAATTTTTCCTTTTCTGTTCCTTCATGGATCTTGTCAATGATATCGTCTGTAGGAAATCCCTGCCTGACCCATAAGCACAAATGTTTTGTCCCATATAAACTTCATCAATTTATATTTTACATTTTGGACTCTCATCTATTTTGAGATAATCCCTACATGGTGAGAGGTAGGGACCAAAGCCCATGGTTTGTGTGTGGCTCTCTAGGTACCCATGTACTATGTGTATTCAAACCCATTTGCCAGAGATGCTATCATTTCTCATTGAATTGCCCATGTCCTTTGCCCTCAGCTGTCCGTGTGTGTGGCTCTGTAGGTTTTCTATTCTGCCCTACTGATCTGTCACATCCAACGCTTGATTATAATAAAGCCAATCATCGGCCACTGTGCATTTGCTCATGTAGAGTGGCTTCCACTATTGTGGCCTCACCATTTTACCACACATGGCCAGATACACCTGAAATGCTTTTCATAATACAGCTGGCATCTAAGTGGGATTACTTCCCAAAACCATTATTAAAATACCAAGATGTAAAACCTGTGTATTTTACAGCCTAATGGGCTCAAATTCATGGCAATCTCATGCCAAAATCTCATGCCAAAATTTGTTGGACACACAAGGGACATGGAGAGCTTGGGAACTGTGTAGGTGAGAGTAGGAAAATATAATAGGGCAGAGGGGGAAAGAAAGAGAATTGGAGATGCACCCCAGCTCCTAGCTCCTCCCCACAAAGACAGAAACCCTCTTTCAGCACACCGTCCATTAGAGGTAGGGGGTCAAGAGAGTGAGGGTATACATGTAATCTGGCAGGTTAAATAACTGATTAATAGATTAGGGTAGCATGTGCTGCTGTGCACCCTGGGATGGCAGCCTGGGAAGGACCTGGGTGGTAGCTGCCTGGGGCAATGCACTGGGTGGGGCAAGATGGTGTACAGTGAGCCTGGGCCTCCACCAATCTAGATGGTTATACGCTTGGCTGGAGCAGGCAATGGGTAAGACAGGGCAGAGGTGCTGAGCTGTCAAGGGGGCCCAGAGGCGGACACCCTGGCTTCCTGGAGCCCTCATGGGTTCTGGGTTCAATGCAAACACTACAGCCTCTGGAGCACAGGCTGTACCTGGAGCTGCAGGGCAGGCTCTGCACAGGGCGCTGGGAAGGGTGGAGGGGGCAGCTGGTCCCTTAGGGCCCTTGTGGCTCATTTCTCTGTGAACCCTGTAAGCCTCCATGCCACAAGCCAGCTGGACAGAAGCAGCAACACAAGGCCTTCCTCCTCCCCTCTGCACTCCCCGGCCCTGACCTCCCCGAGCTGCCTGAGAGTGGGGCAGGGTCCGAGTGCCACGTGAGCTTGGGTACTGAAGCCACCAGCCAAGTGGTGAGGGCCCAGGGCCCACAGTGTCTTCAGCACAGTGCCTCGCTCTTGCTGGGTCCCCCTGGGAACTGAGCTCCAGTCTGACCTCCCAGCTGTAATTTATCCCTTCCCTGCGGTGCCACGAAACTGTGGGTCAGCTCAGCACAACCCCCATGCCCCCCACATGGGCCTTCCTCAGAGCCTAGAGTGGGCATCCCATTATCCACACCCAGATCTATGCTAAACCAATCAGTAGATGAATTTACTAATCACATACCCTTAATCCTGGTATCACACCCTTAAATCCCAGCATCACATGCCCTAAATTCAGCCTCCACCCCAAAGCCCCTCCTATGACCACCTGAGGCATTGGGGGGACATCTAGACACAAGCCATAACATAGAGGCTACTGGGATCACTATGTTCTTAGCTTATGAGGAGGGGGGATGCACATGTATCAGTTGCTTCTGAGGAATGTAATCATCATGCACTGCAAACATGCACTAATAAAACATTATACCCTGTAAAGATACAAGAGGACTTCCAGCTCTGCTTCCAAAAGTGGCAAGAACAATGGGATAAGTATGTTCAAAGAGATGAGGTGTATTTTGAGTAGAATTAATAGCAACGCACCTTTTAGTGTAATAAACTTTAAAAAATTTAAACCTTTACTGTCTGTTGCGATCATTCTTTGTACCTCTTTATTTGTCCAGTCCTGTGCACCTAGAATGCCCAACTGACTATCTCTACCAATACAAAGTGTATTTGTGCTTCAAGGTGAGCTGAATCCCACCTGAGTCACAAAGCACCGCCCACCATTTCTAGTGGCTACCAACTTCCTTGTTTCTCAGCATCCTCTCCGGCCTTTGTTGTCTTCTCAACACAAATTTAAAAGCCATGGGGCTGGGGATATAGCTCCATGGCACAAGCACCTGCCTGGCAAGCCCAAGGTCCTGAGTTTGAATCCCGGTACCAAAAAAAAAAAATTTAAAGCCAGACTGGCTTTTTGCGTGATAATAATAGCACCAAAAGCCAGTCATGATTTCAACAGCTTAGAGTCTGGAACAGAAGACAGACATTGACTGAAGAACCCCGCAAAGGAATGCAAAATGGGGCGGAGTTTAGTGCCAGGGAGGAGAGCAACAACTTGGTACCAGTGGGGATGGGGGGAGGGGGACGGGAGGTCAGAGAGAGCCGGGCAGGCCTCTTACAAATGTGTGTCGGAAGGGAGTCGGTGGGACAGCATCTCCAGCTGCGGGAACCGGCATGTGGCAGGAAGGAGCATAAAGACTTTGGGGAACTTAAAGAAACCAGCACGGCTGAAGCACACAGCGTGCAGGCATGGGCGGTGGGGTAGGACTGAGACGGACTGGGTGGGTTGGGTAAGGAAGGGCCTAGACTTTGCAGGGCCCATTATTGGCAATGGCAAAACCCAGGTTTGTCTGAGGAGCACCGGGAAAACAATGGAAAGTGTTAAACAGAGAGATGATTGGATTTGTGTGTTGAAAAAGACCAGGCTGGACTGGCAGCTGATGTGAGGGCTGTTAAGGAGCCTGCAATGGTGCGTGCAGGAGGTGAGGGAGGGGGACGGCAGTGGGATGCGGGGAGGTGGACCGGTGTGAATGGTATTTAGGAAGCAAAGTCATCAGGACTCGGCGACATTTAGGCTGTGGGGAACAGCAGAGGGGGCAGAGTGGTCCGTTCATGATTCATGGTCTGGACAAAGCCAATCATAGAGCCGGAGAGAGCAGAGGGTCAGCGACATGGATGGTGAGGTGGGAGTGGGCACAAGGCTGGCTTCCCATGTGTGGAGGCAGAGTGCTTTGATGTGCTCTGGAGCTGCTGTTGCATATGCGGGAGAGACTTTGTGGACCTAAAAATATTTAAGACCTGGGAGGCAGAGATGAGAGCTTGAAGGAGAAAAGAGGAACAGGACCGAGCATTTCCTAGACTGTACTTCCTCCTAATCCCTCCCCTGTCCCCTCCTCCCTTCTTCTTCTTCTTCTTCTTCTTCTTCTTCTTCTTCTTCTTCTTCTTCTTCTTCTTCTTCTTCTTCTTCTTCTTCT
>NW_004955553.1:982090-1053844 GCF_000276665.1 Chinchilla lanigera | reverse complement strand
TCTTCTTCTTCTTCTTCTTCTTCTTCTTCTTCTTCTTCTCCTTCCCCTCCTCCTCCTCCTCCTCCTCCTCCTCCTACATCTCCTTCTCCTCCTCCTCCTCCTTCTACATCTCCTTCTCCTCCTCCTCCTCCTCCTTCTCCTCCTTCTTCTTCTTCTTCTGATACAGCATCGCATATGTAGCCCAAGCTATACTTGATCTTGTGATCCTCCTATCCTCCTGCCTCAGCCTACTGAGTGCTGGCATTACAGACATTTATTAGCATGCCCAGCTTCTCCTGGTCCTTCTGTCTTCACAAACAGGAGCTCCATAAATAATTTCTACATTTTCACATCTGTTTTGTTCTCTAGCGGCACTGTGACCATGGCTGTGTTTTGGCTTAGTAAATGTCCTCCTGATACTAAAATATCTGCCAACTGTGTAGGCTGTTTTCCCAGGCACACAGATGACCCTGCATGGCTCACAGTTCAGACAAGGAAACTGAGTCTTGGAAGCACTGAGGGACAGTTCTCTAAAGATCTTCCAACTGTCTGTTGCTATGGCACCAACCTGCCCAACAAGTCTATGTCTAAACAGAACAACAACTTTTGCGCATGCATCCACAACTTAGGCAGGGCTTGGTGGGGGCAGATGGTCTCCTCTCAGGAGAATGGACAGGGCTGGAGAATCCACTTCTGAGATGATTCATTCGAGTTGGCTTTGGCGAGTTGGCTTTGGCAATTTGGGTTTGCCGGTAAATACAAACAATAAAACCTCCATCCTGTGAATAAAAATCAGGTAAAACTTACTCTTTCCCAGGACAGAAGCTGTGATGGGGCCTCTGTCTGACTTCCTCTCTCATCTATCTCTGGTTGGTCCCACATTCACATCCGGTCCTGCCACTCTTGGTTCGCACTCCCAGAAGCCCCCTCTGCTCTGGGTTTTCCTCCATTCCCTCCAGGTGTGCCTGCTTTCTCTGTGATGTCCTCCCTCTGGATGTTTACCAGGACTGTGCTTATTTATTTAGCTGTGTACGCTCCCTTCTAGAAAAGAAGTAAAGCAGACAAAAGGAATGCATAAAATAGAAGAAGACTGGCGTGAATGAAAAGAAGATAGGATGCAAAATGGAGCAGAAATAAGATGGCAAATGCACATCCCTGTGGGACAGACAGGGAAACAGCGTGGGCTCTAAGTTTTCCAGTGATGAGAGTGAATGTGCTACATGGCTGAGTACACGGTTCGCAGGGTCCAGAAGATGAAAAGGACCAACAGTTGTAACTGCGCTGGAGGAGCAAAGATCAAACAGATCCAGAATGGAGAAAACGTTGCAAATAACACTTTATGCATCAGTCTAACCCAGCAGCTCTTCACCTGGGAGTATTTTTCCACAGGGCGAAGATTGGTAATATCTGAAGGTTATCACAGCAGGGGAGGGTGGGGGTATGAGAAGTGGGGGGTGGCTTGCTGCCGCCATCAAAAGAGCAGAGGATGGGGATGCTGCTAAGCATCCTACAGTGCAATGGATGTCCCCAACAAAGGGCGATTGGACCCGAAGTGTCAGCAGTGCCCTGGCTGGAGAAACCATGCCCCAACCCCTCTTTGGGTGTAGACACGGTGTTACCTTAAAAGCAAATCATTTTGTTGCATTATAGCTGAACCCTCTTGGGCAAGGATCTCATGCCCTGGGCTTGTACTGAGTTGCCTTCTTTAGGGAGTGTTTTTTTTTTTTTTCTTAAGCAGTTTTTATTACACTCAAGGTATTCAGACAAGTGCAAAATAACCTTGTAATCAGGATACTGTATCAGTCAACAAAAAAGGAGAACCCAGTACAGTATGAAGAGATATACAAATGACTATACAAGCTGTGACAGTAGTAACTAACAACTTGAAATGGACAGATTGCTTTTTTTCTTTTAGAAATGCTAAATTTTCTTAACAAAAGAAGACAAATGCAATACAGCACTCCAAATATGCATAACCAAGAAAATAGTAAAAAGCAGCCTTAACACTACTGGTAGCATAACAGTCCCCGCTGCTTCTATTTAACAGCCTTGCCGGGCTGGGGACTTAGCTCAGCGGCAAAAGCGCCTGCCTGGCAAGCGCAAGGTCGTGAGTTCGGTTCCTGGTACTGGAGAAAAACCAAAAAACCAAAACAAACAAACAAACAAACAAACAAATTCTAACAGCCTTGCCAACACATGCCTATTCCCTTCCCTAGCTTTAAGGAAAACTAGTGCAGCACAACCCTTCAATGGTTTCATTTAAAGTCACAGCCTATAGAGAAATGAACACCTTGTCAGTCTAGATACAACAATGGCAGCCATTCTTCACATGCACTTCTCTTAGAATAAATCCCCTTGGCTGGCAGGATAAGGTTATGTTACTGATCTTCTCTCCCACAGCCACAAATCCCCTTCTGTGCTATGTCCCTGCTACCCTCATACCCCTGTCCCCATGCTGATACTCACCGTTCCCACCCCCAAAAGTGCAGTTTATGGTAGCCTTCCTAGCAAATGGTTTTAAAGAGTGTCCCAGCAAACATGCTTTTTAAAAAAATGCCCCTCTCATCACCAGAGGTGATGAAAATGAATTATGTTCTTGGAATATTTAAGCCTTCACTAGGTCACAAAGGTGTACTCTGAACACCTTTATTTGTTGTGTGGGTTTTGAAACTATTTAAATGCCCTGGGATAGAATGGAGAGAACATCTCAGTTTCCCCAAACTGAGGGCCAGAGAAGGGAAGAGATTCAAGTTATGGCCTAGGGAGTGTTTGTTGTTTTAGCTCTCTGGAGCCCTAGACTGGTATAGCTAGAAGACTGAGGCCAGCACCTCCACTGATCATGTGGATGCATTCCCAGCACATGTCTAGCACTTGGCCAGAGTCCATGTGGAATGCAGGAGCAGCCCAGACCTTGCGCCTGGCCTTTCCGGGGCTCACAGCCCACATTCCACACCCCTGTGGATGGAATGGATCTCCTGCAAAGTCCTGGGACACCTGGGAAGGAACCAGGAACTCAGGGCAGGGGCAGACAAGAAGGAGGACTTTGAGAAGAGGGCATTTCCCCTATATTCTTTCCTGGCCTCAAGGTTTGGAGCTGACTTCTCCCTACTGGGAATGTCTTCCTTTCTATCTCTGAAAGGTGGGGTGATCTAGAGGAAAGAACCTGGACACTACAGTGAGTCCTGGGCCCATGTGCTGGGATGGGCACACAGCGGAAGTGTGAGCTTTTCTGCCATGTGACGTGCGGGCACAGCTTTCTTCAGGAGCCCATGAATGGAAACCTCCTCTTCTGAGCTGGGACTAGTAAAGGTGACCTTTGGTTCCTTTCCATAGTGATCTCAGAACTTGGCCCTGTTGTTCTTTGTGGCCTTTCCCATTGGACTTTAGGGGTATGTTTCTTCTCCTTGTACCCAGGCTCTGTGACCATTTGACCAGTAGAATATGGTCCTTCCTGTTCTAAGTGGCTCTGAGAACTGCTGCCACATTGTGAAGCAGTGAAGAGCCAGACCAAGAGCTCAGTGTACCAGGTGTGATCAAAATACACAGAGAATGTTTAAATTAAAACAAGTTTTGTTACAGTAAAAGAAACTTTGCAGGGGCTGGGGATTTAGCTCAGCGACACAGCGCCTGCCTGGCAAGCACAAGGTCGTGAGTTCAATTTCCGGTACTGGAAAGAAAAAAAAAAAAAAAAAAAAGAAACTTTGCCATTAGCCCTCCTCCAAATATTCCCTCTTGTTTAGAACATACTTATCCCGTCACTTTTCCACTTTCTGAAGCATTTCTGGAAGCCTTCATTCGTGAGTGTCTGTATAGAGTGTGATTAGAAGTAGAGTGAATGCTGCTGCTAAATGTCATCCAGTGGAAAGGCAGGTTTGTAAAAACATTACAGTGTGCTCTCATCCACCTTATTCACTGGATCTGGCACTGTGTGATCTCTGGCTCTTCTTCAAGTCAAAATGACCATGAAAGGTAAACAATGTGAAGGCAGCCATGACAGTGCAACTAAAGACACTCTTGAAAGAACTTTCAGAACTGCTTCAGAAAGTGTCACGAATGCAGGGATCAGCGTGTTTGAAGAGAGAGGAAGCATTTCAAGGGCAATTAATGGTAATGTGTCTTTCACTCTAATATTTTTTTAAAGATGTAAATGTTCATTGCATTTTTTGAATGAGTCTCATAGGTGTTCCATCTGACTATAGCTGAGGTCATGGGGACAGTCAGTAACAACTGTCAGATAGCAATGACTGAGCTACAGATGGCTCCAGCCTCTGGCTAGCTTGTCACCCCCACATTTAGCTCCCCCTCCCAGCCAATGCCATGTAAAGCAGAGATGAGCTGTCTCCCCAAGCTTTGTCCATAGCACATATGCAATAGCTAAATACTTGCAAATAAATGATGTTGTCGTTTTAAACTCCATGTTTTTGGTGGCTTGTAATAAAGTCACAGGTGGCTGAAACACTCTCCTCATATTCCTTCTAGTTGTTCAATGAAATATTTTTTTTAGCATCTGGTATGTGTCAGCTGCTACTCTAGATGCCAGGAATAGAGCAGTGAAGAAGCAGTCAGGAGTCCTCATGGAACTTGTATTCCATTAAGGGAGACAGGAAAGTAGGAAACATAAATAAAATGTACATGGTATGGAGGTTAGGAAATATTAAGAAGAAGAGTAAAGGCAGGGAGGAGAATAGGAAGTGTACCCCTGGAAGGCCTAGTTGACAGGTAGTACTGCAGGAAGACCTGCAGGGAAGGAGGAACCAGCCATGTGGATGGTTGGAGGAAGAGCTTTCTAGGCAGAGGGAAGAGCAAGTGCAAAGGCCCTGAGGTAAGAGTGCGTATGGAGTGTGTGAGGAATATTCAGTGTAGATACATGGAGTGGGTGCTGGACAGTAGCAGAATATGAGACCAGCGTGGTGCTAGTGGGCCTCATTGTTGGGTCTGAGCAGGTAGTATAGGTCTGAGTAACTGACATTTTAATCTTGTGGAAGGGTCCTGAGCAGAGAAGTAGCACATTTGCACAGGATCACTGTGATTATAGAGGCTCAAAGACGAAAGCAGGGAGATCACTGAGAAGGCCATCCAGGTGAGATGATGAACCAGGTGTTTTAAACCAGGATGGTAGCAATGGAGATCAGAAAGTGATCAAAATCCCAAGGCAGAGCAACTAGGGTTTGCTAAATGTCTGGACATGGGTGTGACAGAAAGAGAACTCTGTCTCCCCTAGGGTTTAACCTGAGCCCCCGGAAAAGAAGATTTGCTATTCACTAGGATGGGTTTTATGTGCAAAGAGAGATTTCAAAAATTCTGTTTGGGGGCATGTTAAGTTTGAAATCCTGTGGCTACCAGTGTCAAGATGGCCCCAATGACCCATCCACCAGATATCCTTGTATAGTTCCTTCCTACCCCATATCAAGGCAAGTCAGTGTGGCCAATAAAATAGGACAGACTCAACATTATGTCACTGCTGAGATTAGGTTGTAAAAGACTGGATCTCTTTCCTGCCTCATTCTTTGTTTCTGTCTTTGAGCACTTGCTTGGGGGAAAGCCAGCTGTCATATCATGAACAACCCTTTGGAGAGGCCCATGTGGGAAGAAACTTAAGCTTCTAGCCAGCAGCCATGTGAGTGCGCCATCCTGGAAACAGATCTTTCTATCCTAGGCCAGCCTTTGGAGGACTGCCGCCAGCCAACGTCTTGACTAGAACTTCTTGAAAGGGAGATCTTGAACTAGAACCACCTATCCTCTCCTCTCCTGGGTCCCTGACACTCAGAAACTGTGAGACTGTAAATGTCAGTTGCTTTAAGGTGCTGACTCTGGGGGCCATTTGTTACACAGCATTAGAGAACCAATACAGATCCATATTAAACATCTAAGTGTAAATGTCATATACGCTGTTGAATCTGTAGATCTGGAATCTAACAAAGTGGTTAAGGCTGGAATATAAATTTGAGAGTCATTAACACATAGTATTAAAAGTCACCCAGAACAAATATTACTCTTTTGGTGGAAAATTTTCCCACTTTCCAGCTCCCTCCTCTTTGCTTCACAATACACTGTCTTGCCTTTCCCATGGCTTTGTACCATACTGGCTTTGCTTTGTCCCTGTCCCCACATTGTGTTTTGAGACAGCTTGGTGTTCTCTGGATCTGCTTCCAAACCTGGCACAAACTGTAGGCACTCAATAAATGCTTCTGGAAAGCGCAAGTGTACGTTGGACTCTGGAGGTTGAAGCAGATGATGTAAGTGGCCCCTGTTATTTTCCTTTTGCATGGTTGGGCTTTCTTCCAGCTGTCAGCTTTGGCCTCTCAGAGCCTGTGGGGCCCTAGCTGCTACTCTGGGTGGCCCTCTGCCTCATGTCAGCAAGCCAAAAGAGTGTGGGATTAGCACCTCCAAGAGAAGCCTTCAGCCAGGGGTGCTCAAGAGTTGATGTATAAACACTTCAGCATAACCATGATGGCACAGATGTGTGTGGATCTTTCCGAGTTGTGTATTTCACATTATTCCTTAGAGTTTCCCTAGGGGAGCATTGTCTAAGTCCCAGTCCCTTGCATTGGTAGTGGGCTTAATTAAATTCCACCAGCTCCTCTCTCTTCTCTGGGTCACTTTCTTATTCCCCTGTACTGCTCAAATAAACAGCTTGAGTTCCAATCCTTCTCTCAGGGCCTGCTCCTTGGAGAACCAGATGATGACCTTGGGGAGGCAGAATTTGGGTAGACAGAGAAAAGCTCCTCAGCCCAAGAGAGGGCCCAGCCTGAGGTCAGTTTGGCGTTATGCAAGGGGCATGGTTGGGGGGAACTGACTCCCAAACCAGTGTGACCTTACTCAACCATCTGCCTTCCCAAAGATAGACCCAACTTGGGGGCTTCATTGAGCCATGCCTGGCAGCATGGTCTCTGGTCAGGGAGCCTTGCTTTGACCCAGGCCAGGTCTCTTTCTTTCCAGCTGCTCCAGCATGCAGCTAGCCGCTGACACTGCAGGGACACACAGAAGGCTTTCTGCACACAGAGTGATTTTTCCCAGCAAGATGGCACTCTGCTTGTGTGTCGGTGGGTGTGACTGCTTGGTCACCAGTGCTGAGAGCCCTCATGGGATTGCATCAGTGGGTAAAACTGCCTTGGGCTCCTGAAGCACCATGATTTTCATCAATCTCTCGCTCCACTCAGATCGTCTTCAGCCCTGGCCTTTAATCCCCCTGCCCTGATCATAGTAATTTTCTTCACAGCCCAAACGTCTGAGGGGCTGTAGCTCCACCTGGCTGGAGGGACCCAGGCCTGCTCAGTGTCTCTCTCCCTTCCTCCCTGTCCCTGTTCCCTGTAGAAAAACCTGAACCGGTAGCTCCCATTTGAAGCTAGACCCATTCAACAGCAGACATTACCCGAGCACCTGTTTTGAGTCAGGCCTGGACATTCCACAGAAAATAGGGAGATGCCTCCCAGGGTCCTACCTCCAAGACGTCCATGAAGCCCCTTTAACAATGCACCTGCATCCCCGTCCTGGAGTCTCATTCCCTTCTTCTACTTGTTCTGTGTTTGCAGCCCAACCTCTAGTCTGAATAAATGCAGCTCTCCTTGACTTACCCTGCTGGTTAGGAGATGCCCAGAGCAGGAGCTGGAGGGGAAGACAGAGGCAGAGAGAAAGGATAGAGGGCTCCTCTGCTTCTGTACCTCGCCCCTCCAGGTCCCAGGTATGTCCTGCATTGAAACATTACTCCTGTTCTGTGGCCTCCTCAAACCGGGTGACAGCCCTGGCTCTGTCCAGATCATTTGAAGAAGGAGGAGTTTCCCTGAGCCCCGCCCACAGCGTGGTGAGAGGCCCCTCCAGGGCCAGCTTCACAGGTGCATGACCTGCAACGTTGTATGCACTGTCCCTCCCTCCCCATGCTTGGTGCAATGCTCTCGTGTCACCAACTTGAAGCTTGTCATGTTTTTTGAGTAAGGGCCTGTACTTTCCTCTTGCACTGAGTCTACAAATTTCATGGCTGCTCCAGGTCACCTCACCGCTCTGGGGTGGAAGTGCCATCTGCTCCTGCCAGGTGTGCTTTACCTCCAGCAGAAGGAGGCCAAAGGAATTTCCTGAGGCCACATGGCTAGTAGTTGGCAGAGCTGGGGTTTGAACCTGGGACTTCCAGCTCCACAGCCTATGTGCCCTCCGGTTCCAGCTGCTGCTGGGGTGATGTGCCTTGATGGAGACCTGCAGTAGTTTGCACAGACCCTGGTTGTTTTTCCTTCGATGGGTGAGTCACAGAGACCTTTAGTTCTTTCTTCATAACTTGGATTGTTTTTCTGACTATCGCAGCCAGGCTGGCCTCAAAGCCTCCTGCTGGGCAGAATCAGGAATGCAGCTGCCCTGACCTCCTAGGGATGGAGAGGCCTGGTCTCTCTGTCTCCTGACCTACCCCTTCCCAGACCTCTTCCCAGACCTGCTGCTCCCAGCAGGGAGACCCTCACTCCTGGGTTTCAGCCCTGAGGCTCCAGCCCTGACATGACAGATGAGAAAAGACAATTTGAAAGGGGCTTAATGCTTTTACCAGCTGTGTCTAATTTTATTTTGAAGGGAAGGAGAAGGAAAGGGGCATGAGAGGACAGGAGCCATTTCCCCTGGTGGAGACAAGCCGGGAATCAAGATAAATGGAGGCTCTTTTCAGTTTTCTGACCGCTAGGCTTGGGTTTTCAGGCAGACAGGGTTCCGTGCGATCCCTGGCAAGCTGCAGAGGCAGGGCCCTGGGGCAGCCCCTGACTGGTGTCACGGAATGCTGGGAGTCGGAAGATGACCTTGTTGCTTTTTGCCTTGGGTCCTGGTCTTGCTGGCTAGCACAGCCCCTTCGGAGGCCGCGGGATGTTGGGAAGTCAGGAGGCGCCTCAACTCTGGGTTCAGACAAAGTCAGGTTCCTTTGCTCATTCACCAGCTCGGCATGGACAATGCAGAGCTAAAACTCAAGAGCCCTTCAAGACAGCTCGAAAGTGTCTGTGCCACTTCCCAGCTGGGTGACCTTGAGCAAAATCCTTGACCTCAGAGATCCAGGAATCCTTTTCTTCCTCAGGGATATGGAGAAAGCCACACTGATTCTCAGCCTAAATGTGAGAGCATCAGAGATTTTGCAGTGTCTTGCCCCAGCTCTGGCTCCCTTTAACGATTCTAAATACATTCTTGCTATTATTATTTGGCAAGGGACCCAGCTTGGAGAGAGGAGGGTCTAAGAGGAATGGTATCTAAGTCTGTGGAAACACGGTTCACAGAAAAGCCCCTGGCAGCCTTGGCAATGCCAACTTCCAGCTGCAGGTTCGCAGCTCCAGGGGGGACCCCACACTCCTTCCTCCCTCGTTATTTAAAGTCGGAGGGGTGTGTAAATCAACCAAAATAATTCACCAGAATCATTAGCGACTCCAAGGCGGCATCTTTTACCGGCAGCTTTAAATTAAAAACGGAGCAAAACTGCGGCTTTTTAAAACACATCAGCTCCACTTCCTCCCTCCTGCCTGCTGTAATCCAAAGCTGCTGGGATCTAATGAAATGAAATTAGCATCTCCAATCCCCCTCTGGCTACTGGTTACACGAAAACATCTCCTTGTGATGGGGAGCAGAAGGAAGTAGGATGTCAGAATTGCAAACAGCCCCTCCTTCCTGTCCCAGCCTCCTTGCTCTCTGCCCCCTACCTGCCCGCCTTTCTGTGCCTCCTCCGTAGCTGCTGCTGATGCAGAGATGGGGGAAGTGGGGTAGCAGAGGGACCGAATAGAGGGTAGGGTTCTGGTTGCTCATTTCCCCTAGCTCAGTGGTGCTCATGGTACCCAGAGCTGCCTTGGTTTCCTGTGACAACTGCACACGAAGACCATTTGGATCCAAATTGGTTTCTTACCACTCCTGCCGAGCTCCTGGGTGCTCTCACCTGGGGCGAGGACACTTGGTTTCCACGTCCTCTTTCTCCTTTGCCTGCCCCTCTGTCCTTCAAACTCCTGGCCTCATTCCCTTAGGCTATTCCTAGCACCTCTTTTGGGGTTTCCTGGTGAGAAGGGACCTTTCCTTTTTGCTGGGCGTGGGGGTGCCTGTGCCCTATAGGTTGCTTCCCTTCTGTCCGTTCCACACAGCTGTGTCCTCCCCATCAGGGCAAGCAAGAAAGAGGCCACTGCGTGTCACATGCGCTGGGTTTTGCGTCCTCCCACCTGAGAGCTTCAGACTGCTTTCCCCCTCGCCGTAGCTGCTGTTTCCTTAACTTGGATTTTCCCCAAGCAAGAGCATTCCCATCTTCTCCTTAGGAAACTTTGCTGAGTCCCAGAGGCCATTTTCAGCCTCGCTGTCACAGCGAGAGGGTGTGTCTGCTCTGGGAGGGGGACACGAGTGGGGAGGGAAGGGACGCCCCATGGCCTGCAGCCTGTTGTTCCCGAGCTGGAGGCTGTAAAACCTGGCTTTGTGGAGGGAGGGTGTCTCCAGGTACATGTTACGGATAGTCAAGTCCTCATGGCCTCTCATGAAGGGAGTGGTACAGCCATTGCTCTGCGTCCCCCAAGCTGACCTTGTGCTCTACCTGGTACATCTTTGCTCTTGTGACTTCAATGCCTGCCCTATTAAAGCCTGCTCATGGCTCCATTGCAAGGCACTTACCTAGCACACTTGAGGCGCTGGGTTCATTTCCCAGCACCACAAATCCAAGACAAAACCTAAACCTACTCGTAGTGACAGCCGCAGTGATGGGAACTAGCCCATGGCACTGTTGTGCCTGGATGCTCTGCCACGACCTCTCATCACCCCCTTTGCAGAGACAAAGCTGATGCTCAGAGAGGTGCTGCTCAGGTGGGGTGGGGGGCAGGCAGCTTTTCCTGGGCCCTGGAGCCATGTTCTCTGAAATCTTAAAGCTTTTCTCTCCTTTGTTCATTTATCCATCTATACTCTGAATGTCTGTCCCTTGGCTCTTGATTTATCTGTAGCTATGGGTGACAGCTCCATGCGTGCTGAGTCCAGCACTGAGGGGGAATCTGTGGGAAATGCCTGTCTCTGGTCTTTCAGAGGGACAGCTCCAAGGCACAGCCAAGCTGGCTCTGCAGAAGGTCCCACAGGATTGAGTCCAGGAAGGTAGGCCTTGCTGTCTTCCTCCTTTCCCAGTGTCCCCTCCCTGCCCCTCACATCTGCTTCCCGAGGTCATCTCGTGTCTTAGTTACTTTTCTTGTTGCTGGGACAGACACCCAAAATTAAAGGAGAAGAGGTTTATTTGGCCACAGTTGTAGAGTGTGTGCTCTGGGGTCTTTCAGTCCTTACTCAGCTGGCCCCAAGGCAGGGTGGCACTGCACAGAGATACCACAGAGGGGAAAGAGTCCGTGGCAACTCAAACAGGAGGCGGTGAGCAGCAAGCAGCCAGCAGCAAGCCTGTCTTTTCTTTCTATTCCATTGAGGCTGCAAGCCTTTTGGGTGGTGCCAGCCACATCCAGGATCAGGTTTTTCTCTTCAGTAAATCTATTCAGCTGCACTCAGAATTATGCTAATTCCAAGCAGTGAGCTACTTTGGTACCACACACCCTAATCCCTATATCACATGCTCTAGATCCAGCAAGTTCTGAAAAACCCCACCTATAAGGCTTGAGACTTTGGTGGGGGGCAACTAAATACAAATCATAACACCTCCCAAATAAACTACCCATGCCATGCCCAACTTCTCAACCCAGGCTCTGCTTTCAGGGGAACCCAAAGACAGGTCTTGGTAGTCACCCTCCCATTACTGTACCGAAATACTGGAGATAATCAATTTACAATGAAAAAAGGTTTATTTTGGTTTGTCGTTTCAGTCCATGGTTGATTGCCCCTGTTACTCTGGGCCTGTGGCAGCACAGTGCAGCATGCTGGGAGCCTGTGGCAGAGGAAATTCCTCACCTATGGCATCCAGGAAGTGAAGAGAGAGAGAAAGGGCCTGGCTGCCCAGTATCCCTTTTCAGGGCATCCCCAATGACTTAAATTTCTCCAAAAGGATCCCACCTTCTAAAGGTGCCACAACCTGCTAGTAGTGCTGGCGGCCAAGCCTTTAATACAGGGCCTTTGGGGTACATTCAAGATCGAACTATAGCAAATCTCTACAGCTCAGCTGGTGTGTGGGGAAAGAGGACTCCATGTTTGCTGTAGGAAGAGGAGACCAAGCACCATCCCCCTCAGCATCCATTCCATTCCCATCTTCACCCCACATAGACAGAGCACACAGCTCACCTGGCCACCTTCCTGCAGAGACAGGCCTGCTCATGGTGACAGCATCAGTCAGGGTTTTACTAGAGAAACAGATATAACACAAGGTATACAAATGACAGGGTTGGCTTACTGTGGTCAGCCACAGAGTTGGATGAAGAAGTGTGCAGAGGGTGTCTGCACATTGGAGACTGAAGGTTTCAGTCCAAGATCTGGGGTTTGCTGCAGTGTCCCATGGAAGTCTGTATCAGAATGCTGATGGGTCTGTGACAGAAGGCCAAAGGATCTGAGGCTGAAGCCAAAAAGTCTGCCTCTGAGCTGAAGATGAACACTAGAGCTCCTCCAAAGAACAGAAGCGAGTCCACTCCTACTCTTTTCCCCTTTACACCATCCAGGCAACAGGCTGCCCTAGGGTGGGTTCTCTACATCCTAGAGTGTAGAATTGCTGAGCTGATTTAGTTAAATTTCTAAACTTCTCAAGCTGATACAATGAATTGACCATTACAGGTACAGAGCAGGACAACAGCTCCTCCTAGCTCTCCAGCTTCCCAGTCTGTCTGGAAGCAAGACAACAGTGGCGGGGGGTGTTTGGGGAGGTGGGAGTGGTGGTAAGGAGGACCAGGAATGGAGCCCACCACTAGGAAGAGCAGAGCCCCTCATGCTGCAGTGTGGGATCACTAAGGCTGGGGTGGAACAACTGTGCACAAACTCTGGATTGGCTCCAGCAGTTGAGCTGACTTTGGGGAGTCACCAGGCTGGTCGGCAGCAGCTGGCAAAACAGGGTAAAGCTCAAAGCTGGAGATCCCAAGTAGAAGGTTTGGCCAAGGTAGGGGCCATGGTAAATCCCTTTGGCTTGTGCATCTGGATGTGAGATACTCAGCCTAATACAGAGCTTTGTAGGTGACAGGTATTGAAATCAGATGGATGGAAATGGGTACAGGCCCCCAAAATCAAGCCCAGAAAATATTCCTAAGGGTCATACCTGAGCTACTCAGCAGGTCACCTCCCTGGGGAAATGTGTCAAATTCCTGTAGTCTGTGGGGCCGTTAAGCACAGGGAGGAGGGAGAGGGAATGGCATGGGCTTTCAGCAGGGGGGGGTGTGTGTCTTGATACCTTCCCCAGAGTATGTCCTGGTTGCATCCCTATCCCTGTCCCTCCAGCTCTCTGCTCAGCCCCTCCTTCTTCAAACAAGCATCCTTTTCCAGCCCTTCCCTCTCCCTCAGTCCAGATCTACCCTGAGGCCTGAATGGCAACCATATGTTTAAGATGCTTGATTGCTGCTGCTGTGAGCCAGAAGGGCTGTTTGGAAAAGGGTACTCAGTCAAAGCTGTGTTTATATACACAAGGGCCGGCATCTTTTTATTATGCATAATTATATGCTTCTTAATGTACAGGCATTGCGGGCCATTTCTCCTTCCTTGGTGAAGTCGCTGCAAGGGCGGGGGCCTGGAGTTGGCCCCTTTTCTCTCTCCTTGCATTGGGAGCATGCAGCCCCGGCACCACGGGTCCATCTGACAGATGAGTGTGCAAGCGCACTCCAGCCGAGAGAAGAGAGAAGGAATTTTCCAGGGGACCTGGGGAGCCGGATCTCCGCAGCACTGATGTACAAATGTGGTGGATCATACTGCAAGCCCAGCTGTCCCGCTTTGTCTTTGAGCAGCAGCTTCAGACTTACTGTCCTATCCTCACCCTGGGAGAGAAATATTAGCTCTTTCCTGCAAAACATTTTCTGGAGTCGGCACCTAGCGAGTCTCCTTTTCTCTCTTAATTTCACAAATTTGACTTCAAAAAACCTGCCATGGCAAGTTATGAAGCCCTATCCCTAGAATTCAGAGTGGGCGCTTCATAATAATAACAATCATAAAAATGAAAACCTTTCTTTAAAAGACACATTTTTTTTTTCTTTTTCTTTTTTTGCAGTACAGGGGTTTGAACTCAGGCGTGCTCTAGTACTGAGCTCTATCTGTAACTCCTTTTTATTTTCTATTTTAAGGCAGGGTCTCACTATGTTGTCCAGGTTGGACTAAAACTTGTAATCCTCCTGCCTCAGCCTCCTGAGTAGCTGGGATTACAGGTGTGCACAGCAGTAAAATCATTTTATTTATATAGCAGACACAACGACCAAGACCTTCAGGGTTGGGCAAACTAGGTTCAAATTCAGTCTCCACTATCAATCAGCTGTGTGACTCTGAGCTTGTCATCTAACCTCTCTGGTTTGCAATTTTCCCCACTGACAAATTGTGACTAAGGTTAGTGCCTGATGCTTTGTAAATGCTTTGTAAGTGACACTTTCTCCAAGGGTGATGATTTTGTGAGGGCAGGAAGTAGGTCTCCCGTCTGAGACTCCTTCCTGGTGGCCCATGTTCTGCTAGAATGCAGAGAACACTCACTGAATCATTCTCCAAACAAGGGATGAGTGAACATTGGTTTGGTATCAGGGTCCGTCTGTTGTCGACCAGCAGTAGAGCGGGGCAGTTATTGGACCTCTGAGCTTCACCAGCCATAAAGTGGCGAAGTAATGGACTTGCCCATAGGCTGTGATGATCAGATTAATTGAGAGACATTGAGATAAAGCACATAAAATGTTTAGTGTGGTCTTGATGGCAGACCCTGTCCAATTTTATTAGTAGCTTATATTTCCAGTGAGGAGCAGCTTACTACTTGAAAGTGTCCTTATTTCCACCATCCCACAGGGTCCTTGAAACAGCCTGTGGGGTTGGGCAGGCCTGTGGTCAGTCCTCACTTTCCAGATAAGAAGTGAGTTTCAGAAGCTGCCGGAGCTTGCAGAACCCAAATCCCACAGCTCTATGTCCTTTAATAAACCAATTGTCACTTTCATCCAGTATTTGCTCTTTTGAGAATGTTCCACACTTTTTTTTTGAGACATGGTCTCTAGTCTCACTAAATTGCCCAGGCTGGGCTCAAACTTGAGATCCTCCTGCCTCAGCTTCCTGGAGAGCTGAGATTACAGCCATGGACCACACCACATGGCTAGTGCTTAGTCTTTTAAATGTTGAGGATGCTTGAGTTCTGAGAGACATGTAAATCATCCCTCTCCCCTTCCTTACACACTGCTTCCACCAGGAAGCCCTCCATGGATTAAGGGTAAGAGCCCAAGGGAGTCATCGGCTTTTGAGAGCCCGTCTTTTCTGGGTGGCCCGTCCCATTGTGGGAGGGACCGGGGGACACTAAGGAAATATGCTCAGCCTGCCAGATCCATACACGTAGAGATCACCTTGAAGAAGCAGGGCGTGGTCCTGCACACTGGCTTGTGACCATTACATTCTATGTTAATTTTTGTCTTGTGATGTGCCCTGACCCTGTCCAGAACCCACAATGCCTTGTATTTAGCTTTTTTTTCCCTCCCCTAAACAATACAAGTCTTGTGACCCCCACGGAGTGGTAGATTTTGAAGGTGGTGATGGTGGGGGTGCTGTAGTTCCTCGGGCTCCTCTCCATAATCCAAACACAAGCCAGCCTCTGGGCCTCCCCACTTCCCTCTGCCAGAGTCAGGGATACGCCTGGAACCTTGGTCGCAGCCAAGAGGAGACTGCGCATCCACAGCGAGGGTACTGTCCTTGGTCACAGAGAGATTTACCATCTGAAGGGCACCTCTCCCTGTTAGCTGTGATTAGTTCCTAAGCGCTTTTCACGCAAGGGTTTGTTCAGGGACATCGGAGCCCCCCATCATTTCTCTGTCCTTCCCACCATCAGCTGCCCCCCGAGATTTAGAGTCAGGAGGCGATCTTCCCTCTCGCTTCCATTACTTTAGCGCCTGAGTTACTGAGCCATTATCCTTTGAAGAGTTCTTCATTCGACCTCGAGCAACAAAATGCAAGGCGCTGCAGAGCTGGCTTCCCTCTTCCCAGGCGGCACCCACTGGTCCCTCCATCCATTTAGCTCCTTTATGGGCCGCACTGCTGCTCATGGCCGAACAGCCTTGGGTGAGACCTCAACCTTTCTGAGGTTTATTTCCCCACCCTGTAAAATAAGGTGGTTGGAATAGATGCTCGCTAAAGTCCCTGGCATTCTGTGATTTTTCAACCTGCCTCTCGAAGCAACCCCAGCTTAATGGAGTTAAAAAGCGATGGTCCCACCCCAAGCACTGTCTGCCTCCTCGTCTCCCTTCCCTAAACCTGGACCCACCTCATCTCGCAGTCAGCAACTCATGACAGAGCAGAGCCGAGAAAAGGACAAAGTTAATCGGAGACAGGAAAGGACGGGTGCGGGCTGAGACTCTCTCACACAATGAACAAAGTGCATCAGGAATTGATTCTCCCCTCCTGGTACTGTGTTCCCCGCTTGGTGCGGGGAAGAAAGGCTTTGCATCAGGATTAGTCTTCCACAGTGAGACTGCAATTTGCCCACATGTTTATTATTCTAGGAGCCCAAACACCATTCACAATAACTTGATTCCCTTACCCTTGCTTTTTTTTTTTTTTTTTTTTTTTCCTTTTGCGTGTCTCTTTTTCCCTGTCAACAAACAGGGTCTCGGAGAGAGATCAATTCTTTCTCACGTGCAGGTCTGGTGCTTCATGAAGGTCTCAGGAGGGGACACACTGGCTGGCAGGTCTGCTGCTTGGACGGTGCTGCTGCCTCAGTCTCTCCAAAGGGTACTTTGTTGACCAAGGATGTGGGCCTCCTGACCAGGAGCCTGTGTGGACAGGGAGCACCGGCAGGCCTTCCGAGGGCTGGGGACGGATGTGTCTCAGTAATAAAGACAGCCTTCGTGGGGGAAGGGAGAGCAGGTGGCTCTGATAAGGAGGAGACAAAATGAATGTATTTTCAAAGTTTCCCCCAGGCCCCAGCAGTATTCCGCAAAACTGTAATCCTATTTTGTAAATAGATGGAATTGCCTTTCTTTTTTTTAAAGCCCATTGGAGATGCAAAGCCAGCTGCTGCTGATCTTTCTTCCTCTCTTCCTGTCTCTCTCTCTCTCTCTCTTTCTCTCTTTCTCTCTCTCTCTGACTGCAAGAATGAGGAGGAAACCTGCTTCTTTGTCCCGAGGTACAGATGAGATAAGTAGAGTACAGTGAGGTCCTGGTCCCAGAGACCCAACTGGACCATCCCAGGCCCAAGCCAGCAGCCAGTTCAGCCAGTTCACCCAAGTCAGAGTTAGACTTCACAGACCAGCTGGGACACTGGAAGTGACAGGAGAACTGGCAGCTCCTCTGATTCTGTCCAGAGTTTTTTCTCTTCTGACTAAAAGTCTGGGCTGGTGGTTTTGTGACAACCACAATTATCACATGTGAAGTTTAGCTCAACAAAGCATCTAGGAGAAGACAATTATAAAGCTCCAAGGAGGGGATTGGACATTATCCCAAATCCCTGGGGCTTTGGGGTCATTTTCAGCAGGGGAAGGAATGACCAGATGTATGTCTTAGGTGCCATCTAGAGCTGCGGGGTGGGCGGCAGGATGCAGGAAGAGGGGTCAGGTGGTGGTGCAGCCGGGATCTAGCTTAGAGTAATGGTCCCAGCTTGGTGGTATCTGGCTGGGCACTGTGGGTGTGTGGGGGGCCATGAGGCCATCCACCAGGAAGGGAATGCAGAGGGGCAGCTGGTGGAGGAGTGGAATTTACGACCTTCTGAGTTTGAGACCTCTGACTCTCAGCTGAAAAGCCTGGGCCAAACATGTCCTCGCAAGCCCAGAAAGAGCAGCAGGGAGATCAGAATTTAACTGACAGGCAGAGCCAGGGGATCATTGTCATTGTGACAGTTTGAATGCCATATTTATTAAAATTCATTGAATTGTACACTTGTAGTGGTGAATTTTGTGATGCTTAAATTGCACCTCAAATAAAGATGATTTTTGGAAAGGCAGCAAGGGCAGCAGCCGAGAGGTGAAAAACGAGAGTGCCTGGCCTGAAGAGGAGAGGACATTAAGAAAATTGTGGCATCTTCTCCTGAGAGCAAGGAGCAGGTGGGAAGGGCCAGAGAAGTCCTGTCCCTGTGCCACAAGGGACAGGGCAGTGATGAGGTGCCTTTGGTCAAAAGCGCCAGTGATGAGGTGGGAGCAGGAAGGTGGTCACCATGTTGGGTTGAGCTGTCTTCTGTCTGACTTGTAATGCATTTCTAGACCTTTGCAGTCTTCTGTCCCTCAAAGATGGAGCTCAGGAAAACAGAAGTGAGTCATCAGGGTCCAATAAGCCACCAGTGGTTGGTTAGGGACACCAGCTGGCTAAGGCTTGAGGATTCTCAGGATGAATGGTGAAGGATAGAGCCTGCTACAATTTAGATCTAAAATTTGCTCCAAGGGCCCAGGGTTGCGCCATTGGGAAGTGGTCGAACCTCTCAGAGGTGGGAGGTCTCTAGGTAGTGGGGCCGTGCTCTCGAAGGGGAGTATGGGAAGCTGGCCCCTTCCTCTTCCTCTCTTTGTCCCCTGGTTCCCAATGTGAGCAGTTTATGCTCCTGTCATGATGTGCTGTCTCACCATGGGGCAAAGCAAAGGGGCTGACTTGGTCACAGACAGGAGCTTCCAAAATTGTGAGACAAATATCCCTTTTCTCTTTTTAAGTTAATGATCTCAGGCGTTTTTTTTTTTTAATAAAAAATGCAAAGTTGACTAACACAATGCTTAGAAAAAGAACATAATGTATAGGACAAAGCTGTCATCTCATAGAAAGGGAGGGCTGCTGGTGGACACAGGCCCTTTTAGGTCCGGCATCCTCCTCTCCATCCTGTGTTGCCCAACAGGGCCAGGTGTCCCAGGAGGAAGGGTAGAGCTGATGACGGCGGGAGCGTCCTGGGGCTGTTGCTGGGGTGAGGAGATGCCACCATACAGCTTAAGTGGTTGTGGGAGGAGTTCTAACATCACCACCTCTGCCCCCCAGGCATGGCTTCCTCCCTTATCCATTCTTCAAAGCCCCAGAATCTTCTCAGCGCTTCTTCAGTGACAGTGGGTTGGGGGTCATCTGCAGCTAGCATGAGCACATTGCTGGGAAATTAGCATTAAGGATCCGGGCGGGACGTACAGCCTGTGAGGACAGTAGGTGGCGGTGTGGCATCCATGGCCTCTAGAATGCTGGTAGGAAGAGCTCAGCAGCTCCACCTGCCCAAGGCCCCACCGTAGGCACCACCGCCACCACCAAGGATACCCTGAGACTCAGCGGGCCTGAGCCGAAGGAGCCCAATTTCCTGAAGGTCATTTTCTTTGAATGACGTTGGCCGGTGCTTGTAATGGATTTGCTAGCTCCCTTCAGTTCTCTGGTTTTTGTTGACTGGTTTTCATTTTGTCTTCATAACAGCATTTTAAGGAATTGACCTACAGCCGATCAGAGGTGCTTAGGCTGCTTGGCCCAGAGGCTCGCTTGGGCTATTTCATGTAATCCAGTTTATGGACGAACAAGGCAATATGAAGGCAGAAACCTCGTGGGGATCTAGACCCTGCCAGGCTGTCAGGCGTCCTGGAAAGCATGGGCAGAGGAACACAGCTGGCATCCTGGAGCCTGGGATGCAGTGTTCAGGTCACGGCAGCTGTGGGAGTCAGGACACTACCCAGTACTTAGGGTGCTTCTTGTCCCTACTGATGGGTGGGCTAGCATATCTGTGGTAGTTCAACAAGACGGCTATTGGGGGGGGTGACACAGGGGTAGGAACTCTGTCTCTTTTGTTGTGCTGTCCCCAGTCCTGGCACACAGCCTGTGCTTAAGGGCATTGACAGAGGAGTGCAGAAGGGAGGCAGTGGTCTGTACTGTGACCAGCAAAGGAGGGACCTGAGCCCTGATTTCTTGACTTAGTGCTTTTACACATAGGTGACCAGTCTGCCCAGCAGATCTACAGCAGCTCAGCCAGGATGGGGCTTCCCACTGGTGAAAGTTTGTGCCCAGGACCTGGAAGCCAGGCTCAATCATTTGCACTTTTATCAGGAGGGAGGTGGCCACCAGCATCCTGAGACTCACTTGTCCTGGGACTCCTGTGACAACCTTTCCCAGGTCTTTCTCGCTTCCCTTCCCTTCTGCATTTTCCTTCTCTCTCCATAAAGACCCTGAAAGGAAAGTAGAGGCGTCCCCTGAGGGGAGCCTGGTGCCTCTGGAGCTGGGAGGGGCTCACACACACCAGGTTGGATATTCATGTACCAGTGCCCTCTCTGGGCCAGGCACCCCTTCTGCACTCTGCAAACCCTATGTGGAAGCTACTATCACTCTCCCCATTTTACAAATAAGAAAATGAGGCAGACGGTGGCTAAGTGACTTGCTCCAAACCACACAGCTATGTAAAGGAGCTGGATTTGAACCCATGTTTGAACACAATTCCTGCTCAAAACCTGTACTTTCGGCTTTGGTTCAGAGACAAGCCATTCCTTCTGACCTTCTGCATGGTAGGACCCAGGGGCAGGAGGAGGGAGGAGAAGATCCCTCTCATCCCTCATAAGATTCTTTAGGGAAACACATACCCACAATCCCCCTTTTCTCCAGATGGACTGCCCCCTATTGCAACTACCACCTGGTTATTTAGGGATAGAAGCATCCCTGCTGACTACTGGGCTTCCCTCTCGGCCACAGTCTCCCCCTATTAAGGTTTAGCTTTCTTCTTCTGTACGCAGACCTGGACTCTTCTCCAGGGCCGTCCCCCAGCTTTCCAAGGTTGGATCAGAGTTAGCTCCGCCTGGCTGCATGGGCTGCAGGGCAACATGCCTACTTTCTTCTGCAAAGCCTCCTTGCCTCCCAGGAAGGGACAGACGGGGGCAGCCACAGTCACCCTGGGGGCTCCTGTGCCTCCCTGCCAAGCCTATGCCCCTGTTGGCTGGGCATCCCCAGGATACTTTGGAACAGTAACAAGCATGTGCTCTACCCCCCACCCGAGGCCCCACTTCTGGGGACATCTGTCTGCAGTGACACTGCCAGCTTCAAGTTATTCTCTTGAGAAACAGAGCTGGCCATACCCCTCAGGAAGCTGGCACCTCCTGTGCCCTGACACCCTCCCCACCAGTCTCCAGATAATGGGAAATCATTTCCGGTGGGAGGAAGCGATGCAGGGGCTTCTGTGTGCTGGAGTTGTTGCCTCGTAACTGCAACAAAAGGAAATGTAGGACAACAGCCCTTCTGGCTCGCTGCTCTTGCTATTGAGAACCACACCAGCCAGAAAATACTCGCTAATGGCCTTTTCCAATCTCCTTCTAGATAATGATAAATAATGTGTATTTTTAGTTTGGAATTGAATTTCACCTCTCCATTGCTGGTGTGTTTCAGGTGTTTTTTCTTTCTCCCTTGGGGTCTGAAAACTAGACACTGGTGCATTCACTGTATTTATGCCCTGCCAGAAACTGACATATGGATCCATTAGTTCCTCCACATTTGTTCTTACCCCCGCAACACTCACCTGGCAGGACCAGAAAGGGAGCTACACCCAAGAGCGCGCTTTTAAAGGTGTCCTGAAGATGGGGACGGGTGTGTTCTGGGGACAGGGGACTCACTTCTACCAGTGGCCACTGCTTGCACACTTGAACATGGCCCTGGGCCCCATCCCAGTCCCTGACTCTGACAGTCTGGTGCGGAATACAAGACCTTGCATTCCTAATATGTTCCTGGGGGATATTGATGCAGTTGGTCCAGGGACTACACTTTGAGAAACATTGGCCTAAATCCTTCCTACTCAAAATGTGGTTCTGGGACCAACCTCATCAGTGTCATTGGGAGCCTGTTAAGAGAAGAACACTCCTGGGTCCCACCCAGGTCTATTTAAAATTTGCATTTCCACAAGACCCCCAGGTAGTATAATTTGAATATCTATTACAGTTTAGGATGCACTGGTCCAAATCATTTGTCAAAGCTCTTTTCGCTCAGCCCTGTGGCCTCAACCTTGGCTGTGCATTAGAATCTCCTGTGTAAGTTTGACAGCATCCCTATTGCCAGGCCATACCCCAGGCCAATTAAATAGCATCTCTGCAGTGGGGCCCAGGCATCTGTATTTTAAAGTTTCCTCAAGAGATGCCCTGGGCCAGCAATCTGAGCACTACTATTCCAGCTAGAGGAACTGAATCAGAAGCATGTTTTACCCAGTCTTGACCTTGAAAGGAGAAGGGAACATTGTATTTCTTCCTCCAAGGCCACTCACTCATGCCCACTCTCTGGTCCAGTGAGAGCTCAGCTCTGCCTGGTCCAGCATTATCCATCTTTCCAGTGTGCCTTCCCCAGGCTATGGGAATCAGCCAACTATGGTTGTGCATCCTTCTCTCTGACATCTCAGCTTAGCCAATTGTGGAGGGTGGAGGATGGGGGAAGCAGGCAAAATTGGCTAAGCCAGGCTTTGCTTACCCCATTGACTTAATTAGAGTTGGACTCAAAGGAGCCCGTTTTTCTACAGTTCTGAAATGCCACAACTTAAGTCCTTTTGAATTCAATCCACATTGTCAAATACTGAGAAAATTAGCTTTCCTCTTCTGGAACCTATAGCGGACGTCATCACTAGATCAGAACACTCTTCTCACCCAGCCCAGAGGTCCACAGTGCTCCAGGCAGCCAGGATCTGACTAACATGGAGGATGGAAGCCATTTGCCTTCCAAGGGCCTAAAGCACCGCATCAATAGCAAACTGTTGTTGAGTAACTCACAGTGAAGTGTAAACCTGCTCCTTTCTAGGGTTAACCTAAAGCTGGTTTCTCCCTAAGGAGGAAGGAGGGAGGATGGAGGGAGCCTCCAGGGAGGCTGTTCTGAGGAGGCCAGGTCAGCACAAAGCTTTTGGAAGGAAGCAGAAGAAGATCTCTTCTTCTCCATTCTGCCTTCTCTGCCTTCTCTGGGTTTAGCTGCGATTACCCATCACAGTACCTGGGGCTGAGCCTGATAATTTAGGAAAGGGCCTTTCCTCTTCCATTTCTGTTATATATGGCGGGTGGTTCATACTCACTTGGGACAGTGCACAGATAACTCCCAGGGACCTTGTGGGTGAGGAGGTCCTCAGTACAGAGCCTGGATCCTGAGCAGAGAGCTGGGGACACACACAGATGACAAGGCAGGACTAGAGCTGTCTTCTGTCTAACTTGGCCAGAAGATATGGTGTGCAGAGGGAGGAAATCACTTATCCCCTACCATCCTCATCTCAATGACGCTTCTGACTGGATCCAAGGAAAAGAAAAGGACAGGAGGAAAGAGAAAAAGCAAAGGGAATCCTGCGGCATGTTCTCCGAAGCAGCAGGGATTGCTCAGTAGAAGAGGAGGTAACAAGCAGGTGAAAAGCAACATCTAGGCAGGTGAGCAGAAAAAAACTTAGGAGGAAAGAGAAAGAGGAAAATAACCGAGATGAACATGAAGGGGACTCTGCCAAGGGGCTGTGCATTCGTTCATGCATTCATTCACTGACAGGCTTCTCATAGATTATGACTCTCAAACAAACAGATCTGGTCAGTCCTTTCCTTCACAGCTTTGTTACTCTGTAGGTGCACAGGAGTGACATATAGGCCTCCCTGGAACCACACGCTTGGATGCAGAAGAGGTCTTAGCAGCTCAGTGCAAAGGACCACATGCAGCCTGCAATAGGGACTGGGACTCTGGCTACTGGTTCAACCAAAAACCGGGTCTTCCGAAAAGTGATGAAGACCCAGATTCCAGCCTCCACCTGTCCCAGGCCAGATGGAAGGCAGCCCGTGGGATGTGTGTACAGTAGCAAACACTCAAGGTCACAGGATGCTAAGCTAATGCAGCTGGGAGCATTCTCCAAGAAGCCTGCCAAGTCACAGGGAGCTGCAGAGGGAGGGGGGCGGGGCATCAGTGGCCCTAACTGCATTTCACGACCTGAGGCCCATGCCGCAGAGGCCGCCAGCCAGCCCCTCTGACTGCTTTGCTCCTCACCTCCTCTCTCCCTTCTCTCTGCCAGACAGGCTTGGGGGGTTCTTAGTTGCCTTTTTGCAGCTCAGATCAAGGGAGAAGTCTCCCGACCTCTTTGAGTAAAGGTCTTCCTTCGCATCCTGCTGGTGGGCTTTGGGGCAGAATATAGCAGCCTCAGGCTCCCTGGGGCTCAGTCCATCGGTGTTCCTTGCAAAGGTGGAGGGAAACAGCCTGAAAAGATCGGGGCCGTGAGTCCGTAAGAAAGAACCCTTGACTGCCTTACCAGTTTGTCCTCAGCATCTATCTGAAAAGTAGTCCCGGCTTCTCTGGCAATTGAGGGTAGAAATGACAGGAGGGCTGGTTCAGTTTCTGTGTGCCTGTGCGTCTGGAGCCCTGGATCTGTGTGAGCAGTTTGAGTGTGCACGTATGTGGCAGTGTGTATGTGTATATGCATGTGTGCACACATACACTTGTATACTGGGATAGGTTTAGTGAGGTGTTCCTGGTAAAGGCATCCCTTCCATTGGTGACCTTCCACGAGCCCCAGCTCATTTGCACACCCCAAACATGTGCCAGCTGCAGCAAACCAGCACGGCTTCTCTTCCAGCCAAACATCCTAGGAAGCTTGCTGACTTCAAGGGCGACCTTGACGCCTGCCCCTTCCCCGTGGACGGAGAAGCTTCTACTCTACCATGTTCACCTTTGTGGGTCCAGAGCCAGCCTTAAATTGCCTGCTTCGTCTTGGCTGCTATTGCAGTCTGAAAGACTGGGAAGTGTTGTGCTTCATTTCCACTTTTTATGACAGCATGGAATGGCGTGATGCACCCACCTTCCACTCCTATCTCATCCTTCATTGTCCCTGGGAGCCCCTTTCCTCTCTCTGGTGGCTCCTGCCTGCACTTTCCTGGCTGCCAGCAAAGCCCATCCCGACTGGATGGATGGACTTGTTGGGGAGAGTATTTATTTTAAGAGACATTTCACCTCGGGTGTGGATATGCTTGGCTTGTTACCCATAAATATCAACTAACAGAGAAGGGGTGGCCGCTGGGAGAGAAATGGAGGATATGCAGGGAGACTATGAGCTGACATCTTCCCCAGGGAGATGAGGGAGGAGTCCACATGGCTGGCCTTGGCAGTGCAAACCAAAGGTGCCCTACCGTGCACCGGGATTGAGCTGATCTTGGTCGGTAACAGCAACCCCATCACACACAGCCCAGACCCTTGAGGATCTGGGTCTGGCCAAGCTGACAATCACCTCAAACCCAACCAGTATCCAGTGGGGGAGGTGGGTTGTGCAGAGTGGCATAGTTAGGGACCAGGGGAGAAGGAGTGTGGATTTTGGAGAGTTCCTGAAGGAAATAGTTTGGAAAAAGTCTAGTTGAGTTGAGGACAGCAAAGGCATTCCAGGAGGAAAGGCGCATAAGCAAAGGTGGGGAGACCTGCTGGAGAAGGGATGGAGCCTTCAAGGGGAGAAAAGACCAGACGAGGAGCCAGGCAGAGGGAGAAGTTGGAAAATGCTCATGCAGATAGATGGCGAGGGCTTTTGAGGGTGGGTTTCCAAGCCCTACAAGAGAGTAAGAGTTTGTCTCTGGATGACTTGGGGGGTGAGCTTTGAGGGTGGCATTGATCTGAAGTTCTGTGCCTCGGCCAGGTCAGATCTTGCTGGTGGTGACATAGAACCTGTCCTGGGATCTCTTCTGGGAGTTCCCTGGAGGTTTGCAGCTCCCAGAGGTGAGCAGGTTGGAATCTATGCAGGAGGGACAGGGAGCAGCCTTGTTAGTCACAGTCGTCCCTGGGCTGGTGGCTCTGTGTTTGTCTCCCATGGACTCTTCCTGGTGTCCCAGTGCCTCAGCCATGCTCACTTCCACTGTGCAGACAGGGAGATGGACTCAGAGAGGATGTTGAAGCCATCCACAGGTGTACAGCCCACGTGGTAGTCTGGGGACTGGAGGACATGAACAACATCTTCCATTGTAGATGACCTCTGGGGTGGGTTGGAGGTGGAATTGTCTCTGCTTTCCTTCTCTGGGAATTGGTGCTTCTTCCTAGAGGGCTCAGAGACAAGACAGATGGCTCCCACTGGGACAGTCAGGCTGTGTGATCCTGCCTGCAGGGCCTGGGTGGAGAGTTGGGGCCTCCCAGGCAGGTGGAGGCTGCAGCCAGGCAGCCTGGGGAGTAGTTTCAGGTTTACAATCATCGCAGTTACATGGACTTCAGAAATAAAGGAACATATTCAGAGATGTTTCTAGATGCTGGGGCCTGGCAAGATTGCAAATCCCCGAGTGAAGGGCTAACTTGGTATTGTGACCACTCTGACATTCAGGAGCAGAGATAGAATGAGCATGGCCTTCTCAAGCACTGGACTTTGCTTTTCATAACATGAAATCCCCTCATCCCCCACACCCCACTGACACCTAATTACACGAATGTTCGTTAGTACAACTGGCCAGTTTACTTACTTTATATTGCTTTCAAATGGAAATATCTGGGGATTTTTCTCTTTATAGAATAACTCAGGGTCATGATAATAATAATGTAGTAAGAGAAACCCAAATAAATAAAGTGGAAGTTTCCTGACTTCAGGGGTAATCCTGCTGTCATAGTTACCCATGTGCCCTTCAAGGTCAGGTGTGAGTTTTTGATCTCTTACAAATTCTCCCCAGCAGCCCTGTGTTCATCTCTCCTCCTCTGGCTTCATGGTCCCGCTGGTTCACGTGACTTCTTTGGTCCCCAGACCACGTTCTAGGATTGTAGAATCTTGGCAAGGAAGGGGCAGCTCTTTCAGCCTTCTGTCCAGTGTGACAGGCCTGGCCAGAGCACTGACAGATGGCGAGCTCCTGTAGTATGCATGCTGCTGGGCCAGGCAGCTCACTGTCTTCTGGGGGCAGCCCTTCCATCCAGGGCAGCTGTAATTGCCTGAAAGTTCTTCCTTTTGTTTAGCTAAAATCTGGCACTATGACGCTGTTGGTTGAAGGCCTGCCCTTGGGGACTCCATAAAGTCAATCTGCCCCTCTTCCACATGACAGATTCCACACTGTTGAAGACAGCACATCTCCCACGGATTCACTCTTGCTTGGCTAAATACCCTGATTTCTGAAAAACACATCAGAGGAAAAACAGCCGGAGTGCCCTCCCTGACTCATTTGCCCTATTCGTGTCCTCCAGTATCCAGCTTCAAGTGCAGGCCTGGCCAGAGTGAAAGTCTGCCGAGAGCTTTCAAGCAGTAGCAGCCAATGAGGTGTGCTGGCCCCACTCTTGCAAACTTGATGCAAGTGTGCTTCAGAATCCTCAGTAGAATTGTACAGAGGCTTGGGTTCCATTCCTAGAGATTCTCAATCATAAATGTAGGGGGAGCCCAACCAGGAATCTGCACTTGTAAGATCTCCACAGCCAGTTTTGCTGACCAGCCCTGCTTCTAGGGGAAAGTAGAGACTAATGGACAAGACGTGCTGAGGCAGGCCCTGGGAGGTAGACTCATTAGCCAGGACTCATTGGTTTGCAAGTGATAAAAACCCAGCTTAACCAGCTTAAGCAAATGGGATAACATACTGGTTAGTGCAGGGTCAGTAAGGGATCCTGGGAGGGCTTTGGGAACCTGGGCTTTGGACTGGACGTATCATTCAAAGAGGCTTCAAAGAGGCAGATCCCTCAGCCTCTTGTCTTTTGCTTGGATTCATTTTGGAGACGGACATCTTTGGAGGGTGAAGGTCCTGGCCATGAGTAGCACAAGTTCATATTCTCCCAGCATATACACCTTAATGAGAAAAGGTATTCTTCTTTCTTTTTCCCTTCAGTATCTTTTTTTTTCTTTGATATTGGGGGGTGAACCCAGAGCCACTGCACAACACCAAATTCCAAGCCCCATTTTTATACATTTTAATTTTGAGACAGGGTCTAGCTAAATCACTCAGTTGCCCAAGCTGGGCTCCAACTTGTGATCGTCCTGCCTTAGCTTCTCAAACAGGTCAGTTTACAGATGTGCACCACCGCACCCAGCTTTCCCTTTACAGTGCCTTTACATTTGTTTGAGTAAAAGGTTTTTTTGTTTTTTTGTTTTTTGTTTTTTTTTTTCCCAGTATTGGGAATCAAATTCATGACCTTGCACTTGCCAGGCAGGTGCTGTGCCACTGAGCTAAATCTCCAACCCCCCCAAAAGGCTTTTCTTTGTCCAATTTAAGTCTCCTTTTAACTGATCACTATGTAATGAGATGGGATATTAGGATTGGGTGATGGATTTACCCCTGCTAGGTTAGGGGAAGGTTCAGGATATTGGGTGAGGGAGAGTGAGCGATTAAGGAAGGGATGCTGGGCCAACCCACTATGAGGGCTGGCCTACAGAGAGGCCTGGATGGACTTTTCTTTGGAAGAGAAAGCTCTGGTGCAACAATTGAATGAAGATGCTATTGCATTAATAATCCTTAGTTATTGTGGGCTGATTATGCCTACAATCTCCCAAATGAGAGTGGACCATTAAGGTTTAAATAAATGAGACAACTAAAATGATTTTAGGGTTCCAGAAGGGCGCAATACTCTCACAGAATTCGAGATTCTCTGGGTTAAGACAAAGAACTTCCCTGGGTGGCCCATATTTATTTGGTTTTCAAACAAAGGAGGGGGATACTGAAGAAAATGGAGGAATCTGGGCAGGACTTGGGAAACTCTTTTAGGACTTCTGAAGGGAATATGTTATGTTAATTTAGGAGAACTATGTTATCTCCAGGAAGGCCTTCACTGCAGGAGTGAGATTCCTGCAGCTACAGTGTTCTCTTAGGTAATTGGAGCTGGCCAAGCATCCTCAGCTGTAGCCTTTGTCTTTTGAGACGTCCCAACTTAACAGACCAATACAGGCCTCAGCGGGACCAGCAACTCATAGAGGTGCATTCACTATGAGTGTGCTGCCCATCTCTAGACAATGGCCTAGGCCTTGGGCAAGCTCACATGTAAACCTGAAAAGCCTATTGGTTAATATTAAATCCTGCTCAGAGCTGCTTCATAATGGTCTCCATTAGATGCCATTCTTCTAGTAACAATAGGACCTTTCAAAGACTATGTTAAGATTATCTGATTAGAATAATGCTACTGGGATGCAAAGACTAGGTTGAACATATATCTGATATCATAGCATCAACCCAATACCATGCCCCAAGGTGAGAGAAACGTCCTGCTGACATTCAGAAATGTGTTACCCTTCCATAGTGTAGAACTGTTGCTGGAAAATAGCGGCCCAGTTATGGGCTATATTTCCTAGTGCTTCTAGGAGGGATCAGATGACTGAATATGAATCGCAATGATATGTGGCATTTCCAGGCCAAGGTGATTAAGTATTGGGAACCAGATCCTCAGTGCTCTCAGACAATGCAACAGAAGACTTCCAGGATCAGGATTTCCTAGAGACAGCAGGGCTTCAACACAGGAGGAACCTACGACCCTGAGTCACAACTTGGAGGAGAGTCTCCCAGAAGAACTGACTGATTAGCAGTATCTACATTCAACTTCAGGTGAGATATCCTTTATTGCATTAAGCCACTAAGACTTTTGTGCCAATTGTCAGCATTAGCTGTCAGGCTAGACCCAGAGCAATGACCGAGACCACCAGGACAGGTAGGATTGAAGCAAATAGCGATATCTTTATTTCAGGTTGGGTGCAAAGCCATTGGCCCAGAATAAAGGAAATGGGCCTCCTATTTTAGGTATGGGAGGAGAAAATTCCACTGAGGAAGGTGAAAATTTAAGTTTTTCAGGAGTGATTGGTGGGTGTGGTGCCCCTGGGGGAGGGAAATGCAGGAGGACATCGGCATGTTGCTGATTTACAGCAGAGCATGGCATTCTGTAGACTCACAAGGTTTCCTGTAAGCCTGAGAGCTAGGCCTGGGAACCATCCTGATAAACAGATTTATTTTAGTCTCTCAAGCTGAGTGAGGGGCTTTCTGTTTGAACAGACTGGCTGTCTGTCAGAGTTTTCCTCTTCAGGTTGGGCTATGTACAGTATGAGGGACCTAACATTAACTACCCTGATTACTATGTTTCTGGTTCACTTTTTTTTTTATTTTAAAGAGTAAAAGAAGGATAACATAATAATAGGCGGGGCTTACCAAATTACAAACAAAGTGGTAGGAAATTATCAATGGTTATTGTTTTACATATTGTTATCTACAAGATAGTTTCTCAGGAAAACAAATAGACAAATAATAGTGAGTTACAGACAAAAGAGGTAGGAGATTAAAAATGTTTTTTGCAACAAGGTCCCACTTTTTTTTTTTTTTTGGGTCTTTTTTGAGACAAGGTCTCGCTATGCAGTTCAGGCTGGCCTTGAGCTCACTTTGTAGCCCACGCAGGTCTGGAACTCACAATGATCTTCCTGCCTCAGCCTCCCGAGTGCTGGGTTTATAGGCATGTGCCACCACTCCTGCTGGTTCACTTTGTGTCCAGTGGGGCTTCCACATTCCCTTTTTGTGTCAAATTAACCAAGAGGGCATTTGGGGTTCTTGTCTCAACCATTGAAAAGTAAGATTTGTTTGGTGTAGCTTGGCTGTACTGTGGAAGGTTCTGTAAGAAGAGGGGTACCATGGCTGGATCTCCAATGGAGTGCCCTGTAGCTCACCACTCCTCATTTAACCATTCACTCTTCTACCCATTCATCCATTACTTTTTGATTTTTTCAGCCTGGATGTGCTTGCTGGGTAAGCAGGTGGGGCTGGCATTTCTCTGTTGAATTTCCTTGCTTGACTCTGATTCAGCGGGTTACACTGCCCTGCCTCCCAGTGCAGGAGTGACTATTCACCTCTCAGAGTGTCTTTCTTAGTTGAAAGCTGCACACCACACAGAGTACAGGAAAAATTAGAAGCCATGCCAGTTACTTTAACAGAGAGAATTGAATAGAAGTGCTTGGTTGGATGAGTATTGGAGAACTGCGAATGTTCTGTGACATGATGAAAAAAAAATTATGACTTGTCCTGAATTTAATTACAAGGGCCAGTGGATGGAAAGGGGAACAGGCAAAGAAGTTAATAAGTTAGTGGCTGTGGGTGAAACCAACACAAGACTGCTTCACTTCCCTAAAGTATGTTGAAACCATGACTTAAATCCCATCAGGTCTAAATGTATAAACTTTCTGGATTATTAATCCTAACCAATCTAGAGGCAACAGTTGATTCTCTTCACAGGCTGCCCTCCTGTCCCAAAGCTTCCCCAGCTTTGTGTTATCCCGCTCCTCTTATCTATAGCTAATTCAGGTCCAATACAAACAACCTATACTTTCTTTCCCCGTATTTTCATTATAAGATTCTTCTTAGCTCCAGATCGAGCAGACATTTTTATAGCTGCTATCTAGCCTTACTGCTGGCAGTTGTAGAAAGTTGTCCCAGGACCTGTCCTTTTTGCTGGTTGACTAATAATGCCTCGATAAACCTTTTTATTTCAGAGGCTGCTTGGTCCTAAGAGTTTTGCCTAAAGATAGTCACTGAACAGTCGTAAAAGAAACAACAGGAAGTAGTCACCAACTCTAGGGCCAGGGGAAGAAGGGAAGAAGTAGGCATTGTTAGATTGAGAAGCTTCGAGGAGAGGCCCTGAGGGACTGGGACTCAGCTCTGCATATTTTTGGCCTCTTCCCTTTCAGTCTCCTCTAGTGCCTGCCTCCTGTAGGAGCTCAGATAGGGTCCCAGACCTGGGAGCCCAAAGCAGAGAAAGACTAGGCAGTTTTGGGGCCAGAAGCCAACATCTCAAGAATCAGCACAGCCAGTTGTTGGTCTTCAGGCTGGTGGTTTATGGTGGGGGCCTCCCTGGAGTGTAAAACCCCTTGGAGCCAGTTTTTTCTGCAACCTTCCCCTAGCCAGGCTAAGCCCTGGCATCCTGGCAACATACTGATGGTCAAACCTGGGTTTCCAGGTCTTAGACGGACACCAGACCTCCCACATGTGCTCTCTATGTCAGACTTGGGGGAGAAATTTTGCATCGTGAGCCATTTAAGGTGGAATTGGGGTCCAGGGGTGAGATCACTTATGTCATCCCCCACCCAGAGGGGCTACTGGAAATCTCCCAAGAAGGCAGCCACTGCCTCTCTTTGTTTTAGCTAAGAGATGGCCATGCTTCTGCTTTTTGCCTTGTGCCCTTGAGCAAGAGAATTACCTTCCTCAAGTCTTGATTTCTTCTGTAAAATTCCCTCGGAGGGTGATCACGCAGATTAGGACTAATGCATATAAAACACAGGGCCTGGCACATAGGTACTGGGTAAGTGGAGGGAATTGTGATTATTTATCAGAACAGGGGATGGCAGAAAGCAGCCTTTGCCCTTGAAGCCTGTGGGATGACTTCATTTCTTTATGGAGTTGGAGAGACCTCCAGGAGCAGAAGTGTAGGCAGATGAGCACATTAGTGCCTGGTGATCTGGAGGCTGCTCACGGAGGCCTGGGGGAACCCTGCAAAGCCACAAGAAGCTGTTCCACCCTGATAGGGACTTGGAGGCCCAAAGCTAAAGGAAACTGAGCCCACTCTCCTGCCGATGGGCCCCAGCAGGATGGCCCTGCAGTGGCCTAGAGGAGAGGCGTGGAAAAGCCCAAGCCACATGCATGATTTTGAGATTCTGCTGCTGTGTAAGTCTGGATCCGAGTGAGTGGGCATAAAGAATGTCAAGCAAGATTCGATTACAATTTTTATTTTGGAAAAACCTTCATCAAAATATGTATATCTAATTAAGACAATTACAGCACAGGAACAAAAAACTGATTAAAAATCAGACACTCCATAAATTACAAGTGTTTTCCTCCAGCTGGGGCACATCTCCGGCGGCTGAGCTGCAAGGCCAATCAATGCAGTGGGGCTCGGGGAGCAGGAGAGGGAGGTGGTGACACCCAGGGAAGGGTGGGAGGCAGTGCTGAGCACACAGGGGGACTCCTGCAGCTGCCTGACTGTCACCCCTCGGCCCTTAAGGCAGCTCGATCTGCTTCTGCTCCGAGGCAGGAAGAGTGTGAGGGCCCTGCCTGAGCAGGGGCTTGTCTGATGGGTGGGGTCTGGCGAGGTGTGATTGTGTCTGTACCAGGCAAGTGTGTGCATGTGTGTGTGCACTTTGCTGAGCCCAAGCAGCAGATCATGTATGTGCACATATGTCTATCAGCATGTGAACATCTGTGCAAACATCTGCAGCCTGGTAAGAGGATGTGAGTACTGGGCCATAAGCAAAATGAACTGCTGCATCTGGAGTCTGTGCCAGAGGCTGGTCATGTGCAGAGCAAGAGCAGGCAGTAGATTGACCTGTGTGCCCAGGGCAGTGCCAGCATGTGAGTGTGCACAGGGAAGAGGGTCTGGCATGTCACCAGGAGGCAGAGCTTCCCTTTTAAGGTAAGGTAAGGTGAGGTCATAGGGTGAAACTAGTTTCCTTCTATTGACTGGTTTCTCTGGGCCAGGCCCTGTACTAAGCCCTGCGCTAAGTGCATTATCATGTTAAACCTGCTTGCCCTCCTCCCCATCAAAGGCATCTATGTCCTGATCCCTGGAACCTGTGACTATGTGGCCTTATGTGGCAAAGTGGCCTTTGAGGATGCGATTAAGCTAAAGATCATAGGGTGGGGAGACTGTCTTGGAGAACTCAGTGAAATCAGTGTAATCACAAGTGTCCTGAGAAGCAGAGGAGAGCGGGTAGGGACAGACATGATGATGAAAGCATGGTCTGGGGAACGTTGTACTTCCGGCTCTGCGGGGAAGGGCCAACGAGCCAAGGAATAGAACACCGCTAGAAGGTAGAAGATTCATGCTGGATTTCTAACCTCTGGGGCTGTGAGATAAATGTGTCTTGTCTCAAGCCACTGCATTTGTGATAATTTGTTACAGCAGCTATACAAAACTCACATAGTAGGTGATACCATTTGGCCATTTTATAGATAAAGAAATTGGAGCTCATAGACGTAAAACAAGATCCTCAAGCTCACGCAGCCAACAAGGGCTGAGCCACAGGGAGACAGTCTGACCTGCGCAACCCGCCCTCTGATGGTGTCTCTCAGCACCAATCACGAGGGCCAGACTTCTAGTTTCCAGACCAACTTACAGGTGCTCCTTCCTAGCTGCCAGCTCAGCGATGATGGAATCAAGGGGCCTATTCTGGGAAAAGGCCATTGAAACGCCTGGACACGTTTCATTTAAAGCCTGCACTGAAAACAGCTTGTATATTTTCCCTCTAAGGAGGGGAAGGGGTTTATGTCTGAGCCTGGATCCAGCTGACACTTGGTGCTCTCTGCATGCCAAGCAATCCCCTGGGCACACGAGCCTGGGCCTCAGCCCCACATGTCCCTTGCTCCCTGCTCAACCCTAATCCCCCTTAAGTCTGCACTCTTACGAACTGGGCGTCTACAGCTCGCCTGGCCGTCTGGAGCTCAGGGGATTACTGTGGGCTCAGAACCTTGCAGCCCTGGGCATGAGGGCAGGGGCGGGTGGGCAGAAAAGCCAGCTGCCTACATCCCATGCTCTGCTTTGCTGCTACCAGCTGGCCTTGGGGTGCCAAGAGGAGTCTGTGCAAGATGCACCAGAAGGAAGTAGATGCAGGGCCAAAAGTGCCAGGTGAGGACAAGAGCAAGCTGAGTCCCTACCTGCACCAGCCCTGGAATGGTCACTTGACTCAATTCCCCTGCCAGCCTCAGCTTCCTCGTCTATAAACCGAGGTACCTAGAGAACTCTCCAGAAGTTCCTTCTGCTTGGACTCTCTAACTCTGAGGTCTGGCCTCAGACACTGTGCAGTCCAGCATCCAGGGCTCAGTGCAAGCTGAGGTCTTGCCTCATAGGGTGGGTGTGGCTTTCTCAAGTGTCAGATCTGCACCTCTCCAAGAGCTGATGGCGTGGTGAGGGCAGCCTTGCAGGAAGCATCCTGAATAGCCAATACTAGGGCTGTTTCTGATACGACACCCTCCACCCCATTTCTTGCCCAGGAGGATGTTGGCTCCAGGAAGCTACCTGGGAGGCTTCCTCTCACCCCAAGGCATGGAGGGTATATGTGTATATCGGGGATGTTTGACTGGAGTTCTTCCATCTGACTACAAGGAGGATGCAGAGCCTTTGCCTACAGTCTGTAGTAGGCTGAAAGAGGGTAGTGAAAGACAGTCTGCTCTCCTTGGTTCTCTTCAGCATCTAAAAATATTAGAACAGAGGGTAGGAGTGTCAATAAAGAAATAAAAATGAGGATGACTTGCCTAGTAACACCCATTCAGTAAATGCCAAACTAATCAGAACTTCAGACTCAAGACCTTGAGCCTGATTACTCTTTTGGAATATACGGACATGTTCTACTTGTTTAAGACACCTCCCCCACTGTCACCCCCAGTTACTTGCTAGAACCCTCAAAATGCTCAGTATCTCCCTCCTGATCAATGAAGAGCCTCCCAAACTTGCCCTACACTGAGGGACACCACCTCATTCCACTACCTAGGCTGGGCAGCAGAACTCCAGTCATCTACCCATTACTGCCATTACATTCCACCAACACATGGTGTCACTGTTGGAGACTGGGTGGGTGCAGCTCAGTGAAGAGCACTTGCTAATGGCAGGGTCTTCATGGCCTCAGTCCCAGACAGGCTGCAGCAGTGCCTTCAAATGGCATCAAGGTCACAGCTCCTTTTAGATCAGACTTACATTCTCAGCCAACAATTCCCAATGTACTAGGGTGGTTTGATTTAGGGTACTTCCAGTATCAACCTTACCTTCTAGAAAAATCTTTACTTGTGCATGAATAAATACATCAATCATTGAGCTGTTTCACCAGCCTAGATGCTTCCCTTTCACAAGACAGTTTTTAAAGTCAAAGGGTGCTTGTTGGTTTTCTCTGCCACTGAGCTTTGTGTGAGGTCTTGCTGTACCACCCTGCCTTATTTACCTAGATCTCTTTAACTTCTCCCTCAGAAATAGGAGTTGGCATTTCTTTCCTTCTATTTCAAAGCTCAGCACATTCATCCATTCTTTTTGTGTGTGTGATACTGCGGATAGAACCCAGGTGTTTGCACTCACCTACACCCTCAGCCATAGTTTTATTTTTTATTATGACATGAGGTCTCACTAAGCTACTGAGTTACCAAGACTGGGCTCACTTGAACTTGCAATCTTTCTGCCTCAGCCTCCCAGAATGCTGGGAATATTGTGTCTGTGCTACCATGCCTGGCTAATTCATGTGTTTTATTAGGACCTTTATGGCAAGTAATAAAAACCCAGTTTGAATTAGGGAATTCATTGGCTCATGTATCTGGAAAATGCAAGAGCTGTACTCATTGTAGGCTGAGATATTTCCAGGGACACAAATGATGGGCCGGGACTTTCTACATTCCTCCTTTTCCAACCTCTGCTTGGACTCATTCTCATGACAACATTGCTTCAGATCACAGGTAGGATGACCACTGACCTTGGGGCCTCTCACATAGCCAGTGTGAGCAACTGCATTGAAAAGACTGTTTAAAAAAATAAATGTGTGCATTTTGTTCGAAGTCTATAGAGATGACTTTTAAAAAGATAGTTACAAGTGACCTTTTATACCGTCTCGTACTCCATACCCAAAAGAAGTTCAATAGAAGCTAAGCTATTTAAATAATTCTTGCACTCTAAATGCCTTGTGCCCCACCACCCAAAACCCCTTATATATTATTTCGTAGAAAGAGCTCTTTATTTGCAAATGAATTCTCAGCCTTTCAACCTTACACCCAGAAATATTTTAATATTAAATTATGAATTTCTTTCTTTTCTATATTTGCAACACTCTCTCTGGGGTTTTCTCCTAATTTTTAAAGAGTACAACTTTTAAAAAATATAAACTTTATTTTTTAGAGTATTGGGTTCACAGCTAAATTGAATGGAAAATACAGTGTTTCCATATACTCTCTGTGTTCTCACACAAAAGGCCTCTCTTACTGTCTATGGTGTGCATCCGAATGGTATATTTATTACAATCAATGAACTTTCCAAAGTATCATTTTTCCAACAGAGTTGGAAAAACTTGTCCTTGGGAAGACTCCAATGGGCTGGCTTGAACCACAGTCCATCTTTGTAACAATCACTGAGTGGGAGAAGGCAGGATCATGACAGCTCTATCACATAATCATGTGGCTGATGGCATGTGGCCAAATCTGTAAGCAGTTGGAGGGACTGCTCATGTCACCGCATTTGAAGCCCCAAGAATCATGTACGGTGCATGAGGAGCCCCCGGAAAGAGCCAAAGTTGGGATGACATCCTGTTAGGTGGGTAAAGTGCTGCCCATCTGTGTCAAATATTGTGACACAGATGCTGCTGTGTATCCTCTATCCCAAAAAAAGTGCTGCTTTGCATCCTCTATCCCAGGTGCCCTTGGTTCCCTCTGCATCTGTACACCCTTAGGGATGTCCAATTTCAGTCTTTACCTGTGGTGCACAGTGGCATCCTTGTTGCACTGTCAGCATTCAAGAGCTCTCTGCAAAAAGGTCAATTGTTGGTGCTGTGTGGCCTCCTCAGTAGGATGTGATGGTTGTGGGGACCATTCCCAGGGCTCCCTGCATGGCCATCACAGTCACTCTCTGCTTTAACACATTCTGCCGCATCTTCAAATAGTCTGACCTTAGAGTCCTCCTAGGGGACTTTAATTCCAGGACACCTTGGTGTGTCAATGTGCAGTGTGTGTGCACATGCGTGTGTGAGCTGGGGTGCGGTCAGGGCTTTGGACACAGTCTTCATAGACAAGGGAGTAGTGGGGAAAGGGTGGTGGTCTGGGCCACTGCACATTTCCTCCTGTCTGTAGCTTCCTGATTATTATTCTGGACCCAGACAGAGTCAGCTGCACAGCAGTGGGGGAAGCTGACAGGCAGTGGCAGGTAGCACCGGCTGTTGGGGTTGGAAGCCGATGAGATCCCAGCAGGGGAGGGAGGAAGAGGCCAGGGGGAGAGTGAGCCAACTGGAAATGTGGCAGTGCCCACCTCCCCGGTTAGCAATTGCAATGCAAAGATTGTTTTAAAAAACAAATGTGTGCATTTTGTTCAAACTCAATACTGATGACTTTTAGAAAGATAGTTCCTCTCTTTCTGTCAAAGGCAGCTGTATGGTCTCAGCTGGTGCTGTCACTAGCCGCACCCCTACCAGGACCCTGTCCTGAATCTTCTTCTCTTCCCCTTCTTGCCAAGGGCCAGCAAGGCCCACGGGAGAGAAGAAACAATGTCGGGGCTGCAAACCCTTGTGCTGGTCAGGTGCCTGCTTGTTCATAGGCCCATTCCTCATGCTTCCTGGGCTCTGCGTGGTATCTCTGGAGCTGACCCTGGCACTGGGGTCCTTGCTGGCTTTGGGTGATGAGGCCTGACGGGTGTGTGGAGGGCCCAGGGACGGAGAAGCTAAGGCAGCTCTTTCCAGCTTTGCTGTGCCTCTTTGCAGCTTCTGCTCTTTCTAGATAGCTGTCCTCAGACACCTGGCTTTGGAATCCACTAAAGCGTTTTCAGCCCAGCAGCCTGAGGTGGAAGTAGCCTTCTGCTGTCACTTTTTCCCAAGTCCAGCCATCTCCTTTGGCTTCCCCTGTGCCCCTGAGTCCCTGTGTAAATCCCTCCCTTGGAGATGCTCAAGGTAGTGTCTGTTTTCCACCTGCATCCCAATGCTGCGGCCTCTGATTGCCCTCATTGGCTCAAACCTCTTTCTGCCATGCCCTAGTTGAGTGTCCTTTGGCTCTTGGCTTTCCCTCTCTGGACTCTACTTTTCTTCTCTGTGAAAGGGAGATAGAGGGTAGAGAACCATCACTTCTGGACCCCTGGCTTGGGGACCGCAGGGCTTTTCTTCTGGCCTCTGCTGTACATCCTGGGACTCTTGGACCATCCTGAAATGGTCCAAGCTGTTCCTATCTCACCTGGGAGGGCAGAAAGGTCTGTTTCTGGAGGGTGACCTCAAGTCCTGAAGGAAGCCCTGATGTCTTTCCCTGCGCAGGTAGGAGTTACACTAGACCTGGGAGGAGAGGCTGAGCAGTCAGAGCCATAGACAATACCCAGAAAGTCTCCACTCCACGAAGTGAGGAAAGAGGGAAGTGATGAGAGCTCAGTGGAGAACCCTCAATCCCCTCCCGCAGGAAGCCTTCTTTCCCATCACCAGGCTCAGGCAGCTGTCACTGTGGGGAAGGGAAGCAGTGGAAGGGTGGAGCTCCTGAGGAAGGCAGGGAAAGATCAGAGCGGAGCTGAGGCCTTGTTTTGGGTTTGAAATGCCCAAGCTGTTAATTTGGGACTAATCAATGCTAATTTGCACATATCTAGTTGCTATAGCAGGTTATCTATTTCCCGTCAAGATGTCTCTTGGGCTCTGAGGCTCTTCTCCAAGGCAGCCCACCCGGGTACCCCTTCCCTGTTCAAAGGTGCTATGCAGCCAGCTCAGCAGGAGGACATGGCGGGTCGGTACCCCCAGCCCTAGAGTCCACCCCAGCTGCCTGCCGGATTGGCAGAAATCCAGGACACAGGAGGGGAGGGGAGAGAGGGCCAGGGGGCTGGCCAACCTAGCCTGGGAGGAGGAGAATTAAGCAAAAGTGCAAATTACCCAAACCCGTGATTAACATTTCTTCCAAATCTGCATGAATATTAAAGTGCAACCCGCCCCAGTCCCCACACAATGAATTCTGCATGAATCTTAAGATAAATCGTTTGGAGAACTTAGTAGCAGCTGCACTCCCCTGCTGCCAGCTGCTTCCCCAAAGCATTTCAAGGCGGGTAAGGGGAGAGGAGGAGAGTGGGGGTGCAGGCCAGGAGGGAGTCAGGGGTGCTTGTTGTTTGGGCCTGTCTGTGCAGGCACCAGGGTAAGCAGGGCATTGACCTGAGGGTGAGGAGAGGGTTTTGAAAAGCCTGGGTTCTGCCCGCTTGTCAGGAACTGGAGTGGCACAAGACAGTCACCAGCTGAGGACCCCTTTCCTGTGTTCCAGGGCTTCCTGCTCTGCCTTTCCCCTGCCTAAAAGGCAAACCAGTGCAGCTGGCCCGCAGCCCATGCCCTAACATCCTGGAGGGTGGGCTTCTCAGCCAGGGGTGGCTTTGCCTCCCAGGACACATTTGGCAATGTCTGGAGACCATCGTAGCTGGGAAGGGAGTGTTCCTGACATCAGTGGGTAGAGGCCACAGATGCTGCTGAGCACCCTACAATGTACACAGCTGTCCTCCTCCAGAGAGTGATCCAGCCTGGAATGTCAGCAGTGCTAAGGCTGAGAAGGCCTACGTTAGGGACACACATCTGTTTACTGACCTTCCTCCCCCAAGGTATCTGGTCATCTCTACCCAACCTCCCCATAGGCTGCAAGAGAGTCATGTAGGCCCCTGGGGAGGCTGGAGTCAGCATTCTGAGCTTCAGGGTGTGGCTATATCATTGAGCTGGCCGTCACTGAACCAGGTAGGGTCTCAGCAGGCAGCAGATGGAACCTCGCAAGGGTTCCAACCATGGGAGTTTGGGGAAGAAGCCATTTATAGACTTGTGAGCAGAGATAAAAGGACGAACCCGATGAGGTAGGATCTAGGGAGCAGGAGGAGTGGAAAGTCACTGTCATCTTTAGGTCAGGGGCGAAGGAAAGGCATGGTGTCACTGCAGCCCAGAACCCTCTAACAGAAATAGTGGCTCCAGTGGAAATGGCAGCTGCCAGAAAAGCAGCCGGGTTGGGGTTGGCATGGGATGAACACCGTACCTCCTCTTACCCTCTGTCTCTTGGCAGTGCCCCAGACTGGCCAAACACAGTGAGAAAGTAGGGAACAAAGGACCCAGCTGATAACCCTTCCAGGTGCACAGCCGAGGAAAGAAAGAATGTCATTGCTGGGGCAGGGGACAAATGCAGAGTGGTCATTGCCAGCCCCAAAGAAGGTTGCCCAGGCTGCCCCAGGAACTTCTAGGAGCTCAATACGTAGAGCAGCAGTTAAAGAAAACCCGCAGAAAAACCCATTATCATAGTCATGAAATCATCAGTGCACAATGGCTTTTGGAAAATTCTGGACTCTTTCCCTGGGGTAGAGAGAAGGTTGAGATGTTAAAATCCACTGGGGAGCCAATCTCAGAGACAGCGTCAGGAAGCCAATGGCGTGCTGGGATTCAATTTACAAAACTGTAGTTTAAGCTCAAATTTCCCTCAGTACACCCGGGTGTAAAAGAGAATTTCACAATAAATTCACTTTTGCCTGGGGAAGGAAAACCAGCCTGGTGTGTCATGAGGCTGGACACTGATGTGGTTGGTTCTCAGGGGAGCTTAGCCTCATGACTGGGTGTAGGGAGAGAAAGAGGGGCTTGGAGGAGACAACACTGGGTGGACAGTGGTGCTGCATCCTGATTCGGGAACAATGCGGAAGGGAATGAGAATCAGGTTCTGGGCTTCAGAACCTGAACTGTGGGGCCGAGTACAGAAGCTGGGGGCTTTCTTGCCTTTTCTAGGCCTGTGCTTGTGTTCCTTCTCTCCAACCGCAGGTGGGATGATGGCATTTGCAGGCCTTTCTGGGGTCCCTGAGGATGGGGCTCTGACCCTGGGGGGCCGGTGGACCCGAGGGCTGCCTCCTCTTCCTGCTTTGAAGCAGAAGCTTAACAAGAAATAGACAAACAAGAGCACTTCTCAGCTCAGCAGGGTGATGGGGGAGTGAATTAAAATCCCATTATAAAAACACCGTGGAGGCTGCTGGCAGCTGTGTGGATGATCATTTACACCGACATGCACAAGCCAAACCTCCTCGCTGTGACTCAGGCCACAGAGCCCGCTGTGGAAAGATTTTTGGAAACAAGTCAGCATGGCCCCCTCCTCTGAGTGTGTGACCTGGAGTGAGCTGCATAGCTGCTCTTAGTCTCCTAAGCTCCTCTTCTCTGCCTCTGACTGCGGGGCGGGCATCCGAGGACCATATCTGCAGACTTTGGCTCTGGCTTTCATGCATGTGGCAATAACAGAATCAGTTTGGACAATTGTCTTTTAAGCTCTCCCTTCCCTGCTTAGCCCTAAGGGGTAATGAGTTTCCTGCTTGCTAGGCCCTGCGCATGTCCCCCTACCCTTCTCTCTTGTTGCTGGTTCTCTTAGCTGGACTCCTCCATCACGCCTCTAGGGCACATAGATTTCTTATCAAGACCCTGACAGTCCACCCTCCATACAGGGTGAAGTCATTGCTGAATGTGACAGTTTAAGAGTGTGCCAAAGGCACATGGACCACACACAGGACACTTGGGGCCATGTGGTGCGGTGCATAGTTTGGATCCTTTTCTACCACTTACCACCTAGCTGTGGAACTTCAGTCAACTTGCTTGCTCTTCCTATAGCTTCTGTTTTCCCTCCACAGAGTAATGATGATGATCATGGTGATGATGATGGTGGTGGTAATAATGAGAACATTTGTGTCATAAGGTTATTTTGAGTTCCAGTGGGTAAACTTGTAAGATTTTTAAAAGGCACGTTACAAACCATGAGATATATTACCTATTACTTCTTTAGTATAATGGCAAAATAAAATGTGTTTTCTTCCAGACCACATAAAAGAACCAACCTCCATTTACCTCTGAATAATGTGGTTATGGTGTATTTTCTTCTACGGTTAGAGGGACCTTGAAGGCATCTCTGCCTCATTGGGGTTGGGGGTCCCAGCTGCTTGGCTCCTAGACCAGTGATGATGAATCTTTTAGACCTTTCAGTGATAACACACAACTGGCTGTGACAAGTATGCCATAGGTCATCACCACTGTCTAGACTGACTCTCCCCAAGAGCTTCAGTAAAGACTTGGGAATTCATCCAGGGATTTCAGATTCCCTGCAAGATTATGACTTGTTGAAGTGTTCATTATTCATACATGTATTATTTAAGCCTAGGCCAAGCAATGTGCTGAGCTTTTGGGGTTGGGGGTTAAACTCAAAGGACCTTCCTCTTCCCATGGGTTATTTAGTTAGAGACAGAATCAGCCCCTGAACCTTATGAAGTAAACAGGTTTAGAACAGCCAGTAGGAGAGAAGGTGGGTACTATTGGCTCCAGAGTTCTTGGCTGCTGGAAGAGTCTGGGAAGCCCTCATGCAACCAGCTATATTCTACACATGCCACATGCCAACTTAGCCCCACTTGTTGGACTCAGTTTTGGAGGACAGGGCTCCTTGTGATTCTGGACGGCAATCTCCCCATTCTGTGGAAAGAATCCATGAATATCAACTACCTCCACCACCAACATCACTACCAACACCATTTTCACTTCTACTATCACCAATAATACCTTCATAAACTCACCTCCATCATCACTACTGCCAGCACTGTCAACATCACCACCACCATCACTACCATTATCATCACTGCCGCCATTACTGTAATTCCTGCCACCACCAGCACTACTACCATTGCCATATGACCACCATAATTACTATCACCACTACTACCATCACTACCACCATTATCACCATCACTACCATTGTTATGATCACCATCATCACCACTATCACCACTATCAGCTATCACCACTATTATATCCACACCATCATGTTCATCATCACCATGACCAACTCCTCCATCATCACTACTATCTCAACCACAGCAAAACAGTTCCTCCTCTTTTGGTGGTCACATTTTCTGGGCAGAAGATGTTGCAGCAGTGTCCTTGCAGCCTTCTTGTTTTTAGGTAAGGAAATAGATTCTCCTATAGTCCCCCAATGGAGAGTAAAAATCAAGTGTACTGCCAACAAAATCTTGAAAGAATGCACCCCAAAGAGAGGTCAGGCTGATGCAGTGAGTGGTAGAAGTCGTCTTGAGTTAATAAGGCTTAGAATTTCTACTACTGTTGGTCTTTGGTCTCCCACACTCTTTGCCTCACCTGTGCCATATATCTTGCTTGTTATAAGCACAGAGTTTGGAGTCAGGAGAGCTGCCTGTGTAACCTCAGGGATGTTGAAACTTTGGGCCTCAGTTTCTATATCTACTGATGGAGGATGAGTACAGCACTGACCTAATAAGATTGCTGTGATGATTAAAAATGTGATAATGTCAATAAGCCATTCGACCTAGTGGTAGGCACATATAAGTGTTCATTTGATGTCTGCTACTCCATCCATCATCATCTATCTGTTTATCTTCTGTCTATTTTCTATCTATCTACCTATCTTCTATCTATCAGCTATCTATCTTCTATCTTCATAATTTTAGCATCTTTACTTTGTTCAGATTTCCCATAGTTGTATAACAAACTGCCTCAAACTTAGTGGCATCCATCAACAACAATTATTAATTATTGCTATGTCTTGTGGTTTAGGGGTTGACCCATCTCAGTCATTTTTCACTGGGTTCTCTCATATGGCTTCAGTTGGATAGTGGCTGGACTCATCTGAAAGACTGTCCCATTCCTGGGTCCTTAGTTAGAGCTATCTGCTGAGATGCCCACACATGGCCTGGTCACATGGCCTGGGCTTCCTCATTGCGGCAGCTGGGTTCTGAGTGAGCCTCCCAGAAGACGGCTCCATGGAAGCTGCATCACCTTTTATAACCTACCTTGGAAGTCACAGAGAGTCATTCCTGCTGTACTTTGCTGACTGAAAGAGTCACTAAGATCTCTTCAGGACTGAGAGGTGGGGGCCTGGCAAAGTCCTTGTCTTTGTAACTTTTCTCTCATTGCTGGGACAAAATACCTGACGCCCAAAATTAAGGAAGGAAAAGTTTATTTAGCTTACAGTTTGTGGAGGTTTCAGTCCATGCTTGGCAGATTACAAGGCAGAGTGGCATGTGGCAGAGAGCTACAGCTCATGGCAACAGAACACAGCAAAGCAACAAGCACACACACAAGGGAGGAAATGGCCAGAAGCACCTTCTTTCTCTCCCTTACATAGGCAAACTATCCACCCCAGGGCGGTGTAGCTGTCACACCCACAATCAATGAAACTCTAAAAGTCTGCCCCATCGCTGCACGAGGCTTTGGGGGGACACCCAGACACAAACCATAACAGTCACCTTGTGAGAAGAGGTGATATTATTGTGGACATGTTTGGAACACAGTGCTTTACACTTTGAGACTTTCATTAGGCCTTCATATTTTCTTATCTTTACATGTTCTCCTCTCAGCCCCTTAAGCAGTACTCTCTGTGTCCTTGGGAAATCTGGTGCTCTGAAAAGAGTGGGGTCCTGGATCCCAGACTTCTGGTTCCTTGACCTAATTCTGGTGCTTCTGAGACATCTGGAGCTAACCACTGCTCCTTCCTTCCTTCCTGCCATCAGTGCTGGGGCTGGTTATCTCAGTGCCTTTCCTCTGCTCCAATGAAGAAAGCCAAATTATTTAAGTGGGACTTGGGCTTTCAAGCCAAGACCCTTCAAATACCAGCTCATCTGAGTCAAGGGCTGGTTCCCAAAACCTCATCCTTGACCCAATGTCCCAGTGACCTAGGGCCTCCAAAACTCCTTTTCTCTGTCTTCACTGTATTAAATATCCATTGCTGTATGACAAAATATGTTAAGCCTTAGTGGGCACCATATATATTATTATCTCACTGTGCACAGGTCAAGGTTTCTGGGGAGCTGAGCTGGGTGCTTTGGCTCAGGGAGCCTCACCAAGCTGCAATCAAGCAGTCAGCAGGGACTGTGGTGGGAGCAGTCCTGGTGGGGGAAGACTCACCTCCAAGTTCAGTGGGCCCAAGTCCCCTGTTGGGCAGGGCCTTCCTTCAGTTCTTTGCCACAGTTTTCTCCCAAAGGAAGCATGGTGAGCAGCAATCAAGTATGACAGTGAGAGCAGCCAGAGGTCATGTTCTACGGCCTGATCTTGGGAGTGATGTCCCATCACTTTTCCCCATCTTCTATTAGAAATGAGCCACTAGGTCAAGCCCACATGCAGGGCATGAGCACTAACCAGAATGTGGAGGTCACTGGGGGTGATTTTGGAAGCTGCCTACTGTACTTACCATGACTTTGGGATTTAGGGAAGGTACATGTGAAATAGTCACTATTTTCACTAGTGGTAGAAAGTAGTTAGGGATTGTTTAGTCACTTTCCTGTCCCTGGGACAAAATACCTAACACCTGCAACTTAAAGGAGGAGAGGTTTATTTTAGTTCACAGTTGCAGAGGGTGCAGTCCATGGTTAGCCAGCTCCAAGGCAGAAACATCATGGAGGAAGGGCCAGGCAGAGAAAAGCTGCCCAATCTACAGCAGCCAGGAAGTAGAGAAACCAAGAAGAACCAGAGAGAAGGATACATCCTCCAGAGGCAGCCCCTAGTGACCCACCTCCTTCAACCACGTCATACCTCCCAACAGCACTTCTAGCCATGAACTAATCCATGGCTTAATACACAGATGAGTGTGTTATGAGTGAGCCCCCATGATGTAATCACTTTCCAAAAGTTCCACCTCTGAATACATGAGACTTTTGGGGGACATTCAGATCTAAACCACAGCAGGGGTTATGTATCAGTTTTCATGGCAGCATTATTTAGAATAGCAGAAAGTAAAAACAATCCATATATCTATCAACTAATGAATGGATACTAAGATATTGTATGTCCATACCATGGGTTATCATTCAACAATCAAGGAATGAAGTACTGATACATGGTACAATGTGGATGGACTTAAAAATGCTCTGTTAAGTGAAATAAAGGATTGGTCACAGAAGACCACATATTGTATGATTTTGCTTGTGTGAAATGTCCAGAATAGGCAAGTTTATAGAGCTGGAAATAGATTGGTGGTTGCTAAAGGCTGGGAAAAATGGGGATATTGGAGGAGTACAGTAGGTTCAGTGGGGGGCCTCACCCGAAAGGTATGTCCATGTTGTAACCCCTAGAACCTGGGAATGTGACCTTATTTTTAAAAAAGATCTTTGAAGATATTTTAAGTTAAAGACTTGAAGATGAGATCGTCCTAGCCCTGAGGTAGGCCCTGATCAGATGCTGTTGGGTGAGAGATAGAGAGTTGACGCTCAGATACAGGAAGGACCCCCCTCTGAGAGCCTTTGGACAGAGTGTGGCCACACCAACTCCCTGATTTCACACCGTGGCCTCCCAAACTGGGAGAAAACCACTTTTTCTTATGTTAAAGCCTGGTTATAGTACTTTGTTACAGCAGCCCCAGGTAATGGACCCAGGGGTGACAGCTTGGGGAGGAAGAGTTCTTTTAGGAAAAATGGAAATTTTCAAAAACAGATTGAGGTGATAGGTCCACAGCTCTGTGGAAATATTGAAAGCCATTGTATCACACACTTTAAATGGCCAATTGTACCATAAGAGAATAATATCTCAATGAAACTGTAAAAAAGAGAACCTGGGAGATTTGTCCCTCTTCTAGACAGCCAGAGGCAGGATGAGACGATGAGGGTTTTTCACTTAGCCCTAAGCAGCTCCACACAATTAAGCCATTTCCCTGTATGGCAATGCTGGTGTGATGTCCCCGGAGCTTTGGTGATACTATTGGAAGGTAATGTGCCTGGTAACAGGGTCCCTGGTCACACTTTCCCCGGTCCTTCTCTCAGGTATATTATCATTCTCTCCTGCTGCTTCTTTACTTGCTCTCTTCTACTCCTGGGTTGTCTTGCTGGGCTGCCTCCTCACCCCGCTGGGTGAGCCATTGTCATCCCCTGTACCCTCTATCGCCCCCTCCAAACAGTGAGCCTCCAGGGGTGGAATCCATTTTCAATCCCTCAGATGTCAAGGGAATTGAAAGCATGGCAAATATTTCCGAGATCTAAATTACACCGACCCCGGAAGGCTGAACTTGCAGTATAATCCAGGTTATGAATTGTAAATCAGACGCCATGCAAAGTACTTGCAAAAATTCAATAAGCTTTCTTTGCTCCCAGCGCAGGAAAGCTGGGCCTGGGAAGCCAGGAGGAGCCAGGCTGGGGTTGGAGGACAGTGAAGGAGCAAGTAGGGAGGGAAGACAGGGTGTGGGCAGCTGGCTTTGGCCCTGCTTGGCCGCCTTTTCAAGGCTGAGAGTCGTCTACTTTCCTATTGGTGGAGTCAAGGTGTCTCCATGGCCTTTGGATTACACATCCTCCAAGATGTAATCCAGCCTTGCAGATAAGAATAATGCAGCTACCAGTCCATTCAACCCAACCCACGGAGGCTATGAGCAACATTGGCCTCTAGGTCACTCATCTGGCAGAAGTTGTCAACCTGCTATATATGCACATTGTTAAACCAGTTGCTATATAAGTCCCTAGGTGGAGACCATTGTGAATATGGATGTACTGGGAGGAGCCCTGCCTTATATTAAATCTATTGTTATCTCTGTTTTAGTGAGCAGAAAGTCAGAGAATTCACTTGAGACCCACTAATGGTCCACAGGAGAGACATATACACTGGGACCATTCAACTTTTACGTACAAGCGTGGAGATGTGGCTCTGTGGTAAAGCACAATGTCCCATGTTTGACCCTCAGCCAAAAAAGAGGGAAGTTGTATAGAAAGGAGGTTGAAGAGCAAGTGAGCCTCTTCTTGGGCTAGAAGTGGGTAGCACAAGGCCTGTAGGTCTCCAGACCTGTCAATCCCTAGAGGAAATACTGGACCGCCCAACTCACCACTAGGTTGATGGTACACTGAGGCATGGAAGCCCCTACCTAAACTCGGGGAGGAGTACAGGGAAGAGGGCCACTTTCTTTGTGGCTACATCTCTAGGGCACTAGGCAGATACACACAAACACAAGAGCTGCTGGTCTCAGGGACCCTGATCTCTTCCTTGGTCTTATTCCTATATAGAGTCCTTGAACACTACTCACTCACCCAAATTGATAGGAAGTGAGAAGTTGGTGGAGACCATTTTTCCCCCCTTGAATTTGGCCTCATGAATGTTCCATCGCATCCACATGGAGGCTCCCTATGGGTGGCCAGTGGTGCTGCTGAGTGCCCTGCTGGGCACTGTACTGGTTGCCAGGAAGACAGGGCTAAGTAGGTGTGGTGGAGGGAGAAAGACTCGGTCTGTCCTGCCTGTCTCCTAGGCGTTCCGAGGCTCCAGGTCCCTGGTGCACACTGTGATAGCCTCAGAGGGTGGCCAACCACTGCCCCCAGTTGCAGCAGGATGTGGGGCTGGAGGAAAGAAGGGCAAGGGGAGGGGGCTGCCAGCCTGGGACCGAGGAGACCACCATGTTCCCAGAGTATTAATAGTCATGATGAGAAGGATGTGCAAAGTCTCCTTTCAAGGTGCTCAGGGCGCTGCCTGGCAATTAAAATGCAGCAGTGCACATCCTCTAATGAGGACACCATCAGAGTCGGGGCAGCGTAGGCTGCTGGTTGTATCCTGCAGGACCAGCCCCATGAGTGTGGCCTGGTCAGGAAGAGCTCTGCGTGTCCTTTGTTCTGCAGAGAGGTCTCTCACTTTTTCTCCTTCCTTGCATCCCCCTTCCCTGCCCACTCTGGAAGCACCTGGACAGAGCAGTGTGATGGAGTGAGCTTGAGCCTCTTCAGACCTCTAGGGTGCAGGCAGATCAGCACTTTGGTAGTTGCTGATGTCTGGCAAGAACAGCAGGCAGACTCTGAGATGGTTCCTCCTTGAAGCAGCTCCTGGGGTTCACGTCCTAGAGTAACTCTCCTGGCTGGCTTGGGCTAGCATGGTGATTTGCTTCTAACCAAGAGGAGGTAGCAGATGCCACTTTGTGCCCAGGCCACTGTGCAGTAACTGTCTGTCTTCTTAGCAGATTCTAGTGCTTTCTCGGCCCATAGACTGTGATGTAGCAGGTTGCTGTGTTGGACAGCCCCAAATGGCCAGAACGGACCTTCAGTCTCATACTCATCCAATCCTGCTGACAACCACCTGCACTTGGACATAGCTCTTTCCCCAGACGAACCTCCGGATGAGACCCCAGCCCTGTAGATGAGACCTCCTGCAACCTGCAGGAGGCCCCACAACTGAGAACCCTGCTGAGTTATACCCGTGACTCCCAATTTCCAGAAACCTGGAGAGTATATCTGCTAAGTGTGGGGATGATTTGCTACCTGGTGGTAGATCTCTAATACAGTGAATTATCAAACCTTTTGGTTTTCCATTTCTCATCTGTAAAATGGTTCTAATCAGGGGTTCAGAGAGGATTAACTGAGCAGATGCATGCAGGTGTGTTTTACAGCATCCCATACCCAGGATGCGAGGAATCGAAGCTTCATTATTAATTGATATCATCCTAATAATAATAGCTGCTCTGGGCCACTGTGTTGAGGACCTCTGTGCTCTTGCCTTTAATGCACATGCATTAATGCTGCTCACTCGCTCCTTCGTGTCCAGCCCTGCCCAGGCTGCGTTCAGGAGAATACCAACAAGGTCACATAGAGTGCCTTGGTAATAACATTCCTTACATCTATACAGAGCTTTGAGGCTTATACAGTGTTTCTGCGGCATTCACTCAATGGGCAAAGTGGGAACTGGGGCCTTTTGTTTTCTTATTTATTTGGGCCTGTCCCTGGAGAGAGCAAACCCGTTTTCCTTTTTGGCTTAGTTCCCACACTGCCAGGCTCATAATCAAACACTGAAGCTTAGAGCTCCAAGGACCTTTTCTTTTGTAAAATAGAGAGGCTGAGGCAGGAGGACCACAAGTTTGAGTGCTGCCTGGGAACTTCAACTTAGTGAGACCTTGTCTCAAAATTTTAAAAATTGGGGGCTGGGGATGTAGCTCAGTGTGAAGGCCCTCAGTTCTGAAAAAAAAAAAAAGATTAAGGTAAAATTTTCAAAACATAAAAGTAACCACTTGAAAGTATATAATCCAGCAGCATTTAGTACATTTGTCACCTTCAGCTAGTTTCAAAGCATTTTTGGCTCCCTTGGACTCATGAGCAGACACCCTTTATCCCCTGTCTCCTTCCTTGCGCTGTCTCCTGAGATCTGCACATCCTGGTCATGGCACATGATGAAACCACACAACATCTTTGTGTCTATCTTCTTCCCCCACCGTATTTCCCCCCATATTCCTTCATTCTGTAGCTTGGATCAACCATTTCCTTTCACGATGAGTGTGGATATGCCACATGTGCTTATGGAAGGTGCCTTTGAAGGGCAGGAAACCAAGTTTGGAGTAGATACTGAACCAGGACGGAGGGGCTGCCCACGGCAGTCAGAGCCAGGCCTGGGAGCCACCCTAGCATGGGTGCTCTGCTGTCCACCCTGCCTAGTGTCTCTTCCTTCATGCTTTGCTGTTAGTGGGGCCAGCAGCCTGCATGCAGATGTCTGTTGCTTCCAGGCCTGTGCCTTACAGCCTCCCTGCACTCTGTCCCTTGCTCACTGTCCAGCTGGAGATGAAGGTCCCAGGGAGAGACTGAGCCCAGGGCAGCAGGCCAGGAGCTGGGCTCTGTCGGGGAGGAGGAAGCTCACAGGGCACTCCTCTCCTATGGGGAGTAATCAATAGCCTTTGATGTGTTCACATGCTGAAGTTTTGTTTTTAATCTGCGTGGAGGCCCTCAGCCAAGGGTGATTTTGACCCTGTGGGACATTTAGCAATGCCTGGTAAGAATTTTTTCTTTGGGGCTTGGCAGGTATTGAACCTAGGGCCTTGTGCATGCTAAGCATACAATCTACCACTGAGCTATGCCCACAGCCCCTGGAGAACTTTTGATTGGTGGGATTTGGGGGGTAGTCCGGGCATCTCATGCATAGGGACCAGGGATGCTGCTATGCTCTCTTCAAGGCAGGGCACATCCCCGCAACAAAGAGCTGTCTCACTCCAAATGTCACTGGTGCCATGCAGAGGAGCCCTGCCCGAGCAAGTGCATCAGTCTTTAGCTCTGGCTCCTGTCACTGTGCTGCCTACTCACCTGTCTCACTGAGCCCTGAAAAGCTGCCTTAAGAGCACCACATACTGTCTCCACCTGACCCCGGAGCTGGCCTCTGTCCCTACCTCTTCATCGTCCCAGACTTGGCCATGAGAATCCTTCTCACTTGAGCATCTCACCACCACTCCCAGAGCTACCCTCAGCTGCCCCCTTGTGGCACAGCCTTCCTGGATTCTGTACGTCGTGGGCATACTGGGGCCAGATTCTAGATCCTCTGACCTGTAATGTGACATCCTTGTGTCTTCCCCAGCTTTTTGGAGCTGGCACCTTACCAGACACCCTTAGACTGCTGTTTCCTCCCATTGGGGGTCCTCATCAGCTCTCCACCCCTCCAGTTTCTCTTGGGCCTCAAAGGGACAGTACTGGTCACATTTAGTCCCATCCACTCGCAGCAGAAAGCTGCCCAAGAAATGTGTCGGTAGAGCTCCTGCCTCTGCTACACCGACAACAGCTGATCCAATTTTTCTTAATTAGTACATTTAATTATTAGTAACGTTTCACTTAAGTAGAATTAATTACCCTATCAGCAGCTCTGGCCAACTATGTCTTCCCACCATGGATTCCGATTGATATTCCCCTATGGAGGCCCTGTCCCCTCTCCCACTGAGGGAATCGGCCCTTGGCCAAGGCCTCTGGGAATGAAATCCCACACTGTGCACCTGCTGAGGACTCCAGCCAAAGCATCTGATCAAGCCAGAAATGGCGGTGGGTGGAGCTGAGCCCCAGGATGGGGAGAGGGCCAGTTGCCCAATGTGATTAGCTTCTTTATTCCTCTGAGCTGAGCCCAATCCATGGAGCGTTTCTTTCTGCTTTTGGCTGGGATGTTCCACAATTGGGGTTCAGCCAGGGACTGATGCGTGTTCAGGAGAAAGGCAATGGCGTCCATTCTGCCTTTCTCAGCTACCCAGGGAGGAGGGCTGAGAGGTGAAAGCACTTCACCCAGTAAGTCTGGGTTCCCCACGGTTCCCACCTCTGGATTCAGATCAGGCTCAGCCTAGGAGCTTCCTTGGGGATCAAGAAAGAGCAGCATCTTAGACACTATGTCAACTTGCATTTGTGTCCATGTGTGCAGTGGCAGGAGCTCCAAAGCCAGTAAGTCAGGAGAATTGATTAAGTCAGTTCTCAGATATTGCACAGATCCCCAGTCCTAGGAGATACTTTGAGACAAAATGGGCAGGGCAGATCAGGTCCGAGCTGAAGTTTGGGAAATAATGCATTGTACACCTGTTTCTTTGAGTCATATGAAAAGGCCAGGACTGGAGGTACTGTTCTCATTTCTTCCCATCCCCTTAAAAATTCTTGACTGGGAGCAGATCACTTACTGTTATGCCTTGTGTCTAGATGTCCCCTCAAAGCCTCATGTGGTCATAGGTGGGGCTTTTCAGAGGTGGCTGGATCTAAGTGTGTGATGCTGGAATTAAGTGTGTGATGCTAGGATCAAGAGCATCTGGTTACTAAATTAGTCCATTGATTGGTTTGACACAGTTCATAGTTCATAGGTATGGATAATGGGAAAGCCCACCCTGGGTGTGAGCACTGTCTACCCTAAGGGCAGGTAGCCTGCATAAACTATAGGGGACAGAAAGAGGGTTGTTTTCATCACTGCTATTTGCTGCCTTGCTGCCTTCTGCCTGCCACGAACCGTTTCTCCTCTGCAATGACCCTCTGCCATGCATCCCTGCCTTGGAGTCAGCCAACTATGGACTGAAACCTCTACAAACTGTGAGCTGAAATAAACCTTTCCTACTTTAACTTTGGATGCTGGGTATTTTGTCTCAGCAATGAGAAAAGTAACTAAGACATTTACTTTCCCTGGACTTTGGTTTACTCAGCTGTAAAGTGGAATAACAGTAGTACTTGTTTCCCAGAGTCATGAGGCTGAAATGAGCTAAGACATGAATAGTGCCAGCCACCTTAGGCTTCAGTTGACACAGATGTTAGGATTATTGCCAAATGATAAAGGCTCTGAGAAACCCTGAATCAAAACACCCTGTTTAATTTTATCCAAATGTTCCCTGAATTTATGAGACCACAACACCTTCTCAGGCCTGCAGCGCTCCTGTTCCTTGGGATACACTTAGGAAATGCTGGTCTAAGTTCTCTGGAGTCACATTTTCCTACAAGGTTTCTGGAGAGGCCTTGGTACTTTTTGTGCACAGGTGTCCCAGTGCTTGACCACTCAATCCCTCTTGTTGGTCAGTTTTTCCAAAATGTGGGTCACAAAGGGCAAAGATGACCTCAGGAAGTTTCACTTAACTTTCTCAGGGTTATTCAACCTCCACTTTGTTCTAGTGTCAGTTCAATAAACTGTCTTGGGGGTTAGAGGTCAAATCTCTATCCCAGTATTCTGTCAATTCTAAGGGCCAGTCTCTAAAAGTTGGTCTTGCGTGTCTTCATGTTAATTTGTGCATTGACAGATGGCTTGTCATGAGTCTTTGCCCAGGCTCAGGCACACAGTCATTGCACAATCCATGGTATCAACAGAGCAAGCAAGAAAATCTCACCCGTGTCCAGTCCTGATGGGAAGAGTCACCATTTGTGGTGAAGATATGGTGAGGTGGAATTGGTCCAGAATTTGGCATTGGAAAATCAAGATTCAGATCCTAACATACAAGCAGTGTGAGCACAGATGAGCTGCTTAACTTGCCCATCCCATCTGGAAACTGGCAGAACTGTATCCTCCCTGGGTCCCACACATGACAACATTGAAGTCCAGTTCAGATGGATGTATGGGACATTCCTCACCTTTGAAAAATGCCAAGATGCAACGTCTTGGTGAAATTCTTTCTCCATTCACTTGCCTACCATTCCTCCAACTGGGACAGGCACCAGGAGCATGACTAAAGCCCAAGCGTTACAACAATGCTGGGAACAAGCATTATTATGTGCTCTGACAATATTTGATGAATTCAGATGTGCCTAGGGGAGCAGCCTAAGTAGGTGGATAAAGTGAGAAGATTCTCTGTGACAATCAATATTCCTTCAGTTGAACCATCTCTGCAGATCTGACATTTTGCTTTTTCTTTTTTGGATGCATTAACTAGAGTTATGCTTACATACAGAGCACACCACCGTGGCATCAGGGGGCCAGTAGGGTGGGCCTGTAGCAGGAAGCTGATGGGAATAGGACCATTTGCACAGGACCCCAAATAAGTGGGAGCTGGTATTCCTGTCACCTCATACCTGAGCTGAGCGCTGGAAGACCCCACCTGCCTCTGCGTCTCTCAGCTCAACCTAAGCTGGGAAAGGGGCTGTTGTAGCTGTACAAGCCCTGATCCAGGGTCCCAGAACTAACAGTCACTCACCTCTAGATGGGTAGAGGGTACAGATGACTTCTCAAGGACATGCCCAAGGTCACGGTGAAGCCAACAGGCTCTGATCATTGCACTGGTTCGGTTGCTGGCCCTGCCATTTGCTAGTACATAGTAGCAGGTCAGTGACTTTCACAAAAGTCTGTCACATTTCATCCAGATTATCCACTTGTAAAATGGAGCTGATAATAATACTAACTTGTACTCATCAGCGTTGAGCATACATTTCAGAGCTTTGCATGGATCAATACAGCGGATCCTCCCAATAACCCAGCAGGACGGGTGCTATCATGGTAAGGGACACAGCTAAGCATTTGAGGAAAATGAGTATTTGATACTCAGTTCTGCCTCTTAATAACTCTAGAAATCAAGATTATTTGTTTAAAAAGGTACAACTTCATGAGCTTAAGCAAAAAAGGGAAAGAATAAAAGGCTGTGAAGGCACTGACTTCTGTAACTAGTAAGGGTGCTGGGGTGCATCCTTATTCAAAGGTGAATCCCTACCTGCAATCTTGCTGTTAGTCATCGGCATCATCCTTCACCTCTGCTTTTCTTGCTGGTTGCTTGCAAAGCTGGATAGCATAATACTTCAAGCGAAGACTCTGGAATCTCCCTGGGTATGCTTCTAGCTTTGCCTCTTACCCCCGATGTGACTTCAGGTGTGTGTTTTAGCTTCCTTGTCTACTGGATAGAATGGCAACAAAACCTTCTTCATAGGTCAACTCCAAGGAGTAAATGAATTAATACATATGAAGTTTGTGAAATAGTGCCTGCCATACATACCTGCTCAGTCATGTTGGGATTGTATGTCTTCTCTTTCTTCCACATGGGTGACCATATCCGCTGAGCCCATTTTTTTTTTTCCCTTGGCTCATGAATCAATCCTTAGGAAGAATTCTGATGCCCATATCTTATATTATCCACTAAGGAGCGGGTTGCTGAGATCATTTAGATCTTGTTCAAGTACTTGCACTGTCTATCAGTCTATCCATCTGTCTGTCTCTGAGTGTTGGGGTTTGAATCCAGGGATTCACACAGGCTAGGAAAGTGCTATACCACTGAACAACATCCCCAGACTTTAAAATTTCATTTGAAGCTGGGACCTCACTAAGTTCTTCAGGCTGGCCTTGAACATGAAGTCTCCCTGCCTCAGTCTTTTGAGTACCTGGGATTATAGGTACGTACCATCACATTCAATATCCTGCCCCTTCTTTTAGTTCCATTTCTGGTGCTATCTCAGAATACCACAGACTAGGTGATTTATAAAGAAAATAAATGTATTTCTCACAGTTCTGGAGTCCAAGAAGTCCAATATCAAGGTGCTGACATTTGGCAGGGTTTCCTTGCTGGGCTATGACATGGCAGAGTATCAGAGGGCAAGGGTAAGGGAGCACCCCGAAAGAACAAAGCAAAGTGAGGACTCAGCTCACTTTATAATAACCTGCTTTCATAACTAACCCATTTGTTTTACTTACTTTTCTCATTGCTGAGACAAAATACTCGAAGTTAAAGGAGGCAAGGTTTATTTCAGTTCACAGTTTGTAGAGGTTTCAGTCCATAGTTGGCTGGCTCTAAGACATGGTGGCATAGCAAAGGGGTATCACAGAGGAGAAACAGTCCATGGCAAGCAGGAAGCAGACAGAAAAGCAGTAAACAGCAGCAGCAGCAGTAGCAGGGGCAGCAGCAAGCCTGTCTTTTTCCGTCTCTTTATTTTCCATACAGGCTACAAACCTATTGGATGGTGCCACACATACAACAAGGTGGGGTTTCCATCATCCACATCCTTAATCCCCGTATCATACCCTTAATCCACATTCACACACCCTGTTCCAGTCACTTTAGAAACTCCCCTTCTATGACCACCTGAAGCTTTGTGGGATGTCTTGGTTACTTTTCTCTTGTTGCTGAGACAAAATACCCAATGCCCAAAATTAAGGGAGGAAACGTTTATTTAGCTCACAGTTTCAGTCTATAATCAGCTGGCTCCAAGGTAGAGGGGCATGACTAAGGGGCAACCAGTCATGGTGATGGAAGATAGCAAAAGCAACAAGAGTGGATGCGGAGAGCAAGCCTCCCTTATATTGTATGCAGGCTACCGACCCTAGCACTCACACCCCCAGTCCCAGCACTAGACAAGAAGCCAATCACAAACTCTAGATTCAGTTGCCTCCAAAAAGCCCACTCCCCATGAGTGAGGCTGTATGAGGCTTTTGGGGGACATCCAGACATAAACCATAATGAGGGACATCTAGATACAAGCCATAACACCACGCCTGTGATAAGGGGATTAACCTATTCATAAGGGCGGAGGAGCCCCCATTACCACCCCTTAATCAACATATGAATCTGGGTGGCTTCAAACTACAGTGCTCTGTAAGGAAATTTGGAATAAGCAAAAGAGATCACTAAAGTTGCCAATGGAGAACAGAGCTGTTTAGAGCACACCCTTACAGCCATTCATTCTAGCCTTTTAGTGCCTCTGGGCTATTTTATGACCCTGTAAGTTGCACATAACTGATAACAATGTAAAAATAATTCTTGTCTATAGACATGCAAATAAATCCTGTCCAGTGGTTTGTTCCACTGACTCCACTCTTCCCTGAGGAAAAAGCCATTTTTGGTGTATTTGTAAATTCACTTCTACTTTCCTTTACCCCATATAAATTTATGTTCTCCAGACTTCTTTGGATTGGTTGTAACATCTGCCTGGTAGCCTCATTATTATTAAGCCAAATAAAATCTTTAGCATGTGTTAAAGTATGAGAGTCAAGCTCTTTTGTTTTGGAAAATTATCCTTTAACACTCCTAAAGATAAACAAGTTCTACCAGGAAAAAAAACAAAAGAAAAGATAAACAAGTTTGCTAAGCAGACCAAAGAAATAGTACCAGGTCCAATCTCCTTCTGATGTGACCTTGATCCATTTTTCTTGCCAGGGTCTCAGTTTTCTTATCTATAAAATGGGAATATACTTTCTCTTATTGCTGAGACAAAATACCCAGTGCCCCAAATTAAGGGAGGAAAGGTTTATTTAGTTCACAGTTTCAGTCTATAATCAGCTGGCTCCAAAGCAGTGTGGCATGGCTAAGGGGCAACTCTTTATGGTGATGGAAGACAGCAAAAGCAAAAGGGGAGCAAAAGGGGAAAGTAAGACTCTTACCCTCCTTTATATTGTATGCAATATAGTATAGGAATAACACTGCATGCTCAAGAGATGCCACAGGAATTTCTAAGTAACCCTGAGGAAGCCTCACTCGCACACCCAGAGATGCTTCCTAGAAGCTGTGACTGATGCGGGATGGTGGTGGGGTTCGTTACTGCTGCTGTGTTTAGACTTGGTCATTGGTGGGAGCAGCCAGAGAGGTGGTGTTTGAGAGCGGGGACAAAGACAACAGGCAGGATTCGCTAAGGCCAGTGTGGAGGGACCAGAGCAGACAGGAGCAGGGCTGCCATCCTCTCCTACCCGTACATGGAGGGCCTGTGCCGATGTCACCAGCACATCCAGCCCCAGAGACAATCATCCTGAGAAAAGCTGCCCCTGTGGGCATTTCAGCGCCGTGAGAGCTCGCTGATGTGGACGTGGCCTGTTTGCCCTTGTCGGGAGGGGTGCAGTCAGGGAAGCTCCTGTTCTCTGCTCAGCACCCACTGTGCTGTAGCTCTGAGCTGGGCCCTGGACGGTCCATCAGGCAGGCAGCTGCCCAGTGAGCTTGAACCTGTTCCTCTGCCAGGTGTTGTGGTTTAGATTAGAATGTCTCCCGAATAGTCATGTGCTGAGAGGCAGGGCTTTTGCGAGCCCACTGGATCCAGGCTACTCAGCAGTGGATTCGTCCACTAATGACTCAGTAGTGGAAGGTGCTATTCCTTGTGGGGCCTGGTCGGAAGAGGCGGGTCCCTGGGGAGAGACCCGGAAGCATCTACCTCCCTCCCTGGCTCGTCTCTTCTCTCCCTGCTTCCTTGTCACCATGATGTGAGCAATTGCCCTCCATGGCAAGTCCTTCCACCACGCCCTTTCTACCTGGGAGCCAGCTGTGGAGTCACTGTTCTAAAAACTGTGAATTTAAAGGAAACTTCCCTTCAGAGCAGAAGCTGGTACTATTTTTTTGGTCTGCTTAGCAAACTTGTTTATCTTTAGGAGTGTTAAAGGATAATTTTCCAAAACAAAAGAGCCTGACTCTCATACTTTAACACATGCTAAAGATTTTATTTGGCTTAATAATAATGAGGCTACCAGGCAGATGTTACAACCAATCCAAAGAAGTCTGGAGAGCATAAATTTATGTGGCGTACAGGAAAATGCATGACCTGCATTTCAAAGAGTGCCTTGTCCTGGTGGGGCACATTCTCTGACGCCCCCCAGGTCCTGCCCCGCTCACCAGAACCTGGCAAAGGGCCAATGGAGAACAATTCTCTTCATGAGATGTTCAAGTTTCAATCCCTTTAAACAGCAAGCTAACAAGGTTTTACTTTTATCAAATATTTTGTAGTTTCAATGTGAAAAACATTTACGTACACATTTGTTATTAAGATCTGAGATGGATCACAGAGTAGAAGAGGCGAATAATATAAGCCAGTGCTCCACACAGAATAATGTATTACACCTCCTTTAAATTGTAGGTGTGGGTTTTTTTTTTTTTTTAAGTTTTTATTTTCTGAGGCAGGGTCTCATTCTGTAGTTTAAGTTGGCTTTGAACTCACTTATGTAGCCCAAGATGGCCTCAAACTCACAGCAATCCTCCTGCCTCAGCCTCCTGAGTGCTGGGTATTTTGCTTCTATGATGAGAAAAGTGATTAAGACACTGGGGGATCCATGGATGCACTCAGAATGGGTGTGTTCTCCTCACAAGAGGAGGAGTACCAGGGTACCAGGTGCTCATCATGAACATCCTCATGGTGAGAGCAGTACAACACTGAGATAGACTTCCGGATCTCCCGCCTTGTCCAGCACACTGTCCCTGGCTCACTTCTCAGACACAGACCAAGCACAAGCAGAGAGTTGGCAGAGTATTAATGAGACCTTTTCCATGGCTGTGGAGCCACGTATGTGGCAGCCTAAGCCAGCACTGGCATCTCTTTAGGGGTAAAACCAGCCTGGGGGTAAAGGATTGAGGTGGGCACAGGGGAAGGCAGAGAGGAAAGCCAGCTAATATTCAGCTTTGATATTCACAATACTACTTCCTGACAAAATAATAGGAGAGGTGAAAGATTTTCTTATTTCCTTTAGCTCCCATTTCACAGCTTAACTTGGCCTTGACTTGTCACTCAGTTCTGCAGGGCTTAGCTTACCTCCAGGTGGCAGAAGAGGGAGTAGCTATGGGCAATGGGGGCCCCTGTCCTGTCCTGGGCCTGTGTGGAGATGCTGTTTTCTTTCTCTATTCCTAGGCTGAGCCTTGGGAGATGAGAGGGGACTGTGAGACCTGTCTGCTAGGATACTGGGGCAGCTAGGGGGGTAGAGGAAGATTTTACCCAGTGTATTAGTCAGCTTTCCCATCCTGGGGAAACAATACCCAACTCCTTCTACTTACAGGAGGAGAGGTTTAATGGCTCATGGTGCAGGGGATTCAGCCCACCGTCTGCTGACTCTAGGCAGAAGCATCATGGCAGAAGGGCACAGTGGAGGAAAGCTACCCACCTCGTGGTAGCCAGGAAGCAGAGAGAAGGGAAAAAGCTGGGGAGGGAGGTGCACCTTCCAAAGGCAGGCCTGAAGGGACACACCTCCACCAACCAACCGGGCCCCGCCCCCCAACAGAATATTTAGCTATTGTCATGGCTTGGATGAAGTCCCCCAAGGGCCTCATGTGCTCAGAGGAAGGCACTTTAGAAGATGACTGAAACAGAAGGATGATATAGCTCATGTGCTGTTAGGGGGTAGGTCTGCTCAAAACAGCCAGGTCACTGGGGGCATGACCCGGAAGGGGATGTCTTCCTATCTACTTCCTCCTTTTTCCCTCTGCTCCTGGCCACCGTAATGTGAACAGCTTTTCCTCTGTTGTGTCCCTCTGCCACGCCATTTTCTGCCTTGGACCCAGCTGACCGTGGACTGAAACCGTGAGCTGAAATAAACCTCTCCTCCTTTCAGTTGTGGGTGTCGGGTACTGTGTCCCAGCAGTGAGAGGGTAACTAAGCCAGCTCTCAACTCCTCAACACATGAATCCACAGATGCGTATAGTGCCTCCATGGTTCAGTCACCTTCCAAACTCCCCAGCTCTGAATAGGAGACCTTGGGGAACACTCTAGATCTAACCTATAACATCCAGCCACAGACTGGGGCTGCACCCGGCCCCTTTGGGTAGAAAGAGGCCTGAATGTTGTCATCCCTAAGTGGCCCTCAATTTGTATGTGTAAGAAGTAGCTGATGACTTGCTGGGCAGACGCTTGCTAGGGAGGAGCATAGTTACCTCACAGTTGGGATGTGGGTTGACAAGGTGATCCAGCCACGAGCCTATGGTCAGGGCCTCTGGGCCAGGGCCCAGTAAGGATGTCACCACCACTCCTTAGGTATGTTTGAGGAGGGTTTTGAACCTTCGGCCATCTGGGAAACATCCAATTGTGGTGACTACAGGTACAAATAGCAAGTGATGGTCAGGTAAATTGACCAGGATCTTTGTCAGGCAGGACATCCGGCCAAGGAGGTCACTCTAGGTGCAGTAAAGGTAGGTGGTTCAAGGGCACAGTCAGGTACACTCCACTCTTACTCACACCTGAGTTCTGTGTTTTCAGTGATCACTGCACAGGCTAGGAGGGACTGGGGCCCGATTCCTGGGTTGGGTGGAGATTAATGCATGAGGCTGCAGTAAAGTACTTCTTACGTCACCCCTCTGACTTGTCCCTGCTACCTAGTTGGTGGAGCTAGTGGAGAAAGGACACATCTCTTAAAGATAGCCAGATGGCTTGTGAGCACATCTGTTTTTTTTCCTTTTTTTTGAGACAGGGTCTCTGTGTAGTTCAGGCTTGTTTTGAACTCATTATGTACCCAGGCTAGCCTCAAACTCACTGTGATCCTCCTGCCTCAGCCTTCTGAGTGTTGGGATGATAGGTGTGTGCCACCATTGTGAACAACTTTGTAGGTGGCTCCATGTGGCCCAGTGAGTCTCCGCGCACTCCCCACCTGGGCTGGCCAGAAAGCCTGCCTCTTCCAATACCTGCAAGGCAACCACCGTGTCAGCCAGGGTTCCCGAACACCTGGCAACCCCCAGCTGCTCTTCCTGGCAGTGGAGCTGCCCCAGCTAGCTGCCTGCAGCAGTGCTGCTGGTCAGGATGACCTCTGTGGGTGACGTTCCCTTCTGCTTGAAAAGACAAAACAGCATAGTCACAGTCCCCACAGGCTCCCACAACCCTCCTAGGGCACATCCCTGGTGGATCACAAAGGGTGTCTGGGGACACGATTCTGTTAGGCCTTAGAAATCAGGTAGGATCTTGACAGACTGGGGAGGGGGCACCTTGCATCTTTGTTGTGTTCTGTGCAGCTAGTGTGGCTGGGGACTAGCAAGGCCCCTCATCCTAGCTCTCAGATGGCTGGCTTTTCCCGGCATCCTCACCCAGGGGAGTGAGAGACAGTGAGTTCTCTGGTGTCTTTTCTGGCAAGGACACTGATCCCACCCTGGGGCCCCCACTCTGGCGACCTCATGTAGACCTGCCACTTCCCACAGGACCATCACAGGTGGGGTTACAGCTTCAATGTATGAATTTCAAGAAACACAAACCTGGGGTCCTTAGCACAGGCTGGGTCAGTAGGTGATTCCAAGGTGGCCTAGCATTCTGAACCGCTGGAGAGTCTGTACAGAGAAGTGTGGCAATCAAACCATTCCAGCTGTGAGCCTGTGGCCTTGGGTCTTCCAGAAAGAAGTCTGGCAATCGAGGAGAGGGTGTCAACATGTGTACTGAGTGCTTTGGGTGCTGGGCAGGCCTTAAAATCCCCATCCTGAACAAAGTACAGGGCTGCTTGTGGCTGGTTCTTACTGAAAGAGAGACCGCTTGTCATGTCTCTGTGCATTATTTGCTTTTGCGGAGATGATGAGAATTTGTTTACCTCAAAAAGACTGAGCTGCAGCAAGAGAGAGCGAAGTTAGACATCTTGAAGGACTTCTACACAGTTAGGCATCTTATCAGTTTTTTTTGTTTTGAGTGTCAAGAAGGAGATAAAGGGCAGCAGCCTTGGAAGGCAGGGATCATACAAATGTTTTCTTTGAATCTTCCACAGCAGCTGGACCTGAACTTCAGCAGACTAACCTCACAAACATTCATGACCTGTTGTAGCTGAGACCCAAACAGAGCCATCATCAAACACCATCTTTCTCTCTGTCTTAGGGGGAAGGAAAAAGTAAGAGTAGAGGAAAGAGATTTTATATTTTTCTAAAGGAATGAGGTAAGGCGTGGGAAGAGCAATTTCAGCCGGTGTTTCTGAGCCACTGCCACAGCCTTCTCCCGTCAAAGCAGCAGGAACAACAAAGCCAAGTTCGATAAAGATGAAGAACAACATGTCCGGGCTTCTCTGGAATGAGCCGGTGTCTCCGGCGAGGCCTGGAGGGGAAGAGAGAGAGGCGAAGGGGTGCTTGGCAATTGGCGCCTCTGAGTGTTGGAGAACGCTGCTCTCTGTGGACCGCTGAGAGGCAGCCGCTGTGTGACGGAGGCTGGCTGGGCCTCAGAGCCCAGAGCAGCAAGTCTTATGACAGGCGTAGGTCAGGGCTGACAGCCTCCAGCTTCAGCCGCCTTGACTTCGCTGCCTTTCTGTAGCCTTGGCTGAAGTGGAAGTGGGAGGCAGGAGCCGGAGGTTTTGTGACAGAGAGGGAGGAAGGGTGGGAGGGAGGGAGAGAGAGAGGGAGGGAGAGAGAGAGAATCAGGGGAGGCAGGAGGGCAGCAGGCTGCTTTGCGGAGGCAATTGTCTCCTGATGCGGTTGTCTCCTGATGCCCTGAGAAGCTGTGCGATCCCTGGCTACTGGCCCCTCCCTGTGAGCCTCAGTCTCCTCATCTGTAACAGGCAGGGAGTGGGCCAGACCAGCGCTTCCCAACCCTGGCAGGGCTGAGCCCAGCATGGATCCTTTTTGACCTTGGCTGTTGCCCAGGACGTTGTCACATGCGGACTGAGAACCTGCCCATCTCTGGAGCCGGTAGCCTAAACCAGGCAGCAGAGCTCCACCACACCCAGGCCTGCTTTTCCTTTGGGGCTCCCCTAGGAACTGCTGAGGGCTGTGGGAATGCCTGAGACTGGGATCACATTGAGCCTCTGCTCAGACAGGGGGGGTACGGTCAGGAGGGCCGGCAGGGACCCCATCAGTCAGTGAGGCAGTGCCTGGATCAGTGGGATCTCAGCTGACCCTTGAGTACCCTGGAGAAGGGAGATCTGCATGAGATGATGCAGTAGCCACAGGGAACCCAGTGAGTCCTGCCTGGGTCCCTCTAGCTCAGAGGTCTGCAGGCTGGGCCTGCTTTCCCATTGGTAGAGTGCAGATCTGTATACCTGTCTCACAGATGAGGGTGAATGATATCAGATCTGGAGCTCAGAGCAGATCTGGTGCCCAGAAAAGGAGCTTGTGTGTTATGGTGGTTCCCCAGGTGGTCTATTCGCTCTAGGAGGACAGGGCTGCTCAGTACTGGGTTGAGCCTGGCATACCTGGTAAGTGTCTGAAGGACAGACTGGGATCAGGCTGTCTACCGTTACTGATGTGTGTGAACTGACAGATAAGAAAGAAGGAAAGAGGAGCCAGGTGCCGATGGCACACGCCTATAATCCCACCACTTTGGGAGGCTGAGGCAGGAAAATTTCAAGGTAGAACCCAGCCAGGGCAACTCAGTGACTTTGTGACACCCTCTTTCAAAAATAAAAACAAAATAACTAAAAAGGCTGAGGATGTAGCTCAGTGGAAAGGCCCTGGGTTCGATTCCCAATTAGTTCTGCAATCAGTCAATCAATCAATCAATCCATCAATCAGTGGAAGAAAGGAGGAAGAAAGGGAGAGACGGAGAAGCCAGAGGGAGGATGGTGCTTAAGATTCTAGAGCCTTCTTGACACAGGATGAGTACAGCAAGGTGGTTTGAGGTGCCTCTCCAAGGACAGAGCCCCCAGAGTCTGGGACTGGACATGTGTGGAGGTAGAGAACAGTGCCCAAGACTGCTCATATTCCTACAAGCAAGCCTTTGCCCTGGAAGTGAATCCTGTGGAACACACCTATGTCTTCAAGGGCTGGGGCTGAGGCTGGGGCTGAGCTGCTTTTAAGACTTGGAAACACAATCCCTTTCCCTTGTGCTTCCTTCTTTTGCTGTCACATCAAAGCTATTTTGTTGGTATATGTTCAAAAAATGCTTTTTAATCTCCCAAATGATAGCTGCTCTAAGTATTCCTGTCGTAAATTACATTGTGATTCCCAAGCCAATTTTTTTTCTCTGGAATCAATTAAACAATTCCCCCCAGGGTCCTCTGCCGTAGACTTTCCACCCGCACATCCTACACCTCCTGGGTAAAGTCCTCATCCTGTTCACCTCTTTCTCCCCAGATCTCATGTCCTGTATCCTGTGGAGGCATCAGCCTTACTCACCTGTCCTTAGGCTGGGGATGCTGTAAGATCCCTGCCATCAGGCGTATCACTGGAAAAGCAGCCAAACCCTCAGGGCCCCAGGCTTCCCCAGGAGCACTGAGCCCACAGGCCCCTTGCCTTGTAGGGCCCAGGGCTCCCACCACAGGGCAGGGTCTGGGCTCGGCAGGCCCTATTTCCCCCAACCTATTGGTTGTGCTAATTGCCCGGCACACGGGCCGCCCTCCTCACATCTCCCAGCCTCCCCGACTAATGACTCATCCTTGCACGGCCATTTGTTTGTGCTGGTTTCAGACAGACTAATGCTTTTAATGGCACATAATCATTTTTCAGAAGTCATTTGATGCCACTAATCATCTCGGTAATATGCCACTATGGAACGCATAATGACATTGGGAACAGGACAAATGGCAATGCGATTCCTGGCTTTTCCCCCCTCTAATCTATATTTTACCACCACATTCTCGCCTCCTAATGCCACCAAATGCTGTTAATAAACAACAGCCTTGAGAAGTACCCCCCTCGGAGCTTGGCAGGGCGGACGGGAGCCTGTAAAAATATACCTGCTGGTGATACCTGTGGACAGGAGGCCAGGAGGCCACCTCCCCTTCCCGGGGCCAAGGCCTGCCTGGGATGCCTTCTGCTCAGGCAAGAGGGGAGCGTGTGATAGGAAAACCAGAGTGAAGGATGGGAGGACAGGAGACTGAGGATTCTTGACCAGGAAGGGTCTAAGCTGGTGTCCCCACGGATGGATGGATTTTGACTGAGAGAGGCGGCGATAGACTCTGAGGACAGAAAGTAGGGTGGGCAGAGGCGCCTTCTCACAGGTTCCCTGGGGTGCCTTCCCCCTGCTCCCCAGGGCCTGGGACCAGAGGGAGGGTTCAGGGTCAGTGTGTGGCCCACGAGACCTTCGTGAGAGTATCTGGCCTCAGCCTCCTATGCCTCCTCAGTCTAGGGGCTCCCTGACCATGGCCATCCTCCCATCAGAAAGGACACTGGGCTCCTAAGCAGTCCAGCCTGTCCCCTGTCATTAGTATTTATTATTATTGCTGTGTTTCATTAGCCCTTTCCCCTCTGCTGGCCACTAGGGTAAAATGTCCCCCGTTCAATCATTACTCAAAAGTTTCGTGCTAAGGCACAGAGTATCAGTGAGGAGACTGGCTTAGGATAACATGGAGGTCCCTAAGGCTGAGGTCGGTCCTGGAGCCTGAGTTTCATTTGAAGGGAACCATCCCTATTGTGGACAGCTGCTTATCCAGGGTACATAGATCCTGCAGAGAGGCTATTTTTATTCTCAGGTCCCCCACCCACGGGAGGAAGGCCATGCAGACGGGAGGGCCACCTTCTTCTCTTTCCTTGCTCCTCCTCTTAGGTTCCATGGGGGGACATTGGTATCTTTGTCTCCCATGGGCGAGTCTCGCCATGCCCTTGGCTAACACAACCTCAGGGTGGGGTCTAGGCCAGGGAGAGCTGGCTTGGGTTGTCGGCGGGGGTGGACAGCAGCCCAGGAAGCAGGAACATGGGGTTGTTAAGGACAGGCTGTGGATGCCAGTGGGACATGGGTCTGTGCTCTGGTTCTGTCACTTAGCAAGAGCACAAATTGGGCAATTAACCACTTGGAGTCTTGTTTGCTCACCTATAAAAGGATGTTATTGACACCTGTCTTGCAGTATCTCTATCAAGAAGAAATAAAACAGTGCTTGTGAAACACCAAGTACAAAGCAGGCCCTCATACATCATTACCGCCGCTGTGGCCCTGGGCAGGTCTGGGGACCTGCTGGATTTAAGAAGCCCCTGAGCAGGCAGGGGAAGAGGAAGTAGGGAGTGGGGAGGAGCCAAGATTGGGGGGGAGTGTCCCTTCCTGCAGCCCTGCCTCCCTGGGTTGTGCTCACTTCCATGCTGGTGCTCCATCAAGGTGGTGCCCAGAGATTCAGTTGGAGCCATCTGTTTGTGAGAGGCACAGCCCTCGCTGTCTTTGCCAATGTTTAGAAATGGATCAGGGCTGACCATCCATTCCAATAAAGTCCTTTCCACACCTCCTCAAGCTCAGGCTGGGGGACCATGGGCTACCACAGCTCTGCACATCCCTGTTCCTCCAGCCTCTCTCTTACAGATGGGAAATGGGGGTGGAGGAGGCCATGAATACGGACCCCAAGCTGAGTGCAAACAGAGAAACGCTTCAAACCTTCACTGGGGCCCCAGCAGGATGGCTTCTCTGAGGTCCGGGCAGGAGTGGAGTCTGAATTTCCAAGAAAGTCCATGCTGAGTGGGGCTTCAGGCCACAGTGTGACCTTCCTTGCTTCCTGGCTGGGCTGCACCAAACCCACTTAGGAGAGATCTAGAACCACAATAGCAGCAGTGACATTACTCTTGACTGGTGATCACTCCATGATAGGCATTAGGTTAAGGTCTAAAATGACTGTCTCTTGTAACTCTCCTTCCAATCCTGAGGAATGGTACTAGTATCCCAGTATTACACACAAGGAAACTGAGTCTCAGGAAAGTAAAGGGAATATCCAGTTCCTAAGTGATAGAATAGAGTATTTGAATCCAAAATCCTTGTGATTCACCGCATGTGTTTTCTCTGTTCAATAAGGAACTAAAAACAGATCCCCTCTGAGAACTTCCCTTTTCTTCTCTCTATCTTTCTCATTCCTTCCCACCTTCCTTCCATCATTCCCTTTCTCCTTTCTTTCTTTAAATATCAGCTGTGGGTCATGGTGGCCCATACCTGTAATCCCAGCACTCTGTGAGGCTGAGGAAGGAGGCTCACAAGTTCAAGCCCAGCCTGGGCAATTTAGTGAGATTAAGTCTCAAAGAAAAAAAAAAGGGTTGAGGATGTAACTCAGTATGGAAGCTTGGGTTCAATCCCCAGCACTGCAAAACAAAAACTCACATGCTTCCTATCATTCTAGGCATCTAGGTAAGCGCCACTAGCAGGGCACTTACCCAAGGAGCACCTAGCGGTGGATGGTTCTACCTAGGACTTCTCAGGAGAAAAACCTCTCCCCACCCCCACATGGGGATCTTTTTGTCATCCAGGCTGAGAAAAGTTGGGCAAATCCCAGACTCCTGTTCTACACAGGACATTGGTGCTTCTTCCCCTGAAAACTGTAAATCCAGTGGGTTGTTGCTTCTACTGCACTGTTTGGAGAACTTCCCCAGGTGTAAACTGGCTGATGAGGAAGCCTCTAGTAGGTGAGTGGGTGTCGTCTGCCTTAGGCACAGCCAGTTTTAGGACTGTGAGCCAGCAGCGAGGCACAGAGCAGGTCCAGCATTATGGTGATGCCTAGACTATGGCTCTTCCTGCCCCAGTTCTCTCTCTGCTTTTGTAGCCCAAATACAAACATTGGAGACACTGGACACAGTACATCTGTATCCACTTGCAGGCTGCTACTGGCAGGTCTGCCTAGTGGAAGGAATTTCAGTGTTTCAAGAGCACACATGTGCTAGGAAAGCACCTCTCCAATGACCCCTTCTTTACATCTCTCCATGTTGATTGGTTTCCCAGAGTCTTGAGCTAGCTGACCTTTCTGTCCTTACATTCATGAGGGGACCGCTGTGCAGGACGTACATCCAACTAACGCAGGCTCTTCCGTGTCAGGTGCAAGAAAGCCTGCACAAGAAGGGTCCCAGATCCCGCATCCAGGAGGCAGGATCTGAATGTGGTTCTCCATGGGGCCCCTGGAACAGGTGCCATGAGCTACTCACTCAGCAAATTCATGGCAGGGGGAAGGGGTGACGGGTGGTCCCATCTGTGCCTTGTGTCCCTCTGCTCTCATCTCTAATATGGAGGTAATAGACTGCCTGCCTTGGGTTTTTGCTGAGGATCAGTTGAAATAACAGACATGTGAGGGGCTGGGGATTTAGCTCAGCGGCACAGCGCCTGTCTGGCAAGCGCAAGGTCGTGAGTTCGATTCCTGGTACCGGAAAAAAACAAAACAAACAAACAAACAAATAAACAAAAAAAAAATAATAGACACATGAGTGCCTGGCTCAGAGTAGGCAGGCACTTCTGAGCACCCCTGGGCCCTACAGGCCATTGTGACAGATCCACATGGTGCCATGCCACCCAGCACCAACATGGAGCAAACAATGGCTGCACAAAACTGCACGGATGTGTTTCAAATGCAGATGATTAAAAGAAAGACACCAGACTCAAAGAGTTGCTTGGCATACACGACACATTGGAAAAGGCCAAACCCCAGGGATAGAAAACAGATTAGTGTGGTAAGGGCTGGGTATGGGGGTTAGGCTGACCACTAGTGGCTCAAGGGAAATTTTGGGGTTGATGTGATGAATTCTGAATGGTTCTGTGTCCTTTTTTTTGAGACAGGCTGGCTTCAAATTTGTGATTCTTCTGTCTCTGGAGTGCTGAGATTGTAGACATGTACCATCATGCAGGCTTGGTTCTGTGTCTTAAATGCTGTGGTATCTGCATGTCCATGGGTCCACTTTTTACTGCGTGGAAATTATACTGTAATTAGAAAAAATGGAACAGAAGCATGTAGACACTGAAACTTAATGCCAACCACCAATGGGTCTCTCTCCTCTCAGGACGACTCCTGGGCAGCTGCCTCCTGAGTTCTCTCAATGTTTTCATCTCAGAAGGTCATAGATGGCATAGGTATTTCCTGTGGCCAGGGACATGAGTCTAGGCCTTGGCCTTCCTGGGGAAATATCACATCAGAACATCACCAAAGGGGAGTATGCGCACCTGCACACCTGAGAGTTAGCTAATGGGGGCCCAGTAGCTCGTGTCCGTGCAATTACTTATGGTCTCAGGCTCATTGGGTTAAAAAAGCCAGAGCACATTGAAGCGGGGGGTGCAAGTGCTGGAGGACCCTGAGCTCCTGTGGAGTGTGTTGGTGGCAGTGTATTCCTGGCCTGATGGATGGCTTCAGTCAAGTGGCAAACCCAAAGGCATAAAATTGCTTCTTGCAATAGGTCAGCTTCCGTTCCGGCAGGTAGCAAAGGTCCTGTTAGTGCCTCTGTCATTAAGCAATATAGACACAGGTAATTTGCTCCACTCTTTAGATGCAAAGTTAAATGACTCATCATTATCATATTAATGCAAGCAGGGGCTGAAGCTCAGCTGGCATTCGCTAGAGCAGCACCTTCTGGAGGGGTCAGATGTTCACAGCCCTTGCGGCTCAGTTCCTTGACTCTTTCACTCATGAGTTTTCCTCCTGGGCAGTCAGGCATTTGGAGTTTGAGGAGAGAAAGTCCATCTCTTCTGAGCCTGGAAGCTCCTTCTAAATCCTGGCCCCTGGATGGCTCTGTGGCACCTGGGCTGGGTTCCAGGAAGCGTGCTTAAACCTTCAAAGATATTGTTGAGTTTGGGGGCAAAGGCTTGGGTTTGGCCGGTAAGATGAAGGACCATGTTAAGTGGCCATCCCTGTGGCATGGACCCTGCTGCACCTCAGGTATGCTGTGCCACCTCAGGGAGATCTGTCAGTGCTGGTCTTGTTGCTCTCTCTAGTGTGGAGCCATTGGGCTTGGGAAGGAGGGGGTGCCTTCAGCTGCCAGTAGCAATATCCACAGAAACATAACTTAAATAATCTTTTTCCCCACTCAAGAACTTGGAGCATGTGTTCTGAGGTTGTTTTGCTTGGTAGCTGTGCAGGGCTCTGGGTAGTATCTCTGGTTTCCAGGCCCTTTTTTTTCATCAGAAGACAGTGGTAGCAGCTTCAGGTTCACCCTTTACCCAGGCACTCTCATAGCGAGAAAGGGTGATGTGTCAGTCAGCTTTCAATCACTGTGACAAAGTACCAGAGACAATCAATGTAAAAACAGGAAAGGTTCATTTTGATTCACAGTTTTAGAAGTTTCAGTCCGTGGTCAACTGGTTCCATTGCTGTGTGTCTGCAGGGAGAGTGTGGTCAAGCAAAACTGTTCTTGATGTGGTCAGGAAGGAGAGGGAGGAAGAGAGAGAGAGAGAGAGAGAGAGAGACAGAGAGAGACAGAGAGAGACAGAGAGAGACAGAGAGAGAGAGAGAGAGAGAGAGAGAGAAAGAGAATAGAAAGAGGAGGGAGAAGGAGAGGGAGAAAGAGGGAGAGGGAGATGGAGAGGGATGAGGGAGATAGAGCTTTTATAACAGCTTATCTCCCCAAACCCATTAAAGTATGAATTCAGCAATAGATTAATCCCATTGGTGACGGTAATGCCCTTGTGACCATTCAGCTTTCACACACCCCTCCCCCATCTGAACAATGCTGTTTGAAGATCAAACCTTCAACACATGATTTTGGGAGACATTTCTCATTCAAGCATAACAGGCAGCAAGGGCTCCCTTCATCTCTTTTCTCTGCCTCTTCCCTCCCCTCACACCTGTTCCTACTCTGCCCTTCTTCTCTCTCCTCCCCTTCA
>NW_004955553.1:954554-981325 GCF_000276665.1 Chinchilla lanigera | reverse complement strand
TGTGTGTGTGTGTGTGTGTGTGTGTGTGTGTGTGTTTGTGATGAGCCAGAATCAGTCTCCCCACTTCAGGGGAGAAGGTCATACATGTACAGGTTGGGTATTTCACTCGAATTGCCTGGGAGCACAAATGTTTGGATTTGGGATTTTCTTTTTGATTCTGAAATATTTTCAGATACTTAATGAGATATATTGGGGATGGGATTTAACTCTAACCACAAAAATCTATTTATGTTTCATATATATGTTTTACATATAGCCTGAAGGTGATTTCATATAATACTATCAATAATTTTGTACATGAAATAAATTTTGGGGGTGTGGAATTTTCTACTTGTGTTGTCACACTGGCATTCTGAAAGGTTTGGATTTGGGGTCATTTGAGATTTTGGATTTGCAGGTTAAGGTGTTCTCTTTTCTTCTTTATCTTTTTGTGACAAGGTTTCACTATGCAGTTCAAGCTGGCCTTGAACTCATTTTGTAGCCCAGCCTGGCCTCAAGCTCACAGTTGTCCTCCTGCCTCAGCCTCCTAAGTACTGAGATTACAGGCATGCACCGTCATGCCTGGTGGATTAAGACTTTCTGTAGTAAAAATGAAAAGGCCTCAGTATTCCTACAAACCCTTGTTCCCAATCAGCCCACCCTCACTGGAGCCCTCCAAAGTATGAAGTACGATTCTCTTCTTTATTAACTTGAGCAGGGAACGAGATGTTCTGCCTGAGAGGATGTTCTCAACATGGGGCTTCCTCCTTTCAGGGAATCTTTCCTGTGTTTAACCACTTTTGAATGAAATATATTTACTCTCTGTGCTTAGTTTCTGGCTTTTAAATGGAGCTAACTTCCCCCATTCCCATCATTTTATTGATTTGGAAGATTAAAAACAAAACACAAACAAGAAACACACCACCTGCAGCCAGAAACACTTTCACATTTCACGACACCATTACACGCTGGGCCGAGGGCTGAAGGGTCCCTTCCCTCTCTTCCCGGGTCATGAAGTCCGTAGGGACACAGTCCTGGAAGACTGTCCTCCCTCTCCATGGGCACCTCCCCTTATGCTCATCCCTCCTGGCCACCATGATGGGTGAAATTCCTGAAGGTGATGATGCCTCTTATTCCTGAGGGGGAGGCACTAGGACCCTGGAGCTGCATGGACCTCAGGCCCTCACCCTAACACCACCCATCTGCTAATGTAGGTGCTCCCTTTGCAATGAGTGGGTGTCACTCGCAGGCTGCCTTACCTGGTAACGCTCAGATTGACCACCCACTCCAGCACTGTGGGACACACAGCGGCCAGGCCTGTCCCTGTCTTTTAAGCACTGAGCATCAGTGTACTCTTAGCATTGATAGGCACGTGGTGTGTCCCTTTCCCAAAGACCTCAGCTCCTGGCTGGTGTTTCTTTGCTTCCCTCTAGGTTTCTTACCACTCTTGTCAGGCTTGCCTTTGTTCCTATAAGCTATGCCTGATTTGGAAAGTGAAAAGAAAGAAACAAACTTGTGAAGCCAGAACATTCATTTTTTCACACTGTGCTGCATCAGAAGGTTCTGGACTGGAGGCCTGAGGGTGCATCTCTCTGCTCTGGCAGAAGAAGCCATGGGGATTTCCTCCCTGTGCTCCATATCCATCCTCTGCCTCCCTGCCAGGTGTAATAGCCAGTGTCCTCACCATCAGACTCATGGGGCAGCACAGCAGTTGTGATGTTAAAGATTGAACCATCTCAGATGTGTGGGAGTTTCTGAGTTTTAAGTGACTTTGAGGAGAAAAAGGGAAGCAGAGGGAACTGCAACAGCAAGCAGAAATACTGAAACAACACCCAGGATTTGGAGGCAAATTTATTTAACATCAGCCGGGCACTGACAGGGAATCAATTGTCCCTCAGAATGTCAGGCCCTGATCTCTGATGGTCTAGGGCTTATATGGGATAAGCAAACAGGAAGTACAGAAGCAGAATAGCTTGTCAGTTGGGGATTGGTTCTTACAGTATGCATCATAGTGAACAGCTATGCATCACAGTGGTCAGCTGTTTCTAGGAGACAGAAGCAACTGGAACTGGAGCAGAAACTATTACGTGGGCGACTAAGAAACTGAAGTATACTGGCTGGTGGCAGGGGGTGTACATTGTCTGTTACAGGATGAGATGGGAAGTCAGGAAAGGAAAGAAAGGAAAGGAAAGGGAGACAAGGTTTATTCATCACCTCCTCTGCAGGCCAGCTTCCTTGACCATCTTGAGGAATGTACTTTTGTCTCCGTTTACAGGCTGTGAAAGAGAGATAAAAGTTCAATAATTTTCCAAAAGCCACACAGCTGGTATGAGGCAGAGCTGGGATCCTTGGAGTAACTTAAAATAACTCCAGTGCCCTGAAACCCAGCCCAGGGGTGTGGCCTGATGGCCTGAGGCAGACCTAGGTCCAAGCAGGCTGGATTCTCACTGCTCTTAGTTTTTTGCTGAGCCTGGCAAGCCTCAGTGTCCCCACCCTGTGCAGAACTCTCTTGAGCTGTGCCTGTGGTTTCCAGGTCTCACTCTGGGTGGAAAGGTTTATCTCTGCCATGTGGCTGTGGCCACTCACTGGGAACCTGCTGGACACAACAGGCATTGCCATAGCCTTTGGGATCAGGCTGGGTGACAGCTGTAAGGCCAGCTACCTGCACGTACAGAAGGCACTGGCCAGGGCTCCATGGAATTTGGATATGGGAGGCCCTGTGAAATGTCTGCAGGGCCTGGAATTTGCTCTGATCCTACCTGCAGACCCTCCCCTCTCCTTCCCTGCACCCCTGCTACCCTTCCCAGGAGAGGGGTGGGCTGCTCAGGGAGGAGGCCAGGCCTTCCTGAGAAGGATGGTTTCTGGGCCTCCCTCCTCCTCTCTCATCTGAAAAGAAAAGAGGAAACCTTAGAAGTCACAGGAATTGCAGTTCTGTTCCTCACAGTCTATCAAATCATGTGACAGGTGTGGTCATGTGACTTGTCCCAGCCCCAAGTTTCTGTCCTGCAGTGCCTCCTGGGAATCAGCTCTGTGAGGCCCCGGCTCCCAGAGCAGCAGGCTGTCACTGAGTCACCGTATGCTACAAGCTGGGTTTGTCATCACAGTCTGCTTTCCACAGGGCCCAGACAGCAGGTGAGTTGGGCCAGGAGAGATTTTGGGGGTGGTTTGAGAGAGAGGGTAGAAGACAGCAAGAAGAACCACAGTTCACATTAGTGAGTGCCACAGGATGCCAGGGTTTACACTGATAACCTCACTGAAGTGTCTGATTCTCTTATGAGGGAGATTCTGTTGTTTTGCTTCATTTTACAGATGAGGAAGCCAAAGCACAGAGAGGCTAAGTAAGACGTTCAAATTTCCTCAACTAGCAAGGGGCAGTGATGCAGCTTTATCTGCTTCTCCTGGCTCCTACTGCAGGACTTTCCACACTATTGTCCCCATTGAACCTTGAGGGAGACCTGAAACCTTGTATACTACCAAATCCTACACATACTACCAAATTGTATACACATCAGGTATGATGAAATTTAATTTGTAAAACTGACACAGTAAGAGACCAACAACATCTAATAATAAAATTAAACAATTAAAACAATATGCTACACTAAAGTTAAACGGATATGGTCTCCCTGCCCCCAAATATCTTCCTGTACCACTGCACTCATCTGCTTGTAGTGACATGGCTGATATAGTCCCTATGCAGTGCAGTGTGGTGAAGGCCAGCGAATATCACACAGATGCTGTGATGTAGTCTTAGGACACTACCTAAGCATTCCCTGGACTCTGCACTGTGATACCTCAACAACACATCAGCCTGATAATTGAGATGGCTACTAAGTGATAAATGGGAGGGTAGCACATACAACATGGACACACTGGGCAAAGAGATGAGCTATGTTGCAGGACAGAGTGGGATGGCAAGGGATTTCATCACAGCTCTTGGATGGCACAGAATTTCAAACTGGTAAATTATTTATTTTTGGAGTTTCTCATCTACTGTCTTTGGACTGTGGTTGACATTGGGTAACTGAAATCCCAGCAAGTGAAATCATGAATAAAGTGGGGCTACCCTGCCACACTGCTTTGAAAATTCACATTCCCACATTCACAGTATGCTCTCTAATCTCAGAATGGAGCAGCTCCCAGGGCTCTGGCATTCTCATTGCCACCAGGAAAAGAACCAAAATTGGCTACTTAGAATGGATCCAATTCTGCCTGTACTTCCGTCTGTAAGGTTTAGTCATGTACCTCATGGGAAGATCAGAGCTGGCCCCAAGGGGGTTCTTTGCTCTCCCTATCTCACCCCTGCTGCTTGAGCCCCATCTGATGATCTGTGCAGTGTCAGGGTTTGACTTGGCTCCATGGTGCTGGTTTTAAAAAGGCATCTCACTCATACCTATTCAGATTTCAGAAATAAACGCTCTGCACCACTGATCAGAACGCCTGAAGTCAACAGAGCCGGTGACATCTTAAGAAATGCACCCAGTACTTAAGGCTTTCATCTTAATTATACATGTTCAAATCATAGACAGATTTTCTCCTTCTGGTCCTGAATATCAGAGCTGCCAAATCCAATTGAATCATCTCCTTTTAAATGCATTTTGCAGTATGCGTTTCGCCGTTTTCCCAATTTCCATTGTAAACGAGCACCAGAATTGTGCTGAGGGCCCTTTTCTTACAGGCTGCATTATTCAACCAGCAAATGAAGAAAGGAAAATGCTGATTGCAAAAGAATTAAAAAATGGTCCTGGGCAGCCTCTGGGTTTGGCTAGGGCTGGATGTGGCCAGGCCCAGATTAACTCTTCTGGAGAGTTTTGGTCCCTTTACCCCAAGTGGGAGAGACAGAGGAAGGTGTTTCTTCTTGTGGGAGGGTGTGGAGGGTCCCTTCTGAATAAGCCACTCTGAGACAAGCTTTCAGGGCTGGGCAAGAAGGAGAGCGACGGTGTCTGCCGGGACGTTGTCCTTGGGCCACACTATCATCAACATAGATGCACCACACTTCAATTTCGGCGGTGTCCTGGCTCAGAGCATTGGGAATTCAGCTGCTGGATATCTTCCAGGGGATGCTTTGATCATTACAAGCTATGCTACAGCAAGTGTCTGTGTCCACCAGCTGTGCCCAGTACGGCTCTGTCTTCCCGAGGGTGTGGTGGCTGGTGGTGGACACCAGAATTAGGATAGTGGCAGCAGCTGGTGGCACAGGATCCAGCCAGGAAGCCAGTGCCTGGAATTCTGCTTGGGGCCCTCTCTTCATTTCTTGGTTCCTGTTCTGTCCTGCTTGCGGTGGAACCCAGCACACACTGGCTACTTTTGGTTTTGCTTTGTGCTCCTGCTTCTTTCTTTCCAACCACTTTCACCAGAGGCCAAGACCTTCGGTGGTAACAGAGCAGAGGTCTCTGAGCCCATTTTATAGAAGGGAGAAATGTGCGTTTGGTTCAGAGTAGCCTCTGGAACCCAGATGTCTACATCTGGATTCTTGCTATACCATGGACCAACCAGCTGTGTCTCTTAACAGGTTACTTAACATGTCTATTCCTCTGGCTTTTACTCTGTAAAGTGGAGATATTAATAATACTTGTCATAGGGATGATGTAAGGATTGAATATATCAGCCTTTGTAAAGGGCCAAGCAAATTGTGAGTGCTTAGTCAGCACTGGTTCTTAGGAATTCTGATATTACAGGGGGGAGGTAAGGGGGGAACCCAGCTCTCCTGCCTGAGCCTACCCTCTGCCCCCACATGTATTCACCTGCATGTGTGCAGGCTTGCATCCAGCAGGTTTCCTTCTGTTTCATAGGATGATGGTTTGCCTCCCGGGGCCAAAGATGAGGGCTGTCTCTGGAAATAAATCTACTTGCTAGAAGGTTGGCAAAACCAAACCTGGTATGGTGGTGCACACCACCAATTCCACCACTCCAGGAGACTGAGGCAAAGGGATTGTAAATTCAAGTCCAACTTGGGTAATTTAACAACTTAGAGAGAACCTGTCTCAAAATAAAAAATAAAAAGCAAAGAGAGGCTGGGGATGTGTGAAGGCCCTGGGTTCAGTCCTCAATCTCTTACACACACACACACACACACACACACACATACACACACACACACACATACACACACACACATACCCAGAAGTAAACCAGACCAAGCAGGGGAAGATGGTAACATATTGGCTGGTGAGACTGTGCTGTTCTGTCTTCTCAGGCTGGGCCATCTCCCAATTCCCACCAACTTTCCAAGGAGGAGTCTAAGCACCAGAGCCTGGAAAGCACAGGACTGGCAGGGTGGGAAAGAGCTCTGAACATCTTTCTGGGACAGGAGTAGACCTCGCCATCCCTACTGGTCAGTCTTGGGCCACACCTGCCTGGTCACAACTTCCTTATTTCATACCTCTGCATGCAGCAGCCCCAAGCTGCTCACCACTCAGCTCCCTGTTGCAGCTGGGCCCTTGGGGAAGACAGCTCTGGTCCCTGTGTCAAATCCTCCTGGCTCACCTGTCACCTCTGCTCTAGCTCAAGCAGTCCCAGCTCAAGCAGACAAGAGTTGGTGATTGAATGTTTGGGCCATCATCCTTCCAAAGGACATGCTGTTTGATTCCCCATGGAACTGTGACCTTGTTACCCCCAGCACTGGTGCTCTTTAATGCAGTTTTCCTCTCTCTCTTGCTTCCTGCTTCTGTGTGGTTTATTACTGGCTTACTGGCTTTCTATGTTGTTTAATACAGTTCTCACCCCAGCTCATGTATAGCTATGGGGCAGCACCACTGAGCTACTCTACCATTAAGGAACAAACTAATACTACTAGGTCCCACCTGTCACTAAGTTTCTTTACTTTCTCCAGCTAAGTAAATTCCCTCCAGGGCTTGGTGCTTTTCAAGATAAATGTGAAGATCTCCTTCTCGTAACATTTATTATTGAACAGTAGTTTGGGTGTTCTCCAGCCAATGAAAGGGGTTCACAATTGCAAGGAAGAGGCCACTGAGTCTTAGGGGTACAGATTGTTGAGGTATCTGTGACTTCCACCTCTAATCCCCCTATCCGGATCATGCACAAGGCTGAGTCTCAATGTATCCATCAAAGGATTGAAAGTAATAGCTAAGGCTGACCCAGTGGCTGAGGGAGCCCTGTTAAACAGCCCAGTCCTGTTCAAAAGCAGAAAAAAGTAAACACTTGAAAAAAAATCTTCCACTGTCTTTCACTGTTGAGCTGTTATGTTATCTTTGCTGCAAGGCGCCTTCCCTGGGCATGAGGCTGCTTGCCGGGTGAGCGCAGACTTTGCAGGTACTTGGGGAGGGTGGGATGCACATACCTGGCCTAGACCTACTGGCACCCACCGGCCCTGTGGGAAAGGAGCAGGCAGCTGAGGGTCATCACAGAGACGGGAGAACACAGAGGGAGGGAAGACGCAGTGATAGCCCCAGGCCTCTGGTGCATGTGCGTTGTCCCCTCTGACTTCATTAACAAGGCATGGATTGGAAGATAAAGCCATCAGTGGCTTTAAGAAGGTAATCTCAGAGCATCAGGTTGCAGGTATGGAGCCCCTTCGAGTGCAGGACCCTGGGTGGCTTCACTGGTCACATGCCCACCAAGCTGACAGCATGTCTTAGCACTCCAGTGCTAAGTGGTTGGGACACATTCCTGCCCTCCTTGGCTACCTGCTGGCAGTTGGATTTTTTTTTTTTTTGCATATGTGAGATTCCCTGGATTATTTCCACTGGCTCAGGGCCCAGGAGACTCAGTTCCCTTGTCCGAGGAGGAGCAGCTGTCTTTGGCAGCCCTGGAATCCTCTATACAATCTCCCTGCCCCTTACTCCCCAGCAGGGAGCTCAGGAAGATTCTCCCTCCTGACTTCTGCCTGGGCCAGGGCTCCTTTAGGGGTGTGCGGCTGGGTGGGGGAGGTCAGCAGCCGCAGTTTCTGGATGCTCCTTTATTTGCACTGTATGGGGATGAGGAGATAAAGGTGCCGGTAAGACAGACTGCCAATTCACTGCAGTGAGTTCTATAGCTTTGCCATTTTAATGCTGAAAGAAAAAGGCATTTATGGCTTTCTTCCTTCCCCCAGCTCTCTTGTGCAATTATTTCATTGGCTGCAGAGAATGTGCAGATCACTAATAATTATTAAATCTGATCATCATTAGCCTCCGAGCTATAAGCAGCATGCTCAGCACATTCTGGGCTCCTGATCTACACCACTGAGTTCAGCATTGGGCAAGGGGCAAAAAACAAAGACCACGATCTACTTTCTCTGGGGACAGGAAGGGACTTGTTCTGTACCCACTCTGTCCCCCTTGCCCTTTGTTTGCTCCTGGTTTCCCATGCACAACTGTATACAAGATTTGTGGGGGTGTTTGTGTATGTTTATAGGAGGTTTACCCTTAAAAGGACTATTAAGCCTGGCATGGTGGTGCACGCCTGTAATCCTAGCACTCAGGAGGCTGAGGCAGGAGGATTGCTACAAGTTCTAGACCAGCCTGGGCTACAAAGTGAGCTCAAGGACAGCCTAAACTGCATAGTGAGACTCTGTCTCAAAAAGACAAAAAAAGAAGGGCTATTAGTTACACACTTTTAAAGGTGTGTTTATTGTATTTTTGTTTGTTTTGCTTTTTGCAATGTTGGGGATGAAACATAGGACCTCGCACATGCTGGGCAAGCCTCTACCACTGAGCTAAATTCCAGCCATTTATATTTTAGTTTACATTTTTAACACTGTGTTTTAAAGGGATTCGTGTTCTGTTTCAGATTTATTCAATGACTGAAGGGAGGCCTATGGCCCAGGTGAAGAAAATCCAGGGTTTCTCATGGATAAGACAGGACTGAATCAGAGAAGACTGGCCTGGGTTGACCGCTGTTGTAGTCACAGCCCTGCCGGAAGTTGCTGGCACACCCAAAGGGCTATGGTCCCAAGTTCACGGAAATTACAAGCAGCCAATCCCATGCCTGCTGACCGTGCCTTGCGCATTCCTTCCTGACTTCAGTAAAGGTTTTTGCCTGAGCTTCTTCCTCTCCAGCCCTAGTCCTGCCCCGTGTGGCCCTATGGTGTAAGGTACACTCCCTCTCTGGGGATCTGTACACAGAAAAAACTACCTTTTAGTAGGGGAGAGGGATCTGTAGGCAGAGCAAGAGCTTCATTAGGTTTTCTGGCTAATCCTGACTAGAAAGTTAAAACTTTACTGGATGGAGCAATTCAAAGGAACTTACATCAAAAGACCCGAGGGAGAGCTGAGGGAGGGACAGACAGCAAAGGGAACCAGGTGCTGGAAACCAAGATAGCTGCCCTGGTTCACCTCTAGTAAAATGCAAGGGAGACAGAGGGAGGAGCGGATACATGACCTAGAAGAAAACTCTTATTTAGTGTATCACATACATGTTCCCACTACAGGTCGCTATAATACTGAGCTAGATACACAGGCAACCCCTATTTAATTACTAACTCCAACTGACCTTGTCTGTCAGGTTCCTCCTAACCAACCTTTAAATCCCAGAGATAAGTCCTCTATGAGGACAGCGGGCAGGAGGAAATCAGACAAAGCCCACCAAAAGGAGTGTGCACATCGGCAAGGGTGCCCAGTTAGGGTCTTCTGGTCTTGTATTCATCCAGGGAGCCAATCAGACTGTGGAATTTCCTTCCTGGAATGATAAAAGGAAGCCAGGGACAAAGGCCCACAGGTATCCACCTTTCTGGAGACCCCTGCCCCTTTCCACTCTGGGGCAGGTTTCTATCTTCTGCTTTTTCTTCTTTACAAATACTGGGAAGCGTCTTTCTTTTTAAACTCTGTCCCCGTAATTCATTACTGGTCTGCGTTACACTGTCAGTGAGCTGCTCATCCTAGCAGAGCAGCTGCCCGTGCGTCCCCTATGCAAAACTTCTCAGTGGCAGCGGTCTCCTGATATGTTGGCTTATTGTCCTTAACTAATAATAAAGCAGTTAAAACAAGGGCGGTAATAGGACTCACCTGGGGAGTAGCCACGATTAACCTCCTTAGTGTGAGGGCAAGAGGAGGGAACTTGGGTAGTGTAAAAAACGGTAAAAGGCAGAGACCAACTGAGACCACCGGGCTTGTGTAAAGGCAACATGGCGTGGAATTGATTGTGCCTGGGTGTAGGCAGAGGGTAAAAAGGCCGTCTGTAGGGAGCATAGAGAAGCCAGATTTTATTTTTTAATAGGTCTTGAAAGAGGGCAAGGGACATTAGGCGGGAAGATCTTAGTAAACATCAGTGGTCAAAGTTCTCTGGATGTTTCGTGCCTCGGTGGGCAAAGTCCTTGGGATGTCCGGTGTGAATGCTTGGGTGTCTTTAGATGTCCGGCTGTTTGCAAGAGTCTGTGTTCCATCTTATCTCTATTAAGACATCCTGTGTTTGCCGAGGGCACCGGTGATCAGCTGAGAACCGTGCCTCTGCTGGCAGACAGGTTGGATACTGGGAGAGTTTTGTCCAAATTGAGCCTTAGAGGTAGCAGACCACAAACAGAGCTCGACCCTGGAGAGCGATCACAACCAGTGTGACCGTGAGGAGATTGGTGGTCATGGATAAACTGCAGTCTTTAGGGCCAGAGTTGCGACAAGAGTCTCTGTTATTCTCTCTCTTCCCACCTCCCGGCTCCAACCAGGGCCTCCCACAAGCTGAGTGCAGTGGGGTTCCAGAGGTCAGTTCCTGGAGCCCCAGGGGCAGGTGGAGAATTGACCCAGAAGAGATGGACTTGAGTCCGAGTGCAAGCACAGAGGGGATCTTTCTTGGTGAGTGGCCAGGTGCTTTGGAAACGGATGGGTGGAGAATGTTTAAGCAAAGAAAATTTATTACATTGAAAGGTGCATTACCATTAATCCCCCTCAAAATACTCCTTCTGGCTTCAACGTAATTCTCCCCTTGTTCTTCCCACTTTCTGAAGCAGTTCTGAAAGTCTTCTTTCACGAGTGTCTTTACAAGGTGGGATAAAGATGTGGTGAATGCTGCTGTCGAAAGGAGGTTTGTAAAAACATTATAGTGTTTCCACATCCATTTTATTCACTGGATCTGGCAGCATGCAACTTCTGACTCTTTCTCAAACTTAAAATTACTATGAAAGGGGCCAGGTGTGGTGGTGCATGCCTGTAATCCCAGCGCTTGGGAGGCTGAGGCAGGAGGATTGCTGTGAATTTGAGGCCAGCCTGGGCTACATAGTGGGTTTGAGGCCACACTGAACTACATAGTGAGACCCTGTCTCCAAAAAGAAAAGCTAAAAAAATCTATGAAGGGTAAATTTTTTTTATCAGCTCAGGACATGAAGGCAGCCACAATAGCACAACTAAAGATACTCAAGAAAGAGAACCTCCAGAACTGCTTCAGAAAGTGGCAAGAATGAGGGACAAGCATGTTCAAATGAATTGAAGGAGATTCATGGCAATGTGTCTTTAATTTTTTTAAAAAAGGAACTAAACCGTCACCATATTTTTTGATCACGTCTTATGTGTCACCAGCCAATGTGGGCTCTTATCTGCACACAATGGACCTTATACAAGGCCCAGTTTAAAGGCTAAAAATTTAAATACAGACAGCAGAGATGGCTGCCCCACAGGCAAAGCAGCTGGCTGCCGCACAGACTGGACAAATGACACACCTTGAAGTCATGGGTGTCCCTCGTGGTTTCCTGCACATCTTGATTTCTTTTCTCAAGTCCTGTTAGTTCTGCCTCAGTTATACACCCAAACTCTAGAGTCAGATTGACTGGGTTTAAATCTGTCTCTGTAGCTTGCTTCCTAGTCGGCCTTGAGCAAGAGACTTAACTTGCTTTAAAGTCCTGTTAGCTCTCTGCCTCACAAGGAGACTCCCTCTCTGTGCCTGGGAAGATTTATTCAGGATGGCTGGATCTCAGAGTGGTTCAGACCAGCATCTCTCAAACTGCACTATACCCACAGATGCCCCAGGAAGCTTGTGGAGACTGAGCATTCTGTCCTGGCCCGAGATGCCTCATTTCTCATGCAGCTGGTCCTAGATGGCACCTTGAGTAGCAACCAGGCTTGGGCCAGGTCTCCCTTCTACCATACTCACTGCCCCTCCCAGGGGCTGGGCTTGTAGACCGCTCCCATCCTCCATTCCCCTCTGACCTGTCCTCCCAGCCCATTTCCATCTCTGAATTACTCCTCTGTGACTTTGAAATCCATCTCTTTCCCTCCATGTCAGGTGAGAGTAGAGGAAGGCATCTGGCCAGAAATCAACTTCCCTAAGACAGCCTGACCTGGGGTAACTTAAAAAAAATACAAAAAGTTTAATTGGTGTAGTTAACCCAAACAAATTGGTTTGACACTGCTGCAATGACAGCTGATCCTTTCTCACACTGAACCTGGAGTTCATTTCTCCTCTTGCCAAACAGAGACTTGGGAGGAACTTTGAAAAGTTGGGAGCCCCTACCTTGCTTGGGCTCTGTGTGCCCCTGAGTTCTGGCCTCCTTTGCAGCAAAGGGGTGGGGCTAGAGAAGAGTGGACAGAGAAGGGAGCTGTTGTTCCCTGAGCTTCTGCCATTTGTTGGACACTTTGCTAAGGTGGCATTGGTACCTTGACTCACCCTCTCTCTGTGGAGACCTTAGGAACTTATTTTGATGGAGGAGGAAGCTGAGGCTTGGGAGTGTACATAGTGGCAAGGATGGATTTGGTTTTATTTCTGATTCCAGAATCATCACTCCTTGTTCATTATCCCTTATGGCTTCCAAACAGGACCAGGATATCACATAAGGGGGCACAAAAGCCCAGTAATCAAGATAGATAATATTTTAATACAATACTTTTAAAAGATAAACATGCAGTCAGGTATGGTGGTGCATGCCTATGCGGCCAGTACTCAGGAGGCTGAGGTAGGAAGATTGTGGTTGGAGGCCAGCCAGCCTGGGCTATATAGAAAGTTCAAGGCCAGTCTGAACTATTTAGAAGGACTCTACTTCAACAACAAAAACAAAAACAAAACCCATGATGAGAAAATTAGCCAAACTTCCAAGAAAGGCAAGATGGCATAGGATTGGGATTGAATGAGCGGGAGGTTGAATGAAGGGTCAGATCTGGTCTTTAGTTATTGTTAGGATATTTCATTTCCGGTTTTTCATACAGGTCTATTCTACACAGGTGGGTAAACTGATTGTCTCACCTTGAGTGAGAAACGCCCAACTAATTAGAGCAGCATAATCCTGGGTGTGGGAGACTCGCATTAGGGAGGATCTTTGCCAGAACAGAAAATAAAGAAGAGGTCTCACTTCCATTTCTTTGGAGGAGCTCCAGTCTTCACCTTCACCTTGGCTGTTGTCTCCTGGCTTCCAGTGCAGTCTGCATAGGGATTGGCACAGGACACTACAGTGAGCTCCAGGCCTTCAGAAGATCCTTCGGATCCCCAGCATGCAGACAGACCCTCTGCACTCCACACCTGACTCTGTGGGCGACCAGTGTAAGCCAATCTTGTAAATTCTTATATTTTTGTATATCTTGCATTAAATCTGTTTCTTTAGTAGGCGCTGACTGATACCCCCTGGATGTGGGGGCAAGGAAGCTTTCTTGGAGGGGTACATAGAACCTGGCTTAGTCCTCTCCTTTCCTTTCCTGACTTTTCTTCTTGTCCCATTGGCATTTCTCTCCTTCCTCAAAGCTGCTTAGTCAAAGCTGACAGAGCTCACACCCGTGCCTTGGAGATGGGGTTTCCTCAGGAGCACAGGTGTGCGGTGACGGCCGCGTGCCAATGGCCAGGGCTTCAGCAAGCTCACCTCTTAGGGAGGCAGAACTGGCAAATGCGGGGAGCTGTTTGTGTGCCCCCTTTAAATTTTGTGCTGTGACTGGGGCCATCCTTGACTTACCCCATCTTGCCCAGGCCTTGTTTCAAAGACCTCAGCACTGCTTTGCCCTACTGCATCCCACCCGTCCACTGGCTCAACCCCAGGGGAAGGGAAGGTGCCCTAGTTACCATCTGAGCCCAAGCATAAGTGGGCATGGGGAGGCATCAGGACCTTGATCAGCATCCAAGGTGTGTGATCCAGTCTTCCTTCCTTTGCAAACTGGGAAGCAGAGCGCTTGGGGATCAGCCTTTTGTATCTTTGAATAGTGATTCTTTTCAGACAAGTGGAGCGAAGGGCAAAGTTCAGAATGGCTCTGCTTTCTGGAGCCAGGGCCAGCAGGCTTTGGGGATTACAGTGTTCAGGACACTGGGAGAGTGGAAAATAGCATGGGCCTCCGCCCTGCTGTGGTCGCCTGGCCTCCTTCCTTCTCCCAGCCTGCGGACTGGGGGCTGCCTTTGGGAAGGGTCTCCTGACTAACGGAGCAGCCACCTGAGCCATCCTCCCGGCCAGCAACTTCGCTCCTGCTGAGCAAGGAGGGAGCACTTTCTGTCTCCCAGGAGGTGTGTGAAGATTAATTAGGAAAGTCGTTCTTCTCTGGGTCTCTTCCTGGTGACTAGACTTCTTAATGCCATGGAGAGATTTCCCCCACTTGGCTGGGGTCCCCAGGCTCAGTCCTGGGGTGGGGCCTTCCCCACTTCCCTGCCTTGCCTTCCTCAGTCCTCCAGGCCCAGGGTGAGCCCCCTCCTCTTTCTCCTCCCCCAGCAAATCAATTTGAGCAGAGAAAGAAACAAGGCTATTACAGTTAACACCCCTCCACCCGAGAGTCGCTTGGTCTTTGCTATTCATCATTCCTAATTAATTAAAAAGTAATTACTTATGGATCCGACTTTCATTATTTACACCCCCCAGGCTGTGAGGATATTACTTTCTTCAGTCCCTCTGGTTCCCTAAGCTGCTCTGATGCCAGCAATTGTGGCGTGAAGCGTGGCAAGTTCCATTTGCACTCGGGCAGCTAGCTGGGGCACGTGGGTCCTCATCAGAGGCTGCGCGGACATTAGGGATCTGCAACCCCTTCTGAGAGCCCAGGAAGGGACGCGGATAAGGTAGAGACCCCCTGCCCTACTCACTGTGGCAGTGTAACCATCTGGAGGTTGGGACAATGCTCAACCTTTGCTTCTGAATATGTGGTCATGGACCAATGGCATCCAGGTCACCTGATTGTTATTACAACTGCAGATCCTCACCCCCTAGACCTGCAGGATCTCAATATGTACCTTAACTCCCCCCAACACACACACACACACACACACACACACACACACACACACACACACAGAGGCCATGCCCGGCTTTTGGAGCTGCTCCAATGTGAGTAGCACCATCCCAAGGGATGGAGAGGCAAAGTTGGGTGGTGTTGGCTCTCAGGGGTGGCTGTGCATGCTGTCTGCTGCACACAACCTGTGCCCCATGCCCACTCCCAGCTTTCTAGCCTGCTGCCCTCTCTGGGTGCTTCTCAGTATCTTTCAGGCCCCAAAACTTACTCCTCCAGGGCAGCACTGGGTTCCTCCTCTGAGCCAGCCTGATCTGTGTCTGATTTGTGCGTGACTCCAGGCTAATTATTCAGGACCCTGTGCTGAGTAACAAAGTTGCGATCTTCCTCTGCTGCAGGCTTCTCGCCCAGCAGACTTGGGTAAGTGATTTCTCCCAGCTTCCTTCCTTCCTTAAGGTGCTGCACTGGTCTCAGGGCGGCAGTGAGGAATCGATCGCAGCAGACACTCAGTTAACAGCAGTTATTGCTATTATTGCTGGGAGAAGGGGGCTGGGGTAGGTCGATGGTTTTCTTACATCTGTGGCCAGGGTTTTAGAGCAGAGCTAGTGCCCAGCCATGGAGGTGACTCTGGGGAAGTCTGAGCCGCCATGAATTTCTCAAGCTGAGAACTGAGCTTGGGGTTCCAGATGTCACCAGACATTGCAACCTGTTCCCTTGACATCTACCACCGGGAAGATGAGGGCAGACCGTGCAGTGGGTGAGAAGTTCTAACCATGGTGACCACACTCCTTGAGCAGGAGCTTTCAGTGTTTCAGAGGGACAGTCTTGCAGACGCCCGAGGTGATGCTGGCCACAGTGGGGCCACGGCTGCCCCCCTTCCTATCTCCTGTCTCCAGTGCAATTGTCTGTGTTCAACCGAGCACAAGAGATGACCGGACAGGAGCTGGGGAGGGCGTGGGAGTGGGCTGGGGGCGGGACCTTTAAGTGAAGGTGGGAAGAGGCAGAAGAGTGACGGAGGGAGTAGAGAGGAAGGGGAAGACTTCACATCTCTCAGGGACCTGACAGTTTAGACTGGCCCTGGGAGAGGTCCGGTGCTCCAAGGAGGAGGGAATCAGCCCTGGAAATCCAAGTTTGCACATCTTGGAGAGGAAGCTGCCGTGGCGGCCACCCTGTGGGAGCTGCTGCTCCTCTGTCAGCTGCAGTGAAATTCTCAGCCACTGTGGCAAGGGCTGGTTGCACCTGTGGTCCCCATCACAGCTGCTGGCTCCATCCTTCCTGCTGTCTGGGGTCCCATCTCCCTTCCCCACGTCCCCCTATGCCTTCATTTCTTTCCCCCCTCCCACAACACAGTAATGAATTGGGATATTAAGCTGTATGTTCTTTCCTTTGCTGTGGAGGAAGAGTGTCTGACACCATTTAGCTTGGTTCTCTGCGTTTTCGAATCCTCCATCCTGAGGGATGTCTTTTTGCTTGCTGGGGACATACAGAGCTGAATGCAGAAGCTGGGAGGAGCCCTTCTTTCTTGGCCTCTGGGAAGGTCGTGGCCCAAGCCTTAATACTAGCCAGGAAGGTCCCCAGAGCCTGAATACTCTAGGTGCTGGAGAGCCGCTGGCTTTCAGGGGACTGCTGTAGACCACAGATCATGCAAAAGTTTTACTTTGCAAGGACTACTGTCTCCTTCATATAACCCTGGGAGGGAGGTGGCAGGGAGAGAGCCACAACAATCAACAAGATTGTGTTTCTTCCCATCCTCATGGGATTGGATTTGGAGTCAGATTGAATTTGACTTAAAGAAAATAAAGTCATGCACCATTTCGTGTATCCTTGAGATGGTGATTGCAAATTTATTCATTGCATAGCACTGGAGGGAGGGGACAAGATTACTTCATTAAACCAATGGCTTTGCTCTCTCAGGTCTCTCAACTTCTTGGGTCCCCTCCCTCTACCTTGACCAGTTAGTGAAGGTGGTAAAAGGAGATAACCAAAGTGGGGGCCTTTTCTGGTTATGGCGAAAGGTGTTTAGCTCTCTGTGTTGACATCCACATGGACACCAAAGAGCTCAACCCGAAACACACTCTCCAACACCCACACTGAGCTAGCCAGAGGATGCTCACATTGCTCCATGCCCCCACGGATGTGTGTTCTGGGGTAGTTTCCAGCGATCTGCCATGATTCCAGCAGTGAGCATGGACTGGGGTGATCAAAGGATCAAGATCACACAGACCACTTTCTAACAAGTGCGTGCAAACCACTTGTAGCTTAGCATTTGTCAGCCTTGCTTCCCAGGTGACTCGGGTGTCCTTGTCCCCATGTGGCCCCAGGAAACCTGACCTGTTACAATTTCTCCACTCCAAGGATCGCTTGGTCCCCACAGGGAACTGCTGAGGAATGCTTACCTGTTTCCAAATTAGTGTCTTCAGCAGAGCTTGCTCTTCCCCTTGAGCTCCCCAGACTGCTGTCCTTGCTCTCTGGACAGTTTTGCCCCAAGTATAACACAAGCACAAGTTCAAGCCCAACTTGGGCAACTTAACAAGACACACTTACTATAAAAAATAAAAACAGGGTTGTGGATGTAGCTCACTGGAAAGACCCTGGATTCAACCCCCAGTACAGTATGGATGTGTGTTCTAGGGTAGTTTCCAGGAAAGAAAGAAAAGGTACAAACTAGAGTTTCTCCTCCTCCTTCCAGAGCAGCAGCTGTCAAGCACTTTACATAACAACACTGGGTGCTCCCTTTAGTTGTCCATAGGTTGGATTTTCACATGCTTGTTGATGACTTAGGGCAGACGGAGAGAAATACACCTCAGAAAAGAAGGCACAAGGATCCTGCTTGCCTCGCTCTACTCTCCTCGGGCCTCAACCTTGGGAGAGACATGTAGAGTCCCAGCTTGGGTTGGGGCATTCCAGTGGGAAGCGAGTGGGAAGCCAGGTCCCAGTCAAGGTTTTGATCTTCCTGCTTCAGCTTCCCAAAATGCTAAGATTATAAGCATGTGCCACTCTGCCCAGCCAGGTTTGTAACCTTTGCCCATTTCCATGGCGCATATGCTCCCACCATGGCCAGTTGAAAGCTACTACGCTACAAAATTCCTGAAATTTCACAAGCAGCGCTTATACACCAGTGCAAGTCAGCTCCAGACACTAATTTGGAAACAGCTCCAGCTCCTGCTCGATCCAGGCCTGGCTCACTACTTAAGTTCTCCAGGTGCATCCCAGCCAGACTGGGTCTCTGCATCTTTCCTCCCGAGTCCAGGGCCCTAATCTTCTGCGTGCCCTTGAAGAAGAAATATTATTATTACTTTAGAGAAATCATAATGGCGGGGGACATTGACATGTAGAGTATTTGTTTTCCTCTATCTAAAACCTGTGGGTTCCTACTGTCTTCATGTTAATGCTGACAGAGCGTGCTGGCTTTGTAGAAAGCAGAAGCCCTGCTGGGGAGTAGTTCCCAGAACAAGGGGTCAGTCTACCCTCACTGGAAGATTCACATTTCTGTTCGTATCCTTTCAGAAGCTTTATTAAGGAAATGAGAAATACATTTTGCACTCTTACAATGCTTGATTTTACTGCACCAATTTAGGTGTGAGCAGTCAGAGGACTGAAAATTAACTGATAATAGGCAGATTAGCAGGAGAAAAGACATGGCTTATTTTGCATGTACATAGGAATAGTCTATAAGGAGCATAGTCACGGGTAGGAGTAGAAGTGGGGGTTAGGGCTTTTGTGGAAGGTATGGAAGGTTCTGACAAAGCTAATGTTTTATAGTAAATATTTGGTCCTGTCCCCATGATACTGAAGCCTTAATCCCCAGTGTGGTGGTATTTGGGGACAGGGCTTTGGGGAAGTATTTAGAGTTCCATATGGTCATGAAGATGGAGCCCGCATGATGGGACTGCTGTCTTCATAAGAAGAGAGCACAGAGTTCACTGGCCTTCTCTCTGCTGTGGGAGGGCACAGCTAGAAGGTAGCCTCATGCAAACCAGGAAGAGAGACCTGGCATGCTGGCTCATGGTCTCCCAGTGTCCCTAGGTCTCAGCGTCTAGCCTTCAGAACCACGGGGACATACACATTTGTGGTGTAAGTCTTCCAGTCTATGATATTTTGTTATGCAGCCTGAGGTAGCTCATAATAGCCCCTTTATTCAGTTTTCTTGGCATGTCATGATGATAAAGGTCTGTTACCTCTGTGTCTGGAGACTCCCTTGCAAGGGGTGTGTAACAGCCAACTACTGGGGTCCTTCTGGTCTAGTCAGAGAAGGGAAGCTCAGATACAGCTTATACCATCAGCTTTCCATAGCTTGGAAAGCCTTCCTGCTACCCACGATATAAAGGAGGAGAGGTTTAATTTGGCTCACAATTTCAGAGAGTTTAGTACATGGTCGGTTGATTCCATGGCAGAGATACCATGGCAGAAGGATGTGGTGGAGCAAAGCTGCTCACTTCATGGCAGCGAGGAGGCAGAGCCAGGAGTGGAGCATCAGCTACAGATGCGCAGTCCAAAGGCACCCACCTCCTGCAGTGATCCTACCTCCTAACAGTGTGCTCAGCTATGGACATCAGTGGATTAATCGTCTTATGAGAACAGCACACCCATGATCTAATCACTTCTCCAGGAGTCTCTTAATCCAGACAATGTGACAATTAAGCTTAATGGCCCCTTGGCTCCTCTCTATACCTGCAGTATCTTGAGGTCCTAGACCTGAAAGAACTGTATATGGTATCTTACGGGGTGCAGGTCCCTTCAGCTCCATGTGTTTTCCTGCCTAAGGTGCTGGGCATTTGGAGAGGGTGGAGACCAGGAAGTCAGAAGTATGAGACCCAGGGACAGTGACTCATGGGGGAGACCAGGAGGCCAAGAAATACATGCCTCAAGGACACTTATTCAGGGTGGAGGTCAAGATGCCAGCAGGCATGAGACCCAAGGACACTGAGGACAGCAAAGAAACCTGCAGTTGGGGGAACAACTTGGGCTTGTCCTTAAGAAAAGATGGCTCCCATGACTGACGGTATCTTTCGAAAGCCTTTCCCATGCCTCATCTCCATCAGTTCTCATAACCACTCCCGTGACCTTGCCGGGCAGAAGCTGTCTGCCAGCTGTGCCAACTGGTAAGGAAACTTCTGCCCAGCTGAGCAATCAGTGCAAGGTTGCACAACTTGTGTGAGTCAGGATGAGAATGAGCTCGCTGCCTCCTCCTCCAGGGCTCTTTCTGCCAAGATTTGGAGAGGTGGACAAAAGAACCTTCTAGGATGGGGGGTTATGGAACAGAGGTGTAGAAATGTAAGTGGCCATGCTGGGTGTCAGGAGAAGGACTCCAGGATACATGCACAAGATACAGTATATGCTGGGGGTTCATGTGGTCTGTGTAGGTTAGGTGAGGTCATGGAGAACTTTGAACGTCATGTAGAGGAGTTTTTCCCCCTCAGGTGCTGGGCATGGACCCCAGAGCCTCAGGCATGCCAGGCAAGTGCTCTGCCATTGAGCCACACCCCATTCCCACTGCAGGTCTTGGCAGGCAGTGGTGTCTTGAAAATATTTCAGTGGTCTGTAGTGTGTGAACTGTATAACCAGACCCTGACATGTGGAGTCTGATTCCTCTACAGACCTCCAGGGAATCCATCCCCAGTGCAGCCAGAAGCTCTCAGCCCACTGACATTTCCTTCCCAGCAGCCTGCAATATTTTCACACATCTTCCCTGGCCTTGCATGGAGGAAAGACTTGCCAGCATGGTGGATTAGGGGTGTGTGGCTCTTCTCATCCAGTGTCTGTTCTCCTTTTGATGATACTAATTCTATATTCTTATAATGGGTCCCCTTCCCTCTGGCCTGCAGTTCTGCTGAAGCTGGCTCCACCCCTATTCAGGGCACATGACTTGGGCTGAGCCAATGACTGGTTCCCACTTTCTGGTTGCTAGGATTGGTTCAGGGATGGACACATGACTAGAATGAGCCAATTAGAGTTAAGGAGCCTCTATTCTGTAGACCTTTGAGTTGAACTCCTAGGGTAGCAGGTGCTTTCCTTCTGGGTTGGAGAAGCTTCTCCTGGAACTTGGAAAACGTTGTCAGTCCAGGGCAGGCAGAGCCAGGAGAGGAAGAGGACCTGGGCCTGAGCTGACCCTGCTTTTCATCAAGCTGACTTGGCTCCTGAATGTATGAGTTATGTTGTCTAAACATTCTCTTTCTGATTGCATCCACTGGGGATGCCTTTGCCCACTTTTAACCAAAAGAGATTCCCGGGACAAATCAGAGGTGCTCTTGGCTGTGCAGAATTTGGGGGCCAGGCAAAGACACAGAATACAAGTGAACGCTTCCACACCCCAGCAAAGCAAGGCAAGAGCTGAGCCAAGAAGGAAGCCAGGGGAGCTGGCAGATGCATGACACAGGTTGTTGAACCAGAGTGAGGGGGGCCGAGAAAGCCTGGAACACTTGCAGTGTGGAAATAAGAGTTACACTTCCCGCGTTTGGCTACAGGGATGAATGAAATCACCTTTGATGTTCTCTGAAAGGTTCCCATGAGATTTTTAGTTGCATTTCATTTATTCCTAGTTAACAAAGTACAAAGTGGCATTTACTTATAACCTTACTGAAATCCAAGACCACATGGACATTTTGCTGGGTTGTAGTAAGAAGACATGGCTGCTATTTACTGAGCATGTACTATATGCCTGGCGCCGTGCTAAGTCCTTATCCTAGGAATCCCGGCAGGTTGGAATTATCGCTACCCCATACTCATGTGGGAGAAACCCAAGGATTAAGGAGGATAGGTAATTGGCTAAGGTCATCCAGCTGTTGAGGGCAGTGGGGAGGGAACCCCTGACACCAGAGCCTGATTTTTTTTTTTTGATACTGGGACTCGAACTCAGGACCTTGCACTTGCCAGGCAGGTGTGGTCCTGCTGAGCTATATCCCCATCCCCAGAGCCTGATTTCTTAGACATGATGCTCAGATGCATGTAGCCATGGGGGATAGGGTGAGTGGGAGGTGTTTCTTGACCTAACTTCATCTCCTGGCTGTCTCAGTATCCCCTGGAGGCTTGCTAAAAATGCAGAGGATTGGGCCTCACCCCGGATCTCCTGAATCTGAATCTGCATTGTTCCAAAGCTTCCCGTCTATCCTTCACACGCTAGAGCAGCACGGTGCCTTGTGGCCAGCTTGCTTTTCCTGCCTCCCTCTTTCCTGCAGACTTGATCAGCATAGGCAATGCAGTCCTGCAGCTGGAACAACAGCTCTTGGGTCTGCAAAGAGGGCTTACTCATCTGAGAGTCTTATTATACCCAGAACTAGTTTGTCCTCATGCTTGTGAGACAGACCACACATATTCCATCCCATCAACAGGAAGATGAAGGCTCTGTGAATTATTTGGGGCTTAAAGGTATTTGCTGTATTATGTTAACCCATATAGAAAATGACAGGTCCACCTTAACATCCAACTCCAAGCCACATTCCCTAATGAAGTTTTACCAGTTGTAACACTTCCTGTTACTAATAATGGAAAATTTGTCTCAAAGTGTCCTAAAAAATAAAAGGAATTCAGTGGTGCATGTACCTGAAAGGTCCAGAGGTAAAGTATGCTTCAGGTAAAGGTTGATTCAGCAACCCGGTGCTTTCTCCAAAGAACTTGTTATATCCCCACTGTGCCCTGCATGGCATGGCCTTCTCAGGCTACCTTGTTCCTCACTACCTGCAGGAACAAATGCTCTTTCGATGCAGATAATTTTGGACCCTCTCTGTCTGATTCCACCCAGCCCACACGCTACTGAAGCTTCCAACCTCTGAATTGTCCTGATATTTTCCTCTAGACCTCTCCTTCCTGTTCTATTTCTGTGCTTTGTTCATGTCACTCTCCTTTTTGTCTCTTTTAAAAGAAAAGGTTCCTTTTATGATTGTAAATGTGATGCCTGCTCATTGTAGAGAGGTATAAATCCACAGAAAATTGGAAGAAGGAAGTTTCAAAACTAGAGCTACCCACCGCGCACATACCGGCAGACAGCTGTCCGCTGGAACTCACCGTCCAGCTTCTCAGTGGCTGGGAGGGACACACAGACCTGGAGTGTGCAGCTGTTTGACTTTGCTACAGGTAGGAGCCTGATGGCCGGGACAGCAGCTGCTTGACATTTGGTGTTAGTGCCTGTAGGCAGCTTGCTCCACTTCGCGCCCCTTCCTATGGATCCCTCCAGAGAGGAAAGTCTTTATTTCCTGCACAAAGTGGCCTCTGAGTGAGAGATCAAACTTGCGAGCGAGCTGAAAAGCAATTAACTTCACTCAAAGTGAAAGATATTGTTTTGTGCCACTAGACGGATTTTTTTTTTTCCCCAGAAAAATTACGCCCTCAAAATCAACATTTGATTTAGTCTTTGTTCATTTTAAGAATGCTGTGAGGATCTGCCCAGGCAACATGGGACCGTATAAAAAAAATGTGATGCAGCTGAAATAATTTGAAGGCTGGATACAGCTTTGCATTTGTTTTCTGGAAAGCCTGTACCAATTTACACCTCCAAGCAGTGTGGAAAGGAGGCCCAGTTCTGCACAGGCTTTGCAGCACTGAAATTATAATTTAAAAACATTCATTTGATGGGGAAATATTGCTTTGTTGTGCATTTGTTTACACTGGAGCTGAAAGTTTTCCCCATCTTATTAGCTTCTTGTATTTCTTCTCTTGGTTTTAAGAAAAGGCTTTTGTTTCTGTCCATTTTTCCTCATTGCTTTGTGCGAGCTCTTTACATGTTGTGGCTCATGTCCCTTCGTCATTTCCAGAGGTCCTCACCTTCCATATTTTATGATTGGAGCCCTGGAAGTTATATGGGCACATAATAATGGAAATGTTGTCCTAACACCAAACTTTCCACCCATGAGCTGACCTGTCACAAACTCTGACAGGATCCTCACAGGCTCTGTGCCGGGCGTTAGTGTGCTTTCCTACCCCACATCAGCAGAGCTGCAGGTCAGTCTGTTTCTGTTAGCCGTACATTGCCAACACTCTCAAGTACGTGAGACAGTTCCAAATCTTGCAAAAGATGCACAATTTCCTGAGGGTGATCAAAGTGATTATGGGGAATTACTTGTATCACATGCAAGGCTACTGGCAAATGAGGCTACAGAGGCATCTTCAGCCAGTAACAATTACAGAAGAGAAAATCTACACGGCTGATGAAGTGACAGGCACTTCAAAAGAGAGAGATTTGAATTTTAGAGGATTAAGACAGGCCATTGGGGAAAATTGATGACGCCTTCAAATATTTTTTTTTTTTTGGCAAAAATGTCCTCTTTATGATTGTGCTGCAAAAGTCAAACGTGAAATCAAGGCTGTTGTACAGCGCTATCAGACAATCTTGTCAGAAAAATTAGGCTCCTGGAATCAACATTTTCTCTTTGTTCATTCAAAGAATTAAAAAGGAGTTGCTTTCAGAGCCTGCTTTTGTTCAATGTAAGCTAAAACAAACTGTTTCATAATCTGTCATTTCTTTTTAAATATACAGTCCCAATCAAGCATTTATGTGTTTGCATCTTTTAAGTGGATATACTTTGTAGCTGCATTTTTCCTCCCTAATCCCAATTTTCCTTGACTAATGAGAACCTTTGCTATTTCCATTTTGTGTGTGTGTGACAAGGACACTGGTTCCTTCTGTCCCCAGCTTTGGGTTCTGTATGCCTCCCCATCCAGTCCCAGAGGTTAGGGGGTGGCACTCTTCCTTTGGTTGATGCCCCTGGTTGGTGCGTGCTGGTTCCCTTAGAGGACATAGGACCCCTCTTTCCTGGAGGCCACATAGCTGGCCACAAGCAGACCCAGAGGACTGGCTGTGCAGATGCCCCTTAATACTGCCTCTGGCTCTTGATGGACTTGGTCCTGCACCAGGAGATACTTGTGGCTCTGCTCACACTCAGGCTTGTCATCTCTTGGTCTAAGTTTTGGAAATGGTGCTGTGTCAGACAGCTCCTGACGCACAAATAGCATGCTTGCCATAATTCTGGGTTAAACCTGCACATCAGACCTCAGGTGAGGGTGCAGTCATGCAGCCTAAACTTTCATGGTGCTCTGCCCCCAGTTCTCTTCCTGGGGCTCTGTTGACCCCTCTCTCTTGACCCAAGACTTCTAGAAGCAGTTTCTGTTCTGCTGACATCCTTTTAACAATCCCACCCCTCTGCCAGAGAGATTCCCCTAAATCTCTTTCCATGTGTGCAGCTTCTCCATGTTAGAGGAGCAACACCCAAGCTTAAATTTATTTTTTTAAAAAATTGCCATACTGGAGATGGAACTCAGGAGGTCTTGCCATAACTGGACTATTACTGGATGCTATCCTCAGCCTTTAAATTTATTTTTAAAATTTTGAGATAAGCTCTGGCCAAATTGCCCAGGCTGGGCTGGAATTTGTGATTCTCCTGCCTCAGCCTCTCAGGTAGTATAGGCCTGTACCACTGTGCCTGGGGCTTAGGCTTTCTTGTTAGCAGGTGTTATAGTGCAGTTCCTATTTGCTTATCACATAGCATCCTTTAATAATTCTGTGGTTATATCCATGGGTCTCTTTTCTTCCTAACTATCTTTTGCCTTTAAGCTTTGGGAGTCTTTTTGAAATTTATTTATGCTTTGATTATTTTCCATTTAGTTTCACATACATCTAGAATGTGTCTCTGTGCTGAGCAAGGTGCATGCTATTTATCTGTCCGTCACAGCAAACGTAGAGTGGAGTGGACACAGTGACCTCACCTGGAACACAGGTGAGCCTGGGGCTTGGCTCACCTAGCCTGGCTTCCCAGTATCAGCAGGCTCAGAGTGTGTGCCCTTTTCTTAGGGTGTCAGTGTGCTAAGAGGACCAGGCTGACCACGCAAGCTCACCCCAGACCTCTGCTTGCTTTGCAGCTGCTTGCATGCCTCCGGCCAAAACAGCCTGAGGGCAAGGGGCAGGAAGAGCACTGTGCCTCACCCAGGCCAGATGGGGGCGTGGACGTGGGATGCCACCCTGCAAGCCGAGGATGGAGACGAGCGTCCAAACTCCCCCACACTGGCCAGCGTTGCCAGCATCATCTGGAATAAACTATCTTTTTCTTTGAAATTATGGGCCTAAGACAGCAAGGGAAAAGTGAAAACTCTCAAATGCCCCTCCAGCTCTACTGTGAGAGGATAAAGGGACATGGAGTCATATATCAGGACAAACAGCAGGATAGGCAGGCTGGGAAAGCCTGGGTAGCTCAGCTTTGAGAAGCCAGTCTTTTCCAAATTGGAACAAGGGCAGCAGATCAGGGGCTGTGCCTTTGGGCAAGTCATCCTGGTCACTGCTTAGCCTGGTGTGCACGCACGCACACACACGCATGGGGTCCTGTAGGTGTGCGGGTGAGATGTCCCCCTTCCAGAATGAGAGGCATAGCAATAAAGACAGCTCACCCTTTGCAGCCTTGCTCAGTTCTGGGCGCTGTCTGAGACTCCCAGGCAGGCAGTATGCTGAGCGAGGCCCAGCACCGATTACCTTCCACAAAGAGGCCACAGTCCTCACCTTCCCTTCCCAGTGGTGGGTGATCAGCTGTTCCTCTCCTCTTCGCCTCTCTGCCATTTAATAAGGATGGGCCAGGCAAGAGATGGTGTTGTAAAATCCAATTAACTGCGGCTTCAAAAGGCATGATCTCCATGTGGTGCCGGCTTCCACCGCCTCAAACAACGGGTCGGGCCTGCTGCTGGCTTCCCAGAGGCAGGCACCCAGGAGGAAGGCTGCTGTGAGCCTCTGGATCTGGTTGCTGAATCGCCCACAACGAGGGGCGGCGG